>NC_069662.1:314078-628157 GCF_027244095.1 Hemicordylus capensis | reverse complement strand
CTGCACCTGTTTGCTGGAGGGGCGCCGGGACACCTCCCCTCCATGGGGCAGAGGGGGCAACTCCAGGGACGTCGCTCCTGTCGCCGGGGCCCCCTGCAGAGCAAACCTGGACAGGGGAGGGAGGGAGGGAGTCAGGCGGGGGGGCGGGCAGGCAGGCAGCGGAGGCCCAGCAACACCCCCCGCCCTCAGCCGGAGCCGCGGACGGAGGAGAGGGGAGCTCGGCCAGCCGCGACCCCCTCCCAATTCAATGCTTCCGAGTCCCAGACGCCGCCACCTGCCATCCCAAGTCAGAGCAATGGGGGCAGCAGGGGGGGAGGGGGGAGGGGGGGAGCAGCCCCCCACAGCCTGGGGCACCAGCAAGGCTTGCATTTGGCCCCGAAGGGCGAGGGAGCCGACGGGCCCCCTGCCCCGCCCAGAGCCGGCCTGGCTTCTCACCGGGAGAGGGGCAGGAAGCTCACGAGGATCCGGTGCCGCACCAGGTCCCGATGCAGCTCCTGGAAGTGCTTGAATTTCTTCTTCATGGTCCAGGCGAAGTGGCCGTGCGTCAGCCGCAGGGAGTAGAGGGTGTTTGGCCGCACCTGGCAAGGAGATCGCGGGACTCAGCCGCCGCCGCCTCGGTCCGGGACACCGAGCTCAGCCGCCGCAGCTCATCCTGACCAGCCGAGGGAGGCCAGCCGCCTCTCCTCCCCAGAGCGGCCTCGCTTGCTCCTCTCTCTCCTGCAGGCTGGTGGTGCATCAGGCAGAGCTGCGCGGCTAACCTGACAAACCGCCAGCCTGCCCTGCAGACAGCACGGCGCTCAGGCGGGAGAAAAGAGGAGCCATCTGAGCTGCCTCCTTCCGAGACCCCCAGGCGCATCGGGAGGCGACTGCCGTGAACTCCAGAGCCCTTTCAGGGCACCTCCCGCCACCGCCAGCCTCACTGGAAGGACCGAGGTTGTTCCGGTAGAGCAGAACGAGCAGAGGTGGCGCCATTTTGGAAAGGGCCAAAGGAGGGCAGAAGAGGGGGCTTGCCTTACAGACCCCCAAACAGATGCATTTTGGAGGTTTCCATATCGTCATTAAGGGATACATATATGGAAGGTTGTTTGGGTGACTTTTGAGGGAAAGGAACATTCTAAATGCATTAAAAATATCAATATTTTGTAAACTATGTATAGCACTTTATTCAATAATGTCTCATATTCAGCACAACAGGTATATATACAGACTATAAATGAAACGATGTTTTGGGACATTATTATTATTATTATTATTAATTATTCGATTTCTATACCACCCTTCCAGAAATGGCTCAGGGCGGTTTACACAGAGAAATAATAAATAAATAAGATGGCTCCCTGTCCCCAAAGGGCTCACATTCTAAAAAGAAACACAAGATAGTCACCAGCACCAGCCACTGGAGGGATGCTGTGCTGGGGGTGGGGAGGGCCAGCTGCTCTCCCGCTGCTCAATCAAGAGAATCACCACTTTAAAGGTGCCTCTTTGCCAAGTTAGCAGGGGGTTAATCGAGTTGGTTTAACTAGATTATGTCTTTCCCACCTTCCCTCCTTCATTCACCTCACAAGAAAGAAGAATAGAAAAAATACATACGTTTAAAAATAAATATGATCAATAAAACAAGAAATAACAATATATTTAAAATAGTTACAATGTAAAAGGCAGAACCTAAGTACAGCATGGAAGATACTTACACATGGAAAACAGCAATCACTCCAGATCTTGCTAAATTTGCAACGTTACTTTCATTTTGCAAACAAGATTTTTTCCACCCGCTGGAGGCGCCACCCTGCTCCTTCTTTGTCTGGAGAGGTGGTACTTTTCCAGTTTAACAGAAGTATAGCCTTCACAGTGAGACAAGCCCTTCCTTAAAATTCCCACTTCTCAGTAGAGAAGGAAGCTGTGATAAGGAAGGTTTAAAGACCAAGCAATATGGTTGAGAGATCAAAGGAGTTGGTTTCAGGTAGAAGAAAAGAAATACGTCTTAGCACTTCAGTCCCCAAAGTTCTTATAGTTATACAGAGAGGAGAGCTGGTCTTGTGGCAGCAAGCGTGACTTGTCCCCTTAGCTAAGCAGGGTCTGCCCTGGTCACATATGAAAGGGAGACTAGAAGTGTCAGCACTGGAAGAGATTCCCCCCCTCAGGGGATGATGGAGCTGCTCTGGGAAGAGCATCAGAAGGGTCCAAGTTCCCTCCCTGGCGGCATCTCCAAGATATAGGGCTGAGAGAGATTCCTGCCTGCAGCCTGGGAGAAGCCGCTGCCAGTCTGGGAAAACAATACTGATCTTGATGGACCTATGGTCTGACTCAGTAGAGAGCAGCTTCCTATGTACATGACCAGAGCAAATGCATTTGGAATAAATATTTGGTTTTCCGCATCTAACTTTCATGTATCCTTTTCAGGAATGTTAACTGAGTAGAGATAACTCTCCAAAGCTGAAGAAAATTAAAAGGTGGAAACCAAGCTGGACAAACTAAGCATCAAGAAAGCAAGTCAAATCCTCACAAGAAAAGACGCCGTTCTTCCGGGGAAGGTGCAGTTTCACCTCCTGGGGGAGCATTAGTTCCAACTGCCGACGCTCCGTCCGTGTGCAAGGACACCTGGGCACGTGCTCCTGCCCGGCCAGTTTGTTGTCATCTGTGACGCGCCCGGCCTGCCTCTTCTCAGCCAGCCGTTCAGAGCAAAGAAGGCCTTTGGCTGGGGAAGACGCCTCCAGCATGGCCGAGGGCCTGCTGGCTGCCAGTCCAGAGCGGAGGGGTCTGACACCGAGAGAGAAAGAGTCCTGCCGTTGCCCGAGCAGGTTCCGAGCGTGACCACCGAGGATGGACTTTGGCAGTCCATTAATGGAATCTGGCCAAGGCCTTGCCAGCGGAGCAATTGCAGGCGGCGGCGGAGAAGGAGAAGGAGAAGGAGAAGGCGGCGGCAAGACCGTCATTTCTGGGGAAGAGGCTGGTCTTTTGGTTTTTAAAGATGTCCAACTCTTTGGCTGAGGAACGATTTGTCCGCAAGAGTTGAGCTGCAGAAAGACAGCCCATTTGCATCTGGGCGGCTGCCCGCCTCTGTGGGCAGCAGCTGTGAAAGCCCCGCTCGAAAGCCAGGGGCTCAGCTCTCGCAAAGGTGCAGAGTGTGAGGCGGAGCCAGTTGGGAGGACATCTCCACTGGCCCGTCCCAAATGTGAGGGGCAGAGCATGGATGTGCCCATCTTCCCACCCGCCGGGCACACTGCCGCCTCATGGCCCAGTGCGGGGAGTGGGTTGTGCAAACAGCCCTTAAGAACCAGCCACAGCGACAGGCGTGTGCTCAACAGGGTAACACGTGAGCTGAATCTGAAGAACTTCTCAGATGCCTATGAGGCCACCACAGCACATGGACGGGAGGCCACCTGCGCACCTTTTGAGACCAGCGGCACCCAAGACATTCACGGAGGACCATTTTGCTCTCCCTTTCCAACTGTACCTCTGTCAAGACACTGAAGACATTTCTCCTCGACAAACTGACTTCGGAATAGATGCACCCTCCAGAAGGAGGAAGGCCTGTGGCGAAGGAACAGCAAAGAGGGACTGGAACCCGCTCCTTCCAGACCGGCATTCCACAAAAACAGAAGCACTTGGGGTCTTGGCTGCAAGCGGCCACTCCTGTGGGTGCTGTAGCCGAGGCAGCCAGAATGCCCAAGTTCAGGAGAAACCCCGCAGAAAGCGCTTCCACAAAGATGCAACGCAGACCGGCCTATGGCTGCCATCCGCCCCTTGGGAAACTCCTGTCTTCTTATGTCACAAATTGATCAACGTGAATGGCAGAGATATTTTTAGAGCAGGCTAAAGACAGAGGGCTCTCTCCCGGCCTCCTCTGTTGCTGCAGCCAGAGGAAGAGAAGAGCCGGACTCCCAAAGAGGACTCCCTGCATCCCAACATTCAACGGAAAAGGAGCGAATACGAACATGAAGACGACACACATTTATATACCACTTTTCAACCAAGGTCCCCAGAGCGGTTTGCACAGATTTAAAAAAAAATATATAAAAAGTGGCTCCCTGTCCCCAAAGGGCTCACAGTCTAAAAAAGAAACCTAAGCCACTGGAGGGATGCTGTGCTGGGGGTGGAGAGGGCCAGTTGCTCTCCCCCTGCTCAATCAAGAGAATCGCCCCATTAAAACAAGGTGCCTGTTTGTGCAGTTAGAAACAAGATTCTATCCACTGACCCGTCCTGGTCCAACCAAACCAAACACCTGTGCGGTAGCGATAGCACGTGCCTCATGGCCACACACATGAGGTTCCATCCACCTGCAGAGACACTGTGGAGTGTGGAGGTACCTGAGCATGACGTGGCCCCCATGAGCACCCCCCACAAGCGAGTGTGGCCACGAGGAGGAGCAAGGCAGGGGGCACTGACCCAAGCCAGAGAGCGTCTGCCCGCACGTCCCATCTGCTGAAGAAAGGGGACAGCCCTGCAGAACTGTGATCCTGGCTTCCAGGCCCAGGAGATGCAGCAGCTCTCCCTGATGAATGGTCAGCCTGCGGGCAGTGAGAGGTGGGAGAGAGAGGAGCAAACGGAGCTCCTCCTCCTCCTCCTCCGGGAAGGAGAGGCCGCGGGGCCTCCTTGGGCGCCCCTCCCACGCAGGAGCTGGTCCTGATCCATCCTTAGAAAGATCCAGGTGAAACACCAAAGCTTACCCAGGGAGCTACAAGCGCTGAGTGGCCTTGAGAAACGGGTTCTTTAATTTAGAGTGACCCTGTGCACGGAGAGGTCACAGAAGTGCTCGGCTGCGGAGCCTGATCCCCGGGCACAGACGTGCGTTCCCAGAGCTGAGGTTCCACGCGGGGGCCTCACACACCCAGTCTCACCTTGGAGCCGCCGGCGTATCTCTCCGTGCCCTCCACGCGAGCAGTGACCGGCACCCCTTTGGCAAAGAGGGGGCCCTGGGAGCGGAGAGGCTGGAGGTCGTAGACGGCGAGGAAGGGGCACCACAGCGGACCTGTCAGGGGGGGGAGGCAGCGGTCGTCAGTCACCCCCCAGGCCAGCCGCCCCGGCCCGTCTCTCCCTCCTGCCCTGCCTTACCGGGTCCCTCGCCACCCGCCTCGCAGAGGCCGTCCCTCTCATCTGGCCCGTGCAGGTGCAGCTCTGACAGGTCCAGGGTCTCCTCGCCAGGGAGGGGGCTCTCCAGGGACAGCATGGGGGGGGGTCTGCGGGAGCAAGAGGAGCCAGGAGGAGTCCCTGCGCTGCCACCGCCCTTCAAGCCCCCAGACTCGGCCCTGCCAAGGAACCCAGGAGTCCTAGCAGCTGGCTGTGCTCCTGGCAGTTCTCTCTTCAGGGCCCCAGAGGCTGCAGCCCCACCCTGGATGGCACCCTGGATGACTCACCCGCCAGGCAGAGAAGGGGAAGTGTGCCCCCCCCCATGGGCCCACAGGAAGGGTGGCTCTGAGCAGGCCGGGCCAGGCAGACCCCTTTGGCAAGGAGAAGGGGTGGGCAGGTCAGTCAGCCCCACTTCCCCCAGGAGGCCTGGAGGGCCAGGAGTCCTGGGTTGGAAGAAGCCAGCCAGCCAGCCAGCCAGCCAGCCGGGATTCTAGGGGGGGGGAAGCAGGGGCACCCCTCCTGGGCCCTTGGGCCTGGCATGGGCCAAGCTCCCTCCCTCGGCCCTTTGCTTGTGCCCCTCCTCCAGCCCCCCAGGGGCCAGTCTCGGGCGGGGGCCAGGCCCAGAGCCCAGCCAGCCCCCGGGGGCCAGGTCTGCGGCGAGGAATCCGGCCCCGGCGGACTTAGCACAGCAGCAGCAGCCGCCGCCGCCCCTTCCTGGCGCCGGGAGTAGGTAGTGCCTGCCTGCCAGCCAGCCAGCCCCCTCTGGGGGGAGACCAGCGCGAGGGCGGCGGCGGACAGGCGAGCCGGCCAGGGCTTCGGCGCGGGGAGCGCGGCCGGCGGTTCTGCTCCTGGGACGGGCAAGCGCAGCCGGCCGTCCTCACCTGCCACGCGGACTCGCCAGCCCTGGTCGCGGAGGAGCGCTCCTTCTTCCCGGCCGCGGCGGCAGCTCTCTCCTCCTCCTCCTCCTCCCGCTGCTGCTGCTTCCCCGCCCGGCCCGGCTGGGACTCGCGGAGACTTTGAGTCATGTCCCGGCCTGCCTGCCCGCGTCACATGCGCGGCCGGGGAGGGGCGCCGCGTGCGTCCCGAGGCTGCTGCTGGTGCTGCCGCTTTTGCTGGAGACCCCCCCAGCGCAGCGGCCCCTTCCCGGGGCGGATCCCTCCCTCCCTCCCCGGCCAGCAGCAGCAGCGGCCGCGTACCTGGGGCCGGCTCGGGAGGGGCGCTCGCGCTGCCGGGACAGGCAGAGGCAGCCCGGACTGGTGCGGGCTGCCAGACTCACCAGAGCGCGGCGTCGCCCGGCCAACGGGGAACGCCTCCTGCTCCCCGGCCGTGCTCGGAGCGCGCAGGTTCCGCCCGGCGAGTCCTGGCAGGCAGAAACCCAACCGGGGAAGCCTCACCCGGCAGAAGACGACCGCGCTAGCCTGGAGGCGGCACCAGGGGAACAAGCTGGGGGCGGCTCCTCCGTACCCTGATGGGCGGCGGGAGAGTTGGGCCCCGCGGCTGCGGCAACAGGAGGGGGGGGGACTCCTTCCCGGAGCGGGCGGTGCTCCCCGCCCCCCCGGCCGAAGTCCCTCGCGTCCTCTCCCTGCCTTCCGAGCACAGGGGGCGCGTCTGGGAGGCTGCGAGCCGCCGGGCGGCACCGATCTCTTCTTTTTCTCCTCGCAGGGGCCGAAGAGCCGCAGCAGGCAAAGCGGGAGCCAGTAAAGAAGTCTCTGCCCCCCCCCCCCCCGCGCAAAACACGGCCTTCCAAACAGAGAGAGGCGACTCTGGGGCGGGCGGGCGAGCCCTTGCCCTTGCCCCTGCCCCTCCTGGCCGGAGGACGCTGCGCCCGCCTGCAGATGCACCCCCGCCGCCTCCACCCGCGGCGTGTACGGAAGACCCCCTTCCCTCCTCGGCCTCCCAGCCCTGGGCTGCCCCCCAGCGCCGACAAGGGGGCTCCCGCCACAGTGTGCGCCAAGGCCTCGCTGGTGAAGAGGCGCCCCGCCAGGCAGCTTCAGATCCTGCTGCAGCCCCTGCTTTTCCAGGCAACTGCCCGGCAGGAGCTCAGCCTGGGTTCCACTCCCCACTCGGCCGTGCTCTCTCTGGCCTACCTCAGGGGGCTGTTGTGAGGATAAAGGGGCCCAAGAAAGGGAGCACCCACCGGTGCCACTGTGAGCTTCACAGATGGGAGATGGAACAAGCCCCTCCGGGTCCCGGCCGGATTTCAAGCCCCCAAGGGGGACTTTCCAGGGCGTGGGGGTCGGATGCTGGCGCCCGGCAGTCCAGGGGGGCTTCTGCTCTGCCCCCGCCTCTCCCTCCCTCCCTCCCTCCCTTGCACCAGCATGCCAGGCTGTCAACAGGGGAAGGGACTCTGCCCCCCCCGCCCCCCCAGACAAGAGGCAGGCCTCCCTGCAGCCTCTGGCAGGGAGGGGGGGCGGCGCCAGGGCCTGTTTGCCAGAGGAGGCGGGAGGCGTGTGGGGTGTGTCCTGCTTTGCCTTGGCTGGGCTGGCCCGGAGGGAGAGAGCAGCCGCCGCCGCTGCTGCCGCCACTACCACGGCTGCTTGGGGGGCCCACTTGCCACTCGGAGGAAGGCAGGCAGAGCAGGAGGTGAGTGGGGGCAGCCGGAGGCCTGGGCCCAGTGCTGAAATGAGTGGGGAGGGGCCCAGGCAGGAGGACCCTTCAGCTAAGCCACAAGCCCCACAGTAGCTGGGGGGCAGGAGGAGACCCCCTCGGGCCCAAAGACTGGCCAGGGAGGTGTCGGGCCAGCAGCAAGCCTTGGAGTGGGCCTGGAGGAAGGGCTGTGGGTCTTTTGAGGGGGGGTGGCAGCAGAGCAGAGAGCGGCTGGGAAGTGTACGTGCAGCCACCTGAACGCACCCAGCTGCAGAGAGAGAGAGCCCCCCCCCGCCAGCACTCACCTCTTGGGCCCGGTGCCCACAAGGGAGCAGGGGGGAGAAGGTGCCTCCCACCCCCCACCCCCCAGCTGCCTCTCGTGCTTCCTCCTGCCACAGGGCCCTCCAGGATGGGGTCCAGGTTCGTGGGCTGCTTCCCCCGGGGGAGACGCTGGCGCCAGCGTAGCAAGCAAGGGCAGAAAGAAGCCCCCGATGGTAAGGCCGGGCCGGAGACCCAGAGAGGCGGCGCTCCTGCCTCAGACCCGAACCTCTTCTTCTCCCCACCCTTGCCGGCAGGCACCTACCAATCCACTTGCCAGCTCACCTGTGATGAGCCCCCCCCCCCCTGCCCCCTGGCAAGCAGCACTCCCAACCCCCATCTTCTCCTCCCTGCCATTTGCAAGGATCCCTTGGGAGCCGCCCGACTCTAACCTCTCCCGCCCCCCCCCCCGTTCTTAAGCTCTCCATCTCCCCCGCAAATGACAGGAGCTGGTGGCAAGCACAAGGAATGGCTGGCTAGCGAGCCAAGCCTAAGCGAGCGAGGGCCTTGGGGAGGAGCCGGCGCCCATGAGCCGCTCAGCAGCCCCCTCCCAATCTGCCCCCTCGGTCACTCTTTCTTTCTCCCCCCCCCCCCAGCAGCTTCCTCCGACAGGCCTGAAGCGACGTCTTCCCGGACAAGATCCACCCCATCCACCAGCAGCGAGACGGACCCCCAGAGCGGACGGGCCTACTTCAGTGGGAAGGCACGGGTGTCCTTCCGTCACCAGCTGGACTCGGAGAGAGAGACCACCAACTGAGCCCAGGCTGGATGGCTGACACCCCACCCCAGTCGCTTCTGCTGCTGGCACAAGCAGGCCAGGACCCCCAGGGGGAGGCGGGGCCCTCCTCCCCCCCACTGCAGACCCCAGGGACAAGGGGGCTGAAGACCAAGGGAAGCTGTCGCTAGCCTGTTAGCCTGCTGGGACCAGGCAATATGCAGGAGGTCAAGCTGGGGGGGGGTGTTGTGTCTGAGTGGAGATGGAGGAGAAGCCAGGCAGCTGCTGGGGGGCCAAGAGGCAGCTGTGGCCGCCGGAGACCCCAATCCCCGTGGGAGTGCTTAGCATTCTGCGCAACAATAAAGCAGCCTGTCCCTCTGAGCCTGTGCAGAGCGCTTCTCTTCCACCCCAGAGGGACCGAGCCGGCCTGCACCTGGCCCCTCCTCACTCTGGGTCCAGCGGAGACTGTGGGCTCAGAACTGGGAGAGGCACAGCCACCCTTGTGCCCCAGGGGCTGGCGGGGGTGAGCAGCCGATGCCCTCTTGGGGAGGTGCCAGTCGGCAAACAACTCTGGAACTGGCACTCTGCCCGTCCAGGGAGGCGGCAGGCTGGGGCAGGCGAAGCTGCAGCCCCCTGGAAGACCCCGGGCCTTGCCAAGAACAGTCATCACAGCTCTCCCCCCCCCACTGCGCCCCCCACTGCAGGGAGAACCGGCTGGGCGGGGCTGGCTAAGGGCTGGGCGGAACCCCCTTATCTCACCCACCCACACACTCCCTGTAATCACGGCGGCGGCTCTGAAACAATCACAGGCCTCAAGAAACCACAAGGGGGGGGGAGCCCAGCGCAGGCAGCCTCCAGCTCCCCCTGCTGGGTGCCAGAAGCCTCAAGGGGAAGGGGAAGGGGAAGGGGAAGGGGGCTGCGTCCGCATAAGGCAGGAGGGAGCTTCCCTTCTCCAAGGACTCCCAGCACCTTTGCAGAACTGCAGCTCGGAATGGGGGGGGGGGCAGAGCCATCCCTGCAGAGGGCCAGGAACCTGCCCCTTCCGGGGACACCCCAGCTCGCCTTGCCCGTCTCCCACCTCCGGAGCAGCCAGGAGCCCCCCTGCGTCCAGCAGGGCCCACCTCAAGGGTTCTCATGGCCGGGGGCCCACTGCTGCCCACCCAAGACCATCTCTGTGCCCAAGCAGAGTGAGAGGGGTGTGGGGGGGGGGGGACACTCCCCAGTGCCTGGAGCCAGCCTTGCCCCCCCCCCAAGCCAAGAGCCCAGCGGTCTGAGAGGAAGCAGCCACACACTCTGTTCCGACTCCCAGATTTTAATTCAAGATTTGAGAGGAGGGCGTGTCCCCCAGTCCACCCCCCGCCAGCCCCTCTCTTATCAGAGGGGGGAGAACCGGGGCAGCTCGTTCCCCAAAATGACCTTGCGCTCCACGCCATCCTTCGTGATGGCCGCCAAGCGGATGACGCCCCCGCTGGAACCGTCGCGGTCCATGGCCAGGGAAAGGGCTGCGAGGGAAGAGAGGGGCGTGAGGCGGAGGCCCCCCCCCCGAGGAGGGAGGGGCCCCTCCGAGCAGCACCCCGCCCCGCCCTCAGAGAGGCCCCCTTACCGTTGGCCGCGAAGGTCAGACACTCCTCCTTGCTCATGCCCGGCTTGTAGGAGGCGTCCACAAAGCCGTAGATGTAGGAGCTGCCGGAGCCCCCGATGGAGAAGGGCTGGCGGACCATCATCCCCCCCATGGGGACGGAGTAGACCTGGGAGGGGGAGGACAGGCAAGAGGTGAGCCAGGGAGTGCCCCCCACCCGGGGCCGGCCGAGGGAACCAAGAGCCCAGATGTGGGGCCCCCCACCACATTCTGGACGGGGAGGGAGGGAGGGAGGCTTGCCCACCCGCTGGGGGAGCAGCCCAGCCTCTCACCTGGCCCCCTTGGCGTCTGTCCCAGCCAGCCACGAGGATGCCCGCAGTGAGGTCCTCTCGGTAGCGGTAGCACATCTCCTTGAAGAGGTTGGCCGCTGTGTGCACCAGAGGGCCCTCGTCCAGCTCAATGCTGCAGAACACCGGCGGGGTGGGGGTGAGATGGCAGGCAAGGAGGGCCAGGCATCTCCCCTCTCCACCCCCCAGGGCCCTCCGGGATGGCGCTCCGCGGCACGGGGCCAGGGCGTCGGCTTGGCCCACAGAAGGCCCCAGGCCCAACCCCTGGCAGCCCCTCCAGGGAGGGCTGCGGAAGACAGGCCCCCCAGCCGGAAACCCTGAGGAGTGGCTGCCAGTCGGTGCAGGCGACCTGAAGGGTCTGGGGGCCTCCTTACCATCTCCTATGATTCCAGAACCACACGGACTGGTGACCCACTGGGGCTGTTCACAGGGCCACGGCCTCAGGTGGGCAGGCAGGGCTCGGCCGCCCTCCCCCCAGACGCCCCTGGGCAGCCCACACGGCCAGCGCCCCCGGGGGGAGCAGCAGCGCAAATGAGGCTCCCTGGGAGACGCGCCCCGGCATCCGAGAGCCCCACTGCGGGCCGAGCAGAGGGCGCTGGGGGTCGGGCCCTCGAGGCCTTCCCGGAGCCAGGGCCCGGGGGGCCACCTCAGCTCAGAGCCGGCCTGCGGCAGCACCACAGGGCCCCAAGGGGATCCGGCGGTTCTCCCGGGAAGCCCAGCCCAGGCCCGGCCGCTTGTGAGAACAGCCTCCCTCGGCGAGGGGCGGGAGTGAGTCTGTTTGGACGGGTCCAGCCGGCTTGGGCAGGCGGCGCATTGGCAAGGAGAACCGTGCGGAGCGCAACACGTGCCCCCGGCTTCACCGGTCTCACTCAGACCCTCGGCATCACAGCCAACGTGAGCACAGCGCACTGGCCCCCCCCAATACTGTGTGCTTATTTGGCTGTTCACAGCTAGCTCCACTTTCACTAGGTGTGAAGTGCTCTATGGAGAGAGAAAAAACTCCGTCTGGCAGCTTCACTGCAGTCGGAAAAAATATTAGAAGTCAAGTGACTGACCAACCCATTTCATAGCAGATACACAGAGCTTGCCGCCCCCACCCCCCGCCCTACCTCTGTGCTCAATATGAGAACCATATGCCAAGCCATTCTGGGTGATCTAAAGGGTGGGGCAGAAGGGGGTGCTTTACCCCCCCCCCTTTTGAGGGCAGATTCCTCCACATGGGGGTGGAATGAAGCCTCCAAGGGGAGGCTTCAGTTCCATACATTTTTGTCCTTTCCTGCCATGAAAAAAGCGACTTCTAGGACTTTTGATTTTTTTTTAGAACACACACACCAAACAATTGCCCAATCCACTTCAACTTGAGTATCCAGAGCCCTCCCTCCCTGCCCGACGTCTGTGCCGGATATCCAAGACCTCTGGCAAGCCATTCCTCAAACACACACTGGGGCAGGGGGAATATCCCCCCCAGGGAAACCCCCCCCCTTCCGTTGCTGACTCTGAGGAGGCAGCGGCGGCGGCAGGGACAGGCTCAGCCCATGGCTGCAGGGCAGAGGAAGGACAGGCTCTGGGGGGCAGCGAGTGCCTCCTTCCTTCTCTGCTGCCTGCAAGCAGCCTGCCAGCCCTCCCGGGAGAGCTGCCGAGGGGGGGGGGAGCTGCAGCCAGCAGCCTGCCCCAGGGCAGGGGGAGCCTCTCCATGGCAGCCAAGGCTCCCGATCCTGGCCAGCCCGATGCGCAGAGGAGCCATCTCCAAGTCTTGGCTGGCTGCAGGGCAGGGAGACAGGTGCGAGGCCTGCAGAGCCTGGTCGCCCCGCCCAAAGGACAGCCCTGCTCAGTTCTTGGCTCCCTAACCCCGGAAGGCAGGACAATCCGAGACAGACTGCCTCCGGGCCCGCGTCCTCTCTAACTACTGTCATCTGTGTGCAGAATGCATTTTGTTCTGGGGGCGGCAGCATCAAGGCCCGGGCATTCGGAGTGGGACCATCCTGATTCAACCTGAACAGGACCTAAAATTCTCTGAGTGGACACCAAAAACCGTGCCAGCGCGCCTTTGAGGGATCACTGCTCAGGACTCGGGAGAAGGAGACTTCCAGAGGGACAGCTGCGTTCATCTGCTGCAGCAGAACTCAGCTTTGGAGCACCCGGAAGACCGCGAGGTCCATTCAGGGACCGGAGTCAGTCTTCCAGGCCACCTTTCAGAAGACGGAGGTTTCCTTTCACAATCTTGCTGAACAGCTGTTGATGGATTTCTCCTTTGGGGACTCTCATCAACATGCAAGGATGACGTGTGGCTTTCTGGAGCTGGCGCTGGCCTTCAAGCCTGGGTGTCCCAAGACACACGGCCTCGGCACCCTCCTGCTCCCAGGGGGCACCAGTCCATACCTGTGGAAGCCAAGCTGGTACGTGACAGCATCAGCAATGGCTTGGGTGTCAGCCGCGGAGCCTGACCGGCAGCAGAAAATGTGGTCGTGGATCTGGGTCAGCTTGTCCGTGACTCGGTTGGCGATGTATGAACTGTGAAAGGTAGAGAGACCCATTAGCTTCATGCCTCACCCACCCAAGTGGGGCCCCCGTATCCTCTTAGGGTGGCTGCGCTGGATTAGAGCAGTGGAGGGCCAGGATGAGTCCCAGGGCCCAGCAGCTGTGGTGCACAACGCCGTGCTCAGGACCGCTCAGGATCTCTGCATTCCCAGCTCACAAGAAGCAGCCACAAAGTACCACTTCTGTCAAACTGGCAGCTTCTTTCAGAAGTGGGCCTTTCCCTCCTATCCTTCTTGCTAGAGAAAAGAGTTGAGGAAACCCCACGCGGGCAGCCCAGCCACAGAAGAAGTGCTCGCCCAGGCACCCTCCAGCCCCCGGAAGGAACAAGAGGTTAATGCCAGAACAGCCCTTGTGGTTCCTGCAGTGGCCCACCTGATGCCTGTTCTTCTATATCTTTAACAAAAATGTTGCCCTTAAGGATGCTTTCCATCAATTTACCCCACACAGACATTAAGCAAGAAACCCTGCAATTTCCTGGCTCTCTTTTTGAAAACCAGCATTACTTGGGCTACTTTCTAGTCCTCTGATACAGAGCCTGAATTTCTAATTTTTCAAAACAGTTTCAATCACCATCCCTTGCCACCCCTACTTGACTCAGGTCTTCAGCCTCTGTTCCCAAGAAGCTCAGTTCAGGTGTCTTCACATTCATACAAATAATTCATTCAGCTTCTCTGTAATCTCCATATCCTCTTTAATAATCCCTTTCACTGCCTTGTCATTCTTGAGATAAATGACCTCAGAACAGTGGTACATCTGCTGGTCACCTCCAGACTGGACTACTGCAATGCACTCTTTGTGGGGCTGCCTTTGTACATAGTCCAGAAACTGCAGTTGGTCCAGAATGCGGCAGCCAGGCTGGTCTCTGGATCAGCTCGGAAAGACCATATCAGTCCTGTGTTGAATGGGCCACACTGGCTGTCGATAAGTTTCCGGACAAAATACAAGGTGCTGGTTATAACCTTTAAAGCCCTAAAGGGCTTAGGCCCAGGGTATTTAAGAGAATGTCGTCTTTGCTATGAACCATGATCATCAGGAGAGGTTCGTCTGCAGTTGCCACCGGCTAGTCTGGTGGCTACTCGGGGACGGGCCTTCTTCATTGCCACCCCGAGGCTTTGGGACACACTTCCTGCTGAAATAAGCGCCTCCCCATCTCTGGCAACTTTTTAAAAAGGCAGTCGAGACACATTTGTTCACCCAGGCTTTTAGATACTGTTTTAATAGTTTGCTCATTTTTAATAGTTTTAACATGGTTTTAAGTTTTAAACTGTTGCAATGTTTTAACCTTTTTACTTGTTGTTTTTATTGTTTTGTTGTAAACCGCTCAGAGACTTGTGTTTTGGGCGGTATACAAATATGTCAAACAAATCAAACCAATCCGAGGGCCCAAGCGCCTCCCTGGGAGGCTTCCTGCTTCCGGTTATTTTCAAGCCTCCCTTGATGCTTCCAGCTAAAGGCCCCTCAGATGCTCTTTCCACCCCGCTTGCTGTCTCCTGGCATTTCTTTGGCCAGTGGGTGTTCTTTCTGTTCTCTTCGCTTGGGCTCTTCTGACGAAACTTTTCACAAGATGGCCCTTCCTGCAACACACGAGGGGAGACCTCCCTCACCGCCTCACTTTGACTGCGGCACCCTCCTCCTGTCTGGTCTCCTACCGTCTCGCCTCCATCCAGCACTCAGCTCCTCTAGGACACACACGCCCTGCCTCAGCCCTCCACTCGGACAATGACAGAGATTTATAGGCGGCTTTTCAGCACAAGTTCTCAGGGGGGTCTCCCTGCTCCAGGCCCCCAGCTTCCCTTTCCAGACTCCGTGCCAGCTTCTCCCCTCTGCCTTCAGTGCCCCACATGGCCTAGCCCCTGCCTGCCTCACGCCTCTCCTGCCCAAATGCATTCCTTTCCATGTCCATCCTGCCACCCTCTCCCAAAACTGAACTGGTTGTCCCAATGACTCCCCTGTCCTTCCTCCAGAAGAAGAGCTGGTCTTGTGGCAGCAAGCATGAATTGTCCCCTTTGTCAAGCAGGGTCCACCCTTGTTTGCATTTGAATGGGAATCTACATGTGTAAACACTGTAAGATTGTTCCCCTGGGGGGATGGGGCCACTGTGGGAAGAACACCTGCATGTTTGCATGCAGAAGCTTCCAGGTTCCCTCCTCAGCAGCATCTCCAGATAGGGCTGAGAGAGGCTCCAGTTTGCAACCTTGGAGAAGCTGCTGCCAATCAGTGTAGACAATACTGAGCTAGATGGACCAAGGGTCTGACTCAATATAAGGCAGCCTCCTCTGTTCCTCCCTTGCTGTTCCTGATCGCTGGAATGGACTCCCCTCTCCCTCCCTCCCAGTCCATCAAGACCCATATTTTCTGCAGTACTTTTTGCACAACCTCTTAAACCCTAGCCCCTGCCGCAACCAAGATAACACAACTGACACAAACTGGAACAATCCTACATTCATCCCCTGCTTACCCAGCCTCCATTTCCACCCTTCGCCTCCTTGGTGTGATTGCCTAGACTGTAAGCTCCTTGGGGCAAGGACTTGTCCTCCTATGCCATGCGGACGGCACTACATAGACAAACCGTCCTCCACTTACCCCGTGGTGGTCCTGGAGTCAGCACCAATGACAACACCCCCGTCAAACTCCACAGCCATGATAGTTGTCTGGTGAAGAAAGGATTAAGATCAGGCATGGGAGGGATGTGGATCTTGCCCACCAGGAGGGCTGCCTAGGCTGGGATCCCAGATTCCCTTCACCAGCTGCAGCTTCTCCTGCCACTGCAGCCTGAGCTAGGAAGAGCCAAGCTTGTCCAACTCCTTCACTCCCCGGAGCCCACGATCCCCAGCGTCTCCGGCCCAGAGCTCTCGCTAACTCAGGCCTTCCTGCCACCCTCCTCGAGTGTAAGGTGGCAGAATATTCTGCTCATATTTTCTGCAAGGATTTTGGCTCAACCCCCACCCCATTACTTTCTCCACTGACACCTCCAGATCTGCAGGCTCTGTGGGGCAGGGGCCTGCTTTTCTCTCCCCCGGCAGAGGTGCTGCTGCGAGGCCCCTGAACCAAGAGCCAAGAGAGCAAGCCCACCCCAGGGCACCACTGTCCCCTCCAAAAGGGATTCCCAGAGGTTGCTGACTACAACTCCCAGCATCTCCAGCTGCAATGGCCTTTGGTTGGGCATCATGGGAGTTGTAGTCAACCTCATCTGGGAAGCCCTGTTAGAGGGGACACTGCAGGGCCCCCCACTTGGACCCTTACCAGAGGCAAGGAGGGAGGCAGGCAGGCAACCTCTCCCCCCCCCCCCGCAGGGAGACCCGGGGCAGGAGGGCATCCCTCCCAGGGGCCCACACTCCTCCCCCCGCACTCCCTGCCGCGTCAGGCCCTTGGTCCAGCCGGCTCAGGGTGGCCTGCACCGACTGGCGGCGGCGGCGGCGGCAGAGAAGGGTCTTCCCCAGCGCTGGCGCCTCCCTCCCTCCGGCTGCAGGCTGCCCGTTCACCAGGTAGAGCTGCGCAGCTGGCGTACTGGCGCGTCGCGTGGCCCGGCCACCCCCCCTCCCTCTCCCTCTCCCTCTCCCTTCCCCTCACCCCGGTGGTCTCCGCCTGGCAGGTCCAGTCCGGGCTCCGAGCCTCCAGCCCCGCACTCGCTCCTAGCACTGCCGTCGCCGCCATCCTGCCTCTCTGAGCACGGCACTGTCGCAAAACCGCCGAGACACAGCCGCGACCGCGCTTGGCGGCAACACCGGCTCCTCCAAGCCGGAAACTTTACGACACGAGGTGTCACCGGCCCCGCCCCCCGCCACAGAAGCACAGTGGAGTTGCTTAAAGTCCCAGACGGGCACTTCCTCTGCCGGAAGGCGGGACTTCCTGGTGATTTCCGAAAACATGGAAACGAGGGCGGCCTTGACCGACACCCCCTCCCCCAGCAGGGCCGAGCACGGAGAACGCTGCTGCGATGGAGAAGTTCCTGGTTGCTTTCTATGGGCGGCTGTTTTGGGCTCCCCAGGTCGCCCGCAAGGCTAATCTCATTCAGCGGTCCCGCAGCAGTCGTCGGGGGAAGAGCGGAAGCGGGCTAGGGCCGCTCTAGGCTCTCCGTCTCTATGGCGTGCACAGCGCCCTCTGGCGGCTGCGCTGGGACTGCTCAGGCGCAGCGGGTGGGGCCGCTGAGCTCTCCCGCCTGGGCATCTCCGCCTGCCTGGCAAGCCGCGTCACAGGATTCCCAGCTGCTGTGGACTGCAACTCCCATCACCCCCAAGCAACAGCCACTGCAGCTGGGGATTCTGGGAGTTGTAGTCACCAACCTCTGGGGATCCCTGTGGGAGAGCAGAACACTGTGCCTGCCCTCTGGCTGTTCTCCCCCGCCCCCAGCTCCCTCTCTCCAACCATCTTCTCTCCGCCAAGGGAGGCTTTGCAAGAGCTCCTGGCAGGGGGCCCAGGCAGGCAGCCCCTCCCTCTGCCTGCAGGGGGCACGGTCGGCTGCAGCCAGCCCCCCCCCCCGGGGTGGGCTCTGTTTGGGCTGCAGAGGGCGAGCCCCCAGCGCCCGCAGCAGCAGCAGCAGCCCACTTGCCCTTGGAGGCTGGAAGTGCCTGGGGCGCAAGGCGGGCCTCACCCTGGCTCGGAAAGGGCTTGGCCCCCCCCCCCCCGGCACACTTCCCTTTGAATGCCTAACAAAGAGCTGGGCTGGGGAGTGAGCCCCCCCGGAAACGGGGCCCTTCTCAGAGGGCTGTCGGGAGGAGGAACCCCGGGAAGATGAAGCCGCCCAGGACACGCTGCCTGGCAAAGAACCGACAGAGGCAGGCCTGATGCGCATGCATTTAATGCGTTGGGTGGGGGGGGGGGCGGCCGCCGCCTGCATTCATTGCATTTGAGGTAATACTGCCTCCGAGTTAACCGTCAGTGGAGAACTGGGCAGCCGCAGGGCACCAGCTGCGCTTCCTGCCTTCTCCTCTGGTGCGCGGCCTGCTGCTGGGAGGAGGCCACAAAGGGCCTCTTGGGCAGGGAACGTGGCTGGCCCGTCTCCTCTGGTGCCTCCTTGGAGTGGGAGCGGAACCTGGGAGGCCTCCTCTGCTGCGGCCCGCGGGCCTCGGGGCCTCAGGGCAGCTCCAGCATCAGGTGGGCTGCATACACCTCCTGTGTGATGTTGTAGACGTCGAAGAGAGTGCGCACGGTGGCGTGGAGGAGGCTGCGTGCTTTCTGCTCCTCCTCTGCGCAGACAGTGTGGAGCAGCTCCCGGCGGGAGGGCAGGGCCATGAAGGCCAAGGCCGCTGCCTGCCGCACCCACCAGCTGTGGTACGGGGCCAGCGCTTCCTGGTAGGCGCTGGCACACATCTGGGAGGGCTCCTCGTCCTTCCCGCTGGTCCCCAGCTTGTGCAGGAACAGCTCCAGCCACTTCAAGGCACGGTGGAGGCGCAGCAGTGTCCGGCAGCCAGACGGGGGGCGGCCAGCGGGCAGGAACTGGAAGCCCACCAGGCCGTTGGCGAGTTCAAAGGTCACCATGGACTGCACGGTGTGGTAGTGGGGGCCATGCAGCCCTGAGTGGTGATCCTGCATGAGGGTGATCTTGGAGCTGGTCTCCCGTGAGATCAGCCTAAAGGCGGTGCCCAGGGAATCCATGAGCCTGCAGAGAAGACAGGCCCCTTCCTTAGCCCAGGAACAGACCCCACCCGTGATCCCTGCCAGCTACCACCACCCTGATGCTCTTGCCCTGGCCGAAAGGCGGCCAGTGGGAGTTCTCCGTCAGGGCGACAAACCTCTTCTGAAGCTGCCTCCTCCAGAGTGAGTCAGCCCCTCCGTCTACCCCGAGGTGGGCTCCTCGCACTGGCGGCAGCATCTCTCCCGGGGCCCCAGCTGCAGAGAACTCCCTTGGCCACCTGTGAGCCTTTCCTGGAGAGGCTGCCCGGGACGGAACCTGGGAGGGTCTGTGTGCCGAGCAGGGGCCCTCCGAGGCGCTAGCTGCGAGGGTCCTCTTTCTTCCCCTTTAGTGGTGGGGAGGACCCTTGTGGGAGCTGGCAGGAGATGTGGGGCCTCTTGGCATCTAGATCCAGACAGCTGTGGAGGCTGCAAAACGGGCAGTCGCCCTCCCTGCCGCCCTCCACCCTGCCTGGCCATTAATGGCTCTCCCCCTGGCCGCTCCGGCGGGTGGGGGCAACAGAGGGCTGGCAGACCCTGCAGCAGCTCCCGGGCATGAAATGAAAGGTCATCTGCGTGTGGATGGTGAAGGGGAAACCAGGGAAGTACTTCTGGGACAGGTGGCGTTGTGGAGAGCTGGTCTGGTGGCAGCAAGCATGACTTGTCCCCTTAGCTAAGCAGGGTTTGCCCTGGTTGCATATGAAAGGGAGACTTGATGTGTGAGCAGCACTGCAAGAGATTCCCCTTCTTAGGGGAGGGAGCCGCCACTCTGGGAAGAGCATCTGGGTCCCAAGTTCCCTGTCTGGCAGCATCTCCAAGAGAGGGCTGAGAGAGATTCCTGCCTGCAACCTTGGAGAAGCCGCTGCCAGTCTGTGTAGACAATACTGAGCTAGACAGACCAATGTTGGTCTGACTATGGCAGCTTCCTATGTTCCTGTGTGGGCTCTTGGCAGGCATGGAGCAGACAGGCTGGGCTTCTTTGGGAATGCAACGCAAAACCCGGGAACAACTATGAACAATAGGCAAAGCAAAGAATGCAGTCACAATACAGGGTATGACAAGACTCCACGTGGCATCACAAACTGCAACAGGCATCCATCATACAAAAGCAAGTGAATACAACAATGTGGGCTGATGAGAACTCCACAGACTCAAAGATGTCATTCTTAACGACAGTTACTGAGGTGCTGATCGTGTCAAATAGCTGATGTGATGCAGGTGGTGCCAGTTTGCTAGGAGTGAATCCTCAAGAGTAAGAGGTAACCCTCCTGCACAGGGACCTTGAAAGGAGGGTGGCTTTGGCTGACATGACATCTTTGAATGACACCTTTGAGTCTGTGGAGTTCTCACCCGCCCACATTGCTGTATTCACTTGCTTTTGTATGATGGATGCCTGTTGCGGTTTCTGATGCCACGTGGAGTCTTGTCATACCCTCTATTGTGACGCTGCATTTTTTGCTTTGCCTACTGTTCATAGTTGTTCCCGGGTTTTGCGTTGCATTCCTTGTGCTTGTCCCCCCGTTTTCCATCTTTGTTATTGGAGTGGGCTGCTTTGGGGCCTGCCCAGAGGAGGGGAGGGTGACTAGTCTACACAGAGCTCTTTGGCCTGGCCGCTCTGTGTAACCTGGAAGCTCACTGGCAGCAGTCTGAACAGGAGCTAGCCCCGCAGTCCGAGGCAGGAGGTGCTCCGGAGTCTAGAAAGGCGGCGGCCAGAGGCAGGATGCCTCCTTAGTGCAACACACGCCTCTCTTCTGGTCTGCTTGTGGACCTGCTCCAATGGGGCACGATCAGCCACCTTTTTGCTAGGCCACACGAGGCTTCGTTTCTGTCCTGCCCCCTTGGCCCGGGGTGGGTGGGGGGCTCAGCAACTCACTTGATCAGCTCTTTCCAGCCGCGGAGGTACTCCCCGATGAGGACTTCCCCGTGGGGCGTGATGCTGGCCCCAAAGGCCTTCCGCAGCCGCTCCAGCTGGAACTTCTGCTGGCTGCCCTCCTTCTCCCACGGGTTGGGGCTGCTGCTCGGCGGGGGGAGGGCGGCATCGGTGGGGGTCACTGGGAGAGGCTGTGAGCCAGAGAGAAGCAGAGGGAGGAGTCACTCTTCGGGCCGGTGCCTGGACCTTCTGGGACCAGTGTCCCCTCTAAGAGGGATTCCCCGATGTGGCTGACTACAGCTCCCAGAATCCCCAGTTGCAGGGGCTTTTGCTTGGGGATTCTGGGAGTTGTAGTCCACAACATCTGGGAAGACTCCCTCTTAGAGGGAACACTGACTGGGACTCCCTGGAGTGAAGAGGAGCAGCGGTCAAACTCCCTCGCGGTGGCCTTGCCCAGTTCTGACTCTAAATGCTGTGTTTGTTTTTTAAAACCCCGTGATAAAAGCTGCTGAGCTTTAAGGGTGGCGAGCGGAGAGCAGGGAGCAGAGACTGCGCTGGGCAGCCCTTTCCGGCAACACTCCACTTTCACAGGATTGTCCTTATTGATTCACATTTACAGTAGATACCACTTTTTGACCAAAATAAGCCCCCAAAGTGGCTTACGTAGGACTTTGCACAGCGCTGTAGAGCAGAGGTGGGCACGTGGGGCTCTTCAGTTTTGCTGGACTACAATTCCCATCACCCCCCGCCACATTGCGCTGGGGATGCCATGCGTTGTACTCCGACCCCGGCTGTTTCAAGGGTCCAGAGCAGTCCACAGCAGCCTTTCTCATTGCAGTCAAAAACACTAAGCATGTAATGAGAATTAATTTTAATAATTTTAATAATTTTTTAAAAAACTTGTTTTAATAATTTTATTCTATTGTTTTTATTGTCCTGTATTTTAATTTGTGACTTTTAAATATTTTAAATTTTGTACACAACCTAGAGATATACATATCAGGCGGTATAGAAAAATGATCAATAGATAGATAAATAAATAAATAGCAAGCACCCTGAAAAGTAGCCCCGTATTATCCTGCCTGTGGGGCAGTGCTGGGGATGGGTGAGAGGGCTGGGGAGTCTCCGGAAGAGGCAAGACCCGGACTCAGGACTCCCTGTGTGTATCGTGAGTAACAGCCCTGAGTGAAGAGACTCAGCAGATCCGGGGGGGGGCAGTTGGGAGGCCGCAGGAAACTGGGGCGGGGAGGGGGGAAGGCTCAGGACACCCCACCTCCCTCACAGCAACCGCTGAGCCCAGGTCTGTGTCCATTTAGCTGGAGCCCAGAGAAAGCTCTCCTCTGCGACCTAAAGTCTGCAAGTGCTGTATTTATAAACAGCACTTATACATCGATTCCTGGAGATTTTGGTGAGAAATAAAGCTCTGATTATTTTCTATTTGTTTCTCGTTCTGTGTCTTCGCGAATCTTGGGAGTCATAGCAGCCAAGCCGTTGACAAGAACCTGCAGTCCCCTTTAACGTAGGACCTTTGGGACTTGCAAGGGAGGTTTGGGGCATCTCAAATCTCTTACAGAGGGTCCTGAAGGTGGTGGTGGTGGTGGGAGACCACAGCTTGCCTCCTTGGCGATCGGCCTGTGGGGTCCTAAGAACATATTAGAACATCAGAACAGCCCTGCTGGATCAGGCCCCCCAAGGAGGCCCATCTAGCCTAGCACCCTGTTTCCCACAGATGCCGCTGGAAGCCACAGGCAGCAGCTGAAAGGGGCATGCCCTCTCTCCTGCTGTTACTCCCCTGCAACTGGTACTCAGAGGCATCTTGCCTTTGAGGCTGACGGTCGCTTCTAGCCCTCCAGCTAGTAGCCGTTGATAGACCTCTCCTCCATGAAGTGATCCAAACCGTTCTTAAAGCCATCCAGGTTGTTGGCTGTCACCACATCTTGTGGCAGAGAGTTCCACAAGTTGATTATGCGCTGGGTGAAAAAGTACTTCCGTTTGCTTGTCCTATATTTCCTGGCAATCAGTTTCATGAGATGACCCCTGGTTCTAGTGTGATGTGAGAGGGAGAAGAATTTCTCTCTCTCCACTTTCTCCACACCATGCATGATTTGATAGACCTCGATCATGTCTCCCTGCAGTCGTCTTTTTTCTAAACTAAAGAGACCCCGATGCTGTAGCCTTGCCTCATAAGGAAGGTGCTCTAGAAGGGTTCAGTCTTGTCCCCCATGCTGCTCAACATCTACATGAAACCGCTGGGAGAGGTCATCCGAGGGCTTGTTGTCAGCAATATGCAGAGGACACTCCGCTCTCTCTCCTTGTCACCTGATCCTAGGGAGGCAGTGGATGTCCTGAATCGGGGCTTGGAGGCTATGACGGGCTGGATGTAGGCTAGTAAACTGGGACTGAATCCAGACAAGACGGAGGTGCTGTTGGCCAGTAGGAGAGCCAGTTGGGATGAAGGGATCTCACTAGTTCTGGATGGGGGTGCACTCCCCTCGAAGAGCAAGCCTGCAGCTTGGGAGTCCTGTTGGACCCGTCTCTGCTTTTGGAAGCTCAGGTGGAGGCAGTGGCTAGAGGTGCCTTTGCACAGCTTCGGCTAATGCGCCAGCTGCATCCCTTTCTCGAGAAGGCAGATCTGGCCACGGTTTCCCATGCCTTAGTCACATCACGGCTGGATTACTGTAACACACTCTACGTGGGGCTGCCCTTGAAGACTATTCAGAAACTGCAGCTAGTGCAAAATGCAGCAGCTAGGGTTTTATCCAGAGCTGCCTGGTGGGAGCACATCACACCCATTCTGAAAGAGTTGCACTGGTTGCCAGTTTGTTTCCAGGTCCAATTCAAGGGGCTGGTTTTGACCTTTAAAGCCCTTCACGGATTGGGCCTGGGATACCTGAGGGACCGCCTGCTCCCAAGGGTTGCTGCCCCCTTGATGAGGTCGCCTGATGGGACCCTGCTCCAGGTGCCGACAATGAGGGAGGCTCGGCTAGGGCCTTCTCTTGCTACCCCCAGACACGAACGCTCTCCCGGTGGCTATTCCCTCCTCGGTCTCCATCACAGCTTTTAGAGAGTGTAAAATCTTGGCTTTTTGCCCAGGCTTTTATATGCAATAAATTATAAATTTATATCTTTTGCTGCTGCTTTGTATTTTTTCTAATGTTTCTATTGTGCTTGTTTTTAAATCTTTTAATCAGATCTATTGTTTTTATATTCTAGCTTAATATGTGAATTCTGTAATTTTATAGCCTTGTTTTAACTTTTGTGTGAACCACCTTGAGATTGTTTTAATGAAAGGCGATATAGAAACTTAACAATTAAATAAATAAAACAAAATAAAACAAACCTCTCAGCCAGTAAGCTACACCAGTCCTCAAAACTCAACAATTTTGCACACGTGACCCACAAAAATCCAATATAAATGAATGAGTGAATGAATACACGTTTGGATTTAAAACTGGGGGGGAATTTCCATCCCAGCATGAAACTAGAAGCAACTGAGCTGGGCTCATTCAGGTGCATCTTCTCAGGGATGGTCCTGAGCTTCCACAACTCCATGGCGTGGCTATTCCAGGAATCGCGGGTCCTGCAGGTCTGGTCGCCTCATCTCAAAAAGGATGTTGTAGGCCTGGGAGAAAGTGCCGGAAAGGGGAGCCACCAGGAAGGTGGCTGGAGCACCTGGCTTATGAGGAAAGACCCAAGTATTGGGGCCTTTTGGTGAAGAAAGAAGAAGACAACGAAGAGGGACCCTGATCGAGGTTTGCAAAACTGGCCGGTGGGGAGAGAGAACAGCTTCTCTCCCTTCCTCACCGTGTGGAGTGAAATTCATCAGCACAGACAAAAGCAAGTCCTTCAAGCCATGCATGAGCATGAATGGAAGGAGTTTGCTGCCTAAAGATGTCATGGCTTGGATGGTTTTAAAAGCGGGCCAGGCACATTTGTGGAGGAGGCGGAGCGGCGGAGAGGGCCATCCACACCTGTTCTCTATGATGGCTACATGGAGCTTCCGGTTCAGGGGCAGTCTATCTCTGCATGCCAGTTGTCTGGGGGGCAACAGTGGCAGAGGAGGGGCCTGCAGGTGCCTGGGGTGGGGCTCTTCTTCTCTGGCCCGCACACTCTCACCTTGTCTTCCTCTCCTTTCTCTGGCGGACTCTCCCCGGACCAGCAGCAGGGTCGGCCTCCCCACATGCAGGCTGAGACTGGAAGTTCTGCTATGGGGACAGGGAGGGGAGGGTGTGAGAGTCGCCCCAAGGGCGGGCCGATGGACAGTGGCAGACCCCTTCCCAAGCCCTCTGTCCTGCTGTGGGCTGCTGCCGCCCCACTGAGAGGGGGCAGAGACTGCATGGCCCCAGAACTTGGTGCCCGAGCGACAGCCCCCCCCCCTTGCACAGCTGCACAAGCCCCCTGGTGTTGGTGTTGGGCTCCTCGGGGATATCCCCCCCCCGCTCACATGCTGACGCTCCATCTGGAGGAGAGCCTCCGGCCCGCCCCGCCCCACTCCTCCGAATAGCCCCGAGGAGCCCCCTCCCGAGGGTTGCCAGCCGGGTCCTCAGGAGCCGCTTCCCACCATCTCCACAGGAAAGCAGCCCCCCGCCCCCCCCAGAGCTGCCACTCCAGGGCACGCAGGCGTCCGTCTGTCCGTCCACACAGCTGAGCGGCCCTGCGGAGAAAGCCCCGGAGAGGACCCCGTGCCCAGCCCTACCGCTGGCTGGGCGTCCCAGGAGAGAGGCTCCAGCCAGCCCCTCACGCGGCCAGGCTGCCAAGGGGGGCAGTGACATGGTGTGGCAGGAGGGGAGGGGGCTGCAGTGGGGCCCTGTGTGCTGCCCCCCCGCCTCCCACACAGGGGGCAGCCTCCCTCCCTCCCCAGGACTCACGGAGGCGCAGGCTGGTGAGGTAGAGGAGGAGGAGGAGGAGGAAGACCCCCGCGGGGAGGAGCAGGCGGCAGAGGCGTGGGGGGCCCCACGCGAGAGCACCCATGCCCGGCACCCTGGCGCTGCTTCTCCCGTTGCTCTTGGACCCTGCCGCTTGCTCAGGCAGGAGATAAGGCCTGCTTATCATCAGGGCGGAGGGAGGGAGGGAGGGAGGGAGGGGGGATGCCCCTGTGGTGTCTCTGTCTGCGGGAGGAGGCGGGGAGGCGGCCTCAGCATGATCAGGGCTCAGCCCAGGACCTTGGTCAGGGCCAGGGCCACGCCTTGGGGCAGCCAGCGCGAGACAGTGCCTCTGAGCCTGTGCAGAATGCATTCACCTCTGGAGCCCAAGTGGAACCATGACTCTTGGTCCCCTTTTCAACGCCGGGACTCATCACAGTCCGAATAGGGAAGGGTGCCTCTGAGCATGTGCAGAGTACTCTCCCCTGAGCCCAACAGGCTCCCTGAGGGAAGGCCCCTGACACATGCTGCCCAAGGTCCTGCTCGGTCTACATTTCGAGCCAGGAAGGCTCTCGGAGCTCCTCGCAGGCCGGGCAAGAAGCCTTCTTGACTGTATTCAGTTCTGTTGATTCCTTCTCTATGCCGCCCCACCCCAAGGTGTAGAAGAGGTAAAAAACAAAGGCAAAGACACCGTTGGAAACAAACTGCTGAGGACAATGTAAAAACACACTGAAAACCATTCAGAATCAGGAGGTGTTAGAGAGGAGGGCCGTTATGACCCGCCTGGACCCCCTTCCCTGAGGGCTGCCCCCCAGCTGCAGCTCCCTCCTCGGCTGAAAGCAACACACACACACACACACACACACACACACACACACACACACACACACAGAGGCCTGGGCAGGTTAATGATTGGCAGGCGGGAGAGACCTTTGCCCCAGAGGTGAAGAGGGCCCAGCACAAGGGGGGGAGGAGGAGGCCAGGGAGGGAGCCCGGTGGGGGGGCCCTCGGTGAGGGGCTCACCACTTTCTGCATGGTGTGGAAAGCGAGGGCCTCTTAGGAGCTCTCTCTCGGCACACCAGGGCCACCTAGTGAAACTGGCAGGCAAAACAACAGCCCTTCCTCACCCAATGCCTAATTAACTTGCGGAACTCTCTGCCACAAGACATAGTACTGGCAGTGGACTTAGGTGGCTTCAAAAGAGGATCAGGCAAATTCGAGGAGGAGGAGGAGGAGGAGGAGGAAGAAGAAAGGTCCACCTCCAGTGACTGCCCATGAGGGTGATGTAGAACCTCCATGTCTGGAGGCATTTCCGAGGAGCAGCAGTGGAGCAGGACTGTGTCTCTTCCTGCCCTGCTTGTGGGCGTCCCGTTGGGGGCACCACCTGGCCCGGAAGCAGGAATGCAGCTGGGTGAGGGGGACTGATCTGGCACCAGCAAGGATCTTCTGTGGGACTTGCTTGCACCTTTCCAGCCACAGAGGGCAGGACATAGGGCTAGGAGGGGCTCTGGGCCTGAGGAGGGATCCATGGGGCAGACTGGCAGGCCTGCAGAGAAGGAGGAGGGAAGACCAAGAGGAGAGCTGGTCTGGTGGCAGCCAGCCTGACTGGTCCCCTTAGCTAAGCAGGGTCCACCCTGGTTGCATCTGAATGGGAGACTAGAAGTGTGAGCAGCACTGCGAGTTATTTCCCCTCAGGGGATGGAGCCGCTCTGGGAAGAGCAGAAGGTTCCAAGTTCCCTCCCTGGCGGCATCTCCAAGAGAGACTCCTGCCTGCCGCCTTGGAGAAGCCGCTGCCAGTCTGTGCAGACAATACTGAGCTAGAGGGACCCAGGGTCTGACTCAGTCGATGGCCGCTTCCTATGTCAGGGTCAGCAGCACAGCAGCCCCGGCGCCCGGCACCGCTCCTTTTAGGAATCACGCCGGCCCGCCGCCTCCCTAGACCGCCCGCAATGCTGCTCCTTGCGCGGCTGAGGCTCAGAGCCCCCCCCCGCCCCCCCGCAGACACCGACGCCGGCCCAAGGGGCGGAGGAGGGGGGGAGGAGGAGGAGGAGATGGCGACGCTCCCCGCCTGCTGGCCGCTCTGGCAACTGCAGCCAAGGGGGCTCCGCCGCATCAAGGGGGCTCCGGGCTGAGGAGGCAGGCGCGGGCTGTGTGTGTGTGCGTGTGAATCCTCCGCGCTCCCAGCAGGGGGCAGCAGCGCCCCGTCCAGCGCCGCCCCGGCCGGCTCCCAGCACAGGACCCGGAGGTGCAGCTCTGGGACCCCGCAAAAACACACACACCCCACCAGAACGTGCTCAGGGAAAGCTGGAAACTCTCTTGGTTTCTATTTCTGGAAGAGATTCTGCATCAGATGCTTCCCACTGGCTTGCAGAGACCACATTTTGCATAGACAATCCTGCCCCTTGAATCCCCGGGTGCACCTGAGGCAGAGGGGAAGTCCTCCCTGGCTGCTTCCTCTTCCTTCCTTTTGCAATTAACGATTTGATTCAAAGTTCTCCATGCTCTAACAAAGACATTACAACAAAATGGACGGCACCTGAGACCAAAACTGGGGGGTGAGGGGTGAAGAGCGGGGCCCCCTCCGTCCACATCCTGGGGGGGGGGGGCGGGCGGCGGTTGCAATGAAGAGAGCAAAGGGTGCGAGGGACTCTCAGCCACCCTTCCCAGTCCTGCTTGGGGTGGGGTGGGGTGGGGGTCCTGCGCTGTCGCAGCACAGGAGCAGGCTTCTGTCCGTGGCTCCACGGAGGGGCCGGGAAGAGGGTCTTTGCAACGCTGGGAAACATTCATACGCTTGGTGACCAGTTGCGCAGCAGCCTGTGAGAGCCAGACACACACACACACACACACACACACACACGTGGTCCATAGACACTGCCCCCCCATGTAAGACCTTAGTCTTACATGGGCAGGGGGCAGGCAGGGGGCGTTTGGCCCAGGGGCACAGGGGCCTGGAGTCAAGGCTGGCCCTCAGAGGCGCTCAGCGGCCAGGAGCAGGTCTCTCCGGCAGCGCCACTTACCAGATCCGCCCCCCCCGCATGTTTTTGTAGCTTGAACTAACAATACAAACCTTCTCCCCCCAAAAAAGTTGCCCCCCCGCACGGTGCAGCAACGCAGGGGGCCTTCCTCCTTCTCCACGGCCATCTGCAAGACAACACCAGGCAGCCCGGAAGGGAAGGTCCGGAGGGCTTCCCAGACAGTGGTGCCCCCTCCCCCCCCCGGGCTGACTCCTCTTACTTATTGTACATTTTCTTCACCCAGGAATCCTCTGTGACTGACAGGGCTTATTCGCCAGCCCCCCACCTCTGGGCTGGCTCCTCCCCCAGGCCCACAGCAGGGTTTCCTAGGCCAGAGGGGGTGGGGTGGGGTGGCCCGGAGCCTCACGCAGATGGATGCTGCCTGTCCTGGCTGGTCCTCCCCTCTTGGCTGCTGGGCTCAGCTGGAGGCCCACGCACAGCAGCGCAGCACCACTGGCGGCAGCTTCGAGGCATATTCCCACTGCCGGGCAGGGAGGGGCCCCCAGGTGCAGGCCAGGCCTCGGGCACCCACCGCCCAGAGGTGCTGCACATCCTCAGTCATTTTGAGCCTGGACAGCAGAAGGCTTTTGAAGGCCCCCCCCCACAGCATTTCAAACACATTTTAACAGGAGCCCTCCACCCCAGGACAGAAAAGGGTTTGGGGGCCCCCAGGGGGCGTGGAGCCCGGAGGTCCAGGGGTCAGAGGGCCTCTGAGCAGCAGTCCCACCTCCTCCTCCGCTGGCCTGGCAGGATGGACCCCCTGGGCCCCCACTGGCCGGTCTCTGCTTTCTAAGCCCCCCCGCCCAGCATCATCCCAGCGTCTTGCATTTCGGCCCCCACAGGGGGCTTTTGCTGGGCCTTCCCTCCCCCCCAGCGTGGCTTCCTCTTGCCAGACCTCCCCCCACCCCCAGTAACCCCCCCCCCATATTCTTCACCACAGCAAGCCTTAGCAAGCGCAGGCCGGCTTGGCAGAGTCACCTGCAGTCTGATTTGTAAACATTGTCTCTTTAAGCCCCTATCCTGACCCCCCCCCGCCCCGCCCCGCCCCGCCCCTGAACTGAATGAATGATTGCAAACCCTTTTGCATTCTGTGGGTGCGGCTGATGTGAGGCCAAATGCCGCGCCCGGCAAAGGCAGTTGCGGGGGGGGGGTGCCTGGCAAGGGCCTGGGGGGTCATCGCACCCCCTCTGCTGCTGCCGCCAAGAGAGGCACCCCCAGGACTAGCCGCTTCCCAAGAGGCGCCTTCTCCCCTGCCCCCCAGCTTGGGGGCTCCGGGGCTTTCCCGGCCTTTGGGCATTGAGGCCTCCTGGGTGCTTCCCTCCCGCAGGGGCCTCCGTGATCTCAGCCCCCCTCTTTGCTCGGGGCCCACTTTGTGCCGTGGGTCATGTGCGCCTGTTGTTTTGCTTGCATCCCCTCCGGCATGTCTGGCTCTTTGCCCCTCGGGGGGGGCCACGATCCGCACTCTTTCGAGCACCAGCAGAGCAGGCCCTTCTCTCTGGCCCAGGAGGCCTGTCCGTCCGTCCACGAGGTCCTTGTCAAAGGCCACACTGGCCGCAGGGCGTGTCTGCAGTTTGCTCAGCCCTGGCAGCTTCTCCGAGGGCCGCTACGCAGCCTCACCCCCTCCTGTCTCAAGACCACACAGCCTATTCAGCCCAGGCAAGAAGCATTTCTGTGGGGCAGTGCAGCCCCATGCCAAGTGGGGCTACAGGCAGGGCAGACCCCAGATGGGGGAGAGATTTCCTCCGATGGCAGTAGGAGCAGAGTGGGCACCAGCCTCCTTTCCCTGTTTGCAGAGGAGGAGGTCTGTTCTTTCAGGGGCAGAACTAACACTCAGAGGGCTTTGCAATGTGTAGTCTGTGGAACTCATCAACTCTGGATGAGGAGAAAGCTGGTGGTGTTACTGGTTCGTTCAGTGCACCGTGTAGGCACAGCAATGCCCTTGCTGACTACTGCAATCTGTCTCAGCGCTAGAGTGTCCCCCTCTTTGCATTATCCTACATTTGCTTCTCTCCCGACCATTTTTAAAAACTGCGTAAATTGAAATATAAAAAGGGAACTGCAAGAAAGAACAGACATTTGCCACGTCTACATGTCAGCTTCAGTGTTCTGTCTCGCGTGGTTTAAAACCCACACGCTTAGATCCTTCCCCAATGCATTCATTTGTTTTACAATTTGAGAGCAGTGGAAACCTTGTCGATACTTCTGTGTAAGTAATAACCCTAAAACAACACAGTGAAGGTCAGCAAGATAAACACCATTTGCAGGAGGAAACGGCTCTTTCCCTAAGAGTCTGTGTGCTTACCCAATGTGGAGATCTCTCAGCGGTGGGGGGAGATGGCTGCAATCTCACCTGTGGTGGGACCAGTTTATGTGGGGCTAGTCGCTTCCCAGAACAGGGACCTTTGGGCAGCGCAGCAACCTGGCCAGATTCCTTGGACCAATTAACCACCAAAAGGGGCCTTTATCCTTCCAGATGTGTGTGTGTCGGGGGGGGGGGGTAGGCAGGGAGGTGAGGGAGGCTTGACAGAACTTGTCTTCCCCCAGAGGAGCATTCTGAGACCAGCGGGAGTGCACTCTGCACTCCCACAGGAACCCCACTGCTGCTCCATGCAGGGCGGATCGCTCCGAGGTGGGGCCTCATTATGCTGGCCTCCGGGGGGTGGGGGTATCCCACAATGAGCCATGTGCTGAGCCCCGGGGACGACTGTTCTAGGCGCCCGTCTCTGTGTCAGCGCAAGCAGCCAGCAGCCCACCCCGACACATGATCCCGGGAGCCGAGTGAAGGGCGCATTTGCACCCTTGGCCTCGGCGAAGAGCCAGGCTTCGGTGCTGGGTTTGGCCCCACAGCACGGCCGGGACCCCATGGCTGCTTGCGAGAACAGCCTCAAAGTCTCAAAACGGGAACCGGGGTGTGATCAGCAGCGGCTCTTCCTAACTAGCCAGGAGCCGGGGGCCGGGGGGGGCAGAGGAGGCTGCTGGAGTTGCTCCTCCCTTGCCTGCCCCACCTGCAGGCTAGCCATCCATCAGGTAGAGCTGCACAGTTACCCCCAAACTCTTATTTGGGCCGGAGAATATGGGTTTAAGGGAGGGAGGCGCTCTCCTAGTCCAATTCCTGTAGTCAATTTCTGTTGGTGTACTTGACCAGCAAGCCAGAGGTTGCCAGTTCGAATCCCCGCTGGTACTCTATCGGGCAGCAGCGAAATAGGAAGGTGCTGAAAGGCATCATCATCTCAGACTGCGTGGGAGGCGGCCATGGTCAACCCCTCCTGTATCCTACCCAAGACAACCACAGGGCTCTGGGGGCGCCAGGCACACTTGACCTTGACTTTACCATTTCCCCAGGCAAAATTTAGCCCAGTCCAAGGAGATCTCAACGGATCCAGCGAAGTCGAGTTTAGCCCTTTGGGTGGTTTAGAAAACCCTCCGATCTCACCGCTTTGAACTGGGGCCGCTGCCTGCCCAGTGTGCTCCCTCTTCTCTCCCGAAGAGGAGCAGAAGTCGGCTGCAGCTGCTGATGGTGAGTCGAAGCAAACAAAGCAGGACAGGGAGCGCACAAGACCAGGACGGCCCAGAACATTTTCTTCCTCAAACAGGCCCATTGCCCAACCGGAGAGGAGCAGGCAGAGGGCTCTCTCAGTGGGGCGGAGCGCACCCCCCCCCGGACAGCACAGGGCACCTCTCTGAGTTCAGACACGGCTGCTTGGGCACCCTTCAATATTGCGTGGTAGGCTGGGTGGCTGATCTGGCCTCAGAAAGGCCATGGCAAATCCATTCCTGGATCAAAGCCAGCTTGGGATGGCACAGCAGGGAAGGATCTTGCCCAGGGAGCAAGAGGTTGCTGGTTCGAATCCCTGCTGGTCTGTTTCCCAGAATGTGGGAGACTTCTGTAGCGGGCAGCAGCGATACAGGAAGATGCTGCGAGGCCTCATCTCACACTGCCTGGGAGGAGGCCATGGCAAACCCCTCCTGTTGGCAAACCAAAGACAACCACAACTCGAGGGCACAACCTTCGTCACTTTTCGTCCAGTCCTGGAGTAGAGGCAGGGCTAACAAGCAGCCAGCAGCAAGAACCCTGAGGAGAAGCAGCTGGCACTTGCTCCTCCGTACAGAAGGCCTATTTCTTGACCGTACTGTTTCTGCTCCCCTGCCTTGTCCTGGCAGACCCCAACTCTTTCGGCAGGCCCCTCACCCCCAAGCCCCTTCTGGTTCCTCCCTCTGGGACTGGGAGCACCCAAGTAATTTTGGAGCCTGCAGCTAGAGGCCTTTGGAGGCCCCCCACCCCTGCAAGTTAAGCATCACCCTCCCCCCCACACACACACCATGACACAAGCAGTATTTTCAACATGCGGGCACAAACAGCAACTGAACTCACAAGGATGCAAGGCTATAAAACAGGTCTATTGATGCAAATCTGCAGGAGCAGCAACATTTCAACAGGCAACTTCACATCTTCCCACCCGCATATTTCTTGCCCCCCTCCCCCCACCCCGGTCTCTAAAGCAGAGGTCAGGTCACACTTGGCCACACCACCCGGGACAAATGAAAGAGGATTTGGGGGCCCCCCGGGGTGTGTGTGGAGGCCCTGGACTTTGGCCCCCGGAAGTCCAGGGGGAAGAGCGCCTCTGGGTGCTTCATGGACTGAACAGCAGAGACAGCAACAGGTTTTGTGGCACCTCAAACTGGAAGGAGCTTCCGGGCAGTGTGCTGCACAGCTTGGCCCCGGGCCCAGGACCTTTCAGCATTTAATCCATGCTTTAGATTTAGATGAAGGCGTGGAGGGAATCCTCCTCAGATGTGCAGAGGACTCCGATCTGGGAGGGATGGGTCATGGGTGGCCCCCCCCAGCACAGAAGGCAGCTGTGTGAGTCGGCCACGTGATGCAGCTGCAAACAGGGCAGATGTGCGTTGAGGCGGCATTCACAGAACCACCGTTTCCAAAGGATGAGAAGTAAAAGGACCACTTGACTCCGCACTCGCCAGACATCACCTGGAGTCACAGGAACATAGGAAGCTGCCATAGACTGAGTCAGACCATTGGTCTATCTAGCTCAGTATTGTCTTCACAGACTGGCAGCGGCTTCTCCAAGGTTGCAGGCAGGAAACTCTCTCAGCCCTCTCTTGGAGATGCTGCCAGGGAGGGAACTTGGAACCTTCTGCTCTTCCCAGAGCAGCTCCATCCCCCTGAGGGGAATCTCTTCCAGTGCTCACACATCAAGTCTCCCATTCAGATGCAACCAGGGCAGACCCTGCTTAGCTAAGGGGACAAGTCATGCTTGCTACCACCAGACCAGCTCTCCTCTCCTCTTGTCTCTGGTTCTGGGGAGGGGTCCAGAGGAAGGCAGTGAAGAGGGCCCGGGGCCCGGAAAGCAAGCCCTGTGAGCAAACGCGAAGGGAGTGGTCTTCCCACCCCCGAAGGGAGGGCCAAGGCTTGTTCTCTGCTGCTTTACATTCCAAGCGGAGGCACAGCTACCGCTGAGCTGGGTGGACGCATGTCCCCTGGCTGCCGGGGTCTGGGGGCTGCCTGGAAGCCCCCTCTCCTCCCCAAGGCACCCAGCCAGCTAACAAAGCACTTGCCGGCCGTGAGAAGAGAGATAGTCTTGTGCTAGCAAGGCTGAATTGGCCTCTTCGCTAGACAGGGTCCCCCTCGGCTTGCATTTGGATGGGAGATGACTTGTGAGCTCTGTAATCTGGGGGGGAGGGGCCGTAGCTCAGTGGAAGAGCATCTGCCGAAGGCCCCAGGTTCAAGCCCTGGCTGGCAGCCGCCTCTCCAGGTAGGGCTGAGAGAGACTCCTACCTGGAACCTTGGAGAAGCTGCTGCCAGCCAGTGCAGGCAATCCTGACCCAGGGTCTGACTCTGTATAAATAAGGCTGCTTCCTTTGTCCCTGTTCTGATTATGCCCATGCCAACTGGGCAGATGTCAAAAGCACACCAATGCGGGGGGGGGGGAGGCATGACCAAGTCCACCCCCAACCATCCTCTTCCCAGCCAGCAAGTGCTTTGTTCTTGGGTGGGGGCTTCCTTTCTCACCTGCGTGGGGCAAGAAGAAGGACCCCCCTCACCTGTGCTTCCTACCTCCTCCCCCCGTCATGTGAGGAAGTTCTTCTTCCAGCCAAATGTGTTGGGCGCCCCCCTTGGCTCCTGCCCCACGGCTGCTGGTGGGGGGTGGGGGTGGGGAGCGGGAGGGTCAGCGTGCCCTCAGCCCGGGATGGGGAGATAAGGCCCATGTTTGACCTGGCAGGAGCCGGCAGCTGCCCCGCCAAGGCCGGAGGCATAAAAGAGCCCCCGCCCCGCCCAGGGCCGCACCGCCGCCGCCGCCGCCGGAGGAGCCCGCCAGGCAGCACCAGGACGATGCTGGGCCCCCGGAGCAGCCCCCTCCTCGCCTGCCTCCTGCTCAGCCTCGGCCCGCTGCTGGGAGCGCCCCCGCCCCCGAGGGACAGGCAGGTCCTGCGCGTGAAGAACGGCGGCAAGGAGGGCGACTGGGGCTGGGAGCAGTGCTGCCCCAACGGCACCTTGGCCCACGGCTTGTCCTTGAAGGTAAGGGGGGGGGCGGAAGGGGGGGGGGGCGGGCGCTGCTGACCCGCCAGCAGGGCCGAGGAGGGGGCGGGAGCCAGGCGCCCGGCCGGGCCCTCCAGGGCGGACGGCAGAGCTGGGCAGTCGGCAGCGGCTGGAGGAGGAACCCAGCCAGGAGCGGGACCCCCAAGGGCGGGCTGTGGCCCCCAGAGGAGCGGCGATCTGCCCGGGGGCTGGGCACAAGCCCCGCTCTCCCCTGCCTGGCCTGGCGGGAGCAGAGCCGGAGCCATCAGTGCCTCCAGTCCGGCGCCTTGGGTGCTTGGGGGGGGGGGCAGCTGCAAAGCTGTGGGGAGGAGAAGAAGGAGGTCTAGGGGTGGAGAGATCAGCAGCCCCACCCCCATGGCTGCGTCCAGTGCACGTCTGAATGGTGTCCCTGCTCCTCTCCCCCCGCCCGCCCAGGTGGATTTCGCAGAGGATGGAGACCGCTCGGGGCTGAACGCCATCAAGCTGCACTGCTCCGACGGCGCCACCAGCATCACCTCCACCCAGGCGCCGTGAGTAGTGCCCCCCGCCTGCCCCCCGAGACCCTCGCTCCTCCCTCGGCCGCCCTCCAGGTCGGCGGGGTGGAGCTGAAGCCCCACATCCCCGCCGTGAGGATCCCCAAGCGTGGCCCCGAGGGGCGGCAGGAGAGGGCAGCAGCAGCAGCAGCAACCTCCAGGGGCCCGGGCGGGCGGGAGCTGGAGCAAGAAGGTCTGGCGGGGGGGGGGGGGCTCCGAAAAAGCCCCACTTCGCGCACGCAGAGGCGGCGGCAGGCAGGTGCCCTCTGGGTCCCCCAAGCCCCTGGGCAGCGCAGGCCGAGCGGAAGGAGGCTTCCCCAACCCCTTCCTTTCCAAGGGAGGGGCTGAGTGGGGTGGGGGAGGGCAACTACTGGCCCTCCCCCCCTCCGAGAGTCCGCCGCGGACCGGGAACCCTCCCCCCCCCGCAAACTGCTCGGCGAACTTTCCTGTCGGGAAGGGAAGCAGGCTACCAAGCGCAGCAGCCGCCGGGGCGGGGCGGGGCCGGGCCGGGGGCAGAACAGAAGAGCAGCTGCCCCGGGCAGGGGGGCCAGGCAGCAGCCCCAGACCGGCTCTTCGCAGCAGCAGCAGCCGCCGCCGCCGCCTGGTGCTGCTCCCCGCCCCGGGCATCTTCCGGCCCCCCGCGCCGCGGCAAAGGGCGCCTTGCTTCCTGGCTCGCCCACTCGGGCCCCCGGCCTCTCCTGGGAAGCTGCCCAGCGGGGATGGAGCGCAGCTTCGTTGGGGTCGAAGTTGCGGCGGGGGGCGGGGGTTCTGTTCCGACGGCGAACTGCCCCTCCGGGCTGCCCCGCCCCGCCCCTGAGTGGCCCTTCACCGGCAGGTGAGACCACAGGAGAGCAGCCTTGTGCACCACCAAGGCTGAGAGGCAGCTCTGGCTCCGGCTGCTCTTTTTTCGAAAAATAAAGCGGCTCCTCGGATCATGCCCTGCTACAAAACGATGGTGCGGCCACACCTGGAGTACTGCCTACAATTCTGGCCACCACACTTATATAGAAGGGCATCGTAGACCTGGAGAAGGTCGGTGCAGAAGAGGGCAACCCGGATGACCAGGGGCCTGGAGCACCTTCCAAAAGCCGAGATTTTACACTCGTTCTAAAAGCTGTGATGGAGACCGAGGAGGGAATAGCCACCGGGAGAGCGTTCGTGTCTGGGGGTAGCAAGAGAAGGCCCTAGCCGAGCCTCCCTCATTGTCGGCACCTGGAGCAGGGCCCCATCAGGCGACCTCATCAAGGGGGCAGCAACCCTTGGGAGCAGGCGGTCCCTCAGGTATCCCAGGCCCAATCCGTGAAGGGCTTTAAAGGTCAAAACCAGCCCCTTGAATTGGACCCGGAAACAAACTGGCAACCAGTGCAACTCTTTCAGAATGGGTGTGAAGTGCTCCCACCAGGCAGCTCTGGATAAAACCCTAGCTGCTGCGTTTTGCACTAGCTGCAGTTTCTGAATAGTCTTCAAGGGCAGCCCCACGTAGAGTGTGTTACAGTAATCCAGCCGTGATGTGACTAAGGCATGGGAAACCGTGGCCAGATCTGCCTTCTCGAGAAAGGGATGCAGCTGGCGCATTAGCCAAAGCCATGAAAAGGCACCCCGGCCACCGCCTCCACCTGAGCTTCCAGAAGCAGAGTGGGGTCCAGAAGGACTCCCAAGCTGTGTACTTGCTCTTTCAAGGGGAGTGCAATCCCATCCAGAACTGCTCGAACCCCCTCATCCCAATGGGCTCTCCTACTGGCCAAGAGCACCTCCGTCTTGTCTGGATTCAGTCCCAGTTTACTAGCCTACATCCAGCCCGTCATAGCCTCCAAGCCCCGATTCAAGATATCTACTGCCTCCCTAGGATCAGGTGACAAGGAGAGAGAGAGAGCGGAGTGTCCTCTGCATATTGCTGACAACAAGTCCCCGGATGACCTCTCCCAGCGGTTTCATGTAGATGTTGAGCAGCATGGGGGACAAGACTGAACCCTTCTAGACTAGAGCGCCTTCCTTATGAAGCAAGGCTACAGCATCGGGGTCTCTTTAGTTTAGAAAAAAGACGACTGCGGGGAGACAGGATCGAGGTCTATCAAATCATGCGTTGTGTGGAGAAAGTGGACAGAGGGGAACTTTTCTCCCTCTCTCCACACTAGAACCAGGGGGCACCCCATGAAAGTGAAGGTGGGGAAATTTAGGACTGACAAGAGGAAGTCCTTTTCTACACAGCACATCGTCAGCCTATGGAATTCTCTGGCCACCAGCTTGGATGGCTTTAAAAGGGGCTGAGATAAATTCATGGAAGACAGGTCTATCCATGGCTCCTAGTCAGAGGGCTACAGGCCACCTCCAGCCTCAGAGGCTGGCTGCCTCTGAGTCCCAGTTGCAGGGAAGCAACCCCAGGGGAGAGGGCTGGCCTTCCCCTCTTGCCTGTGGGCTTCTCAGGGGCATCTGGTGGGCCACGGTGTGAAGTAGGAGGTGGGACTAGAGGGGCCTCCTTGGGCCTGATGTTCTCTGCCTGCCTGCGGGGTGGGGGGATGGGAGCCTGGGGGGGTGGGGCTCCTCCTGCCCCCCCCTTCCCACCCCACCCCTCTGCAACAGCCCTCTTTCCTGTGCTGTGCAGACACTCCCAGTCCCTGGCTGGCTTGCTGGTGTTTGCGGCATGGTTTGATACCCTGTGCACACTGATTTGTACACTGTGCACACTGATTTGGAAGAAGCCTCCTGGGCTGGTGCAGCGGGACCCCCCTTCCGGCTGCTGAGGGCCAGAGCTAGCCCCTCCTGCAAGGAACAGCAGCCGCCGTGGGGCAGCAGGGGCTCATCCTAAGGGGCCGGGGGGGGCAGCTTGCAGGCTGCCCATTCATCAGGTCGAGCTGTGTGGTTAACCATGCAGCTCTACCTGGCAAATGGCCAGCCTGAAGGCAGTGCAGTTCTCCGATGGGGTGGGAGAGAGAGTGGATGCCTCCCCATTTGGGCCCCCCCGGCCCCTTAGGAGGAGCCGCTGCTGCCGCCACGGGGTGTGCTGGTCCCTGCTGAGGCCAAGCTGCCCTCCCAGTGGCCCCCACCCCACCCCCTTGCAGGCCCAGCCTCACCAGCCATTCTTCTGCCTCCCTCCTCCAGGTTTGGGGCCTGGACCCGCACTCGTTTCTGCGCCCGGGAGCACCTGGACGCTTTCGCCCTGCGAGTGCAGAGCGGGAGTGCCACCGACAAGCTGGCGGCCACCAACATCCGCTTCAAGTGCTCCAGCACCGGCCAAGTCCTGGAGGGCGAGGGCTTGCCGGAGGGCGAGTTTGGCTCCTGGAGCGACGCCTGTGAGCCGCCGGGCAGAGGCATCCGCTGCCTCACCACCCGGGTGCAGGACCCCACCGGGGCGAAGGACCAGACAGCCCTCAACGACGTCATGTTCGTCTGCTGAGCACCATCCCTCCCGCCCACCTCCGGGCAGGCCTGGGAGCCTCTTGCCCAGCAAGAAGAGCCTTGGAGGGAGAAGCCGCTGCCAGTCTGGGTAGACGAGGCTGAGCTTGATGGCCCAGGCTCTGACTCAGCGGAAGGCAGCTCCCTCTGTCCCCATGTCCCTAATAAAGCCGAAGGATTGACAGGACACACATCTGTGGCCGTCTCTGTGTGTGTGTGTGTAGCGGGTGGGGTCAGCCCATTCCCAGAGTCATGGGATAGCGGGGGCCGGCCGGCTGGGGGCACAGAAAGACAACTGGGCAGGTGCACACTGTCCCCAGCCACTGGGCCCCTCCCATTTCACAGGTGGAAACAGGGGACGTGCTCCAAATGCCCCTCCAGTTCCCCCCCATCACGAACACCATCTACTGGGTGGGAGGCTGCCCCCCCCATGTCCCCACAAGGCAGAGGCACCCCCAAGATACTATGATGGCTGCTATTTACCAATAGCGGGGGGGGGGGAGGAGGGAGACGCCAAGACAGGAAACCCCTCTGCCGCTGTGCCCCATACTCAGCTTGTAGGGCCCAGGCTCAAGAACACCCACAGGGAGCTTTAGACTTCAGGCTCTGGGCTTTTTTCAGCGGAGAGCAGGGAATAAACCCCCACATCCCAGCGGCATGAATTAAGCAGATTCTGGAGAGCAGTGAAGGACGCAGACACCCCCAAGGTGGCTTCAGCAAGTCCAACCCGCTCAAAGGCAATGCGGGCGTCAAACGCAAAGGAAAAGGAAGAGCAGCTCACTGAAGGGTCTGGGGAGAAGCAAGAACCCCCCTCCTCAGGAAGGAAGGAAGCCTGGCACCGCTGGAGGAAAAGGGCCCACCCAGCAGGAGGGGCAGCAGGGAAGAAGCCACAGGTGGGTTGCCAAGGGAGAGCGAGGGACGACCTTTCTCCATCCACCGCACCATAGGTGGGGGCCAATGCTCCTCCACTGAGCTACGTATAGCCCCTTCCCCAAAAGGGAATCTCTTACAGGGTTCACATGCAATCTCCCATCCAAATGCAAACCCAAGCAGACCCTGCTTAGCAAAGGGACCCATTTGCAACTCCAAGCTTTGCCTGTCAGCAGGCTTAACCACAGGTTTTCTGCGAGGCTTTATTGCAAGTTTGAAGTTGCCCCAAAAAACCAATGCAAAAAGTGGATTTTTTGAACCCAGGATATAGATGGGGCTGCACTCTAAAGCCCGATGAAAAAGCTGAATTGTGTGTGAAGTGCTCTTGGTGGCTCTCAGGGACTTTGGGGTAAATCTGGCCAGTATGTGAACACCCACCCTCCATTCCGGAGAAGACCTGAGCTAAAGGGGGTGAAAAACTTCCTGCTCTCCTCCCCCGAGAGAGGGGCTGGGTGTGTCCCGGGGCTGCACCTAGTTGGCCCAGAGGAGCCCTGAAGAAGCATCTTCCAGAGAAATGCCACAGCCCAGTTTCCCAGCCTTTGGGAGGGGCGGGTGAGCAGAACATAAGAACATAACGCAAGAACAGCCCCGCGGCTGGATAAGACCCAAAGAAGCCCATCTGGTCCTGCGCCCCTTTCCCCACAGTGGCCCATCAGAGGCCTCGGCGAAGCCCACGGGGGTGAAGGGGGAATGTCCTCTCTCTGGCTGTTCCTCCCCTGCAACTGGTATCTATGCCCCTTTTAAAGCCATCCAAGCTAGTAGCCATCAGCACATCCTGTGGCAGAGAGTTCCACGGATTTACTATGTACAGTACGAAGTGAATGAGGACTCAATTTTCCCTGTCTGCAATTATCACCTGCCAGCCAGTTTCACTGGATGACTGCAGGGTCATAAGAACAGCCCAGTTGGATCTGGCCCAAGGAAGCCTCTCTAGTCCAGCATCCTGTTTCACACTGTGGCCCACCAGATGCCTCTGAGAAGCCCCCAGGCAAGAGGGGAGGGCATGCCCACTCTCTGAGCCTTTGCCTTTGCTGATGCTCCCCTGCAACTGGGATTCAGATGCATCTTACCTCTGAGGCTGGAGATGGCTTTTAGCCCTCAGAGTAGCGGCCATTGATCGACCCGTCCTCGTGAATTTGTCTAAGCCCCCTTTAAAGCCATCCAAGCAAGTGGTCACCACCACATCCCGTGGCAGAGAGTTCCATAGATTAATAATGTGCTGTGTGAAAAAGTACTTCCTCCTGTCAGTCCTAAATTTCCCGGCCTTCAGTTTCATGGGATGACCCCTGGTTCTAGTGGTGTGAGAGGGGGAGAGAGAGAAAATCCCCTCTGTCCGTTCTTTCTACCCCTTGCATCACTGTATACACCTCGATCATGTCTCCCCTTAGTCACCACTTTTCCAAGGTAAAGAGCCCCAGAAGCAATAGCCTTGCCTCGTAAGGAAGGTGCTCCAGGCCTCCCTGGTCATCTTGGCTGCCCTCTTCTGCACCTTCTCCAGTTCTACAATGTCCTTCTTAAGATACGGTGACCAGAATTGCATGCAGTGCTCCAGATGTGGCCACATCATATAAGGGCATTATAATACTCGCGTTTTTATCAAGGAGACTCCGGCTCTGGATTGCCCCTGCATGCAGCTCCTGCCCGCCCCCCCCCACTTGTGTCCCTCCTTCTGGCAAGGACATGTTGCAAACCCTGCTCCTGGCTGGTTGTCCTCTGCAGCCGGCCAGGGTGCCTCCTTCTCCTGCACGGCGGTGGAGAAAAGCCCCCCCCCCTCCTAGGGGCACCAGCAGTGACGTGGGAGGAGGCAGAAGCCTGCCAGCGGGGAGGGAGCCCTGCTGGGCTGGGGGGGCCGGGGGCGCCTGGGGGACTCCAGGACACACCACGCCCGCCCGGGCGGCAGCAACAGGCAAGGCAGCTGGTGCGAAGAAAGGCCAAGTTCTTACCGTACTTGCCCAAATACGACTCTGAATTTAAGAGGAGTCCCTTAAAAACACGAGGCTACAAACAGCTTATGCCCTTATGTACCCCAAAGGAAGAGGACCCCGCATTTAAGATGGCCCCCTGATTTCTAACATGAAAGAACTTGGGGATTCAGGGAAATACAGTATGCATGGAGCATCTCACGTTTCCAGAGTACCAACCCTTCAGGTCACTGAGGAGACCAAATGGGGCCAGCCACCCACACAGGCTTCTGCTGCGGAATGGAAGCCGTTCCTCCAGTCGTCACTCTCTAGTCTTCACATGACCTTTCTCACCCTGAGGCCTTCTGGGCTGGCCCTTTAAAAAGCAACACCACAGGACTCTCTTTTTCTGTGTGTGTTTAAGCAGCAAAGATCCCTGTAAGACAAAAACAGGGGGTTATACAGTTATGTTTTTGTGCTGGGCGGGGGGGGGGGGGCGGGCGGGCGGACATGATGCAGAGCAACCACCCATGGCAGCTGCCCGCACGGGCAGAAGCCCCCCAAGCCCCCCCCCCCGCGTCCTCCCCAGGGGGCAAAGCTCTGGCTCCGAGCAGGGGCTTGCCTGGCCCTCATCAGCTGGCAGAGGCCAACGTCTGCCCTGTTATTGGGGCAAAGACAAGCACAACCGAGGCCTCCTCTCCGTGGGGGTTGCTTTTGGCAGGGTGGGGGCGGGGCGGCGGCTGCTGCTGCTGCGACCCTGGAGGTGCTTCTGGGATCCCCCTGCTTGTCCTTCGGGGGGGGGGCGGGGTGCATCTTAAACTGAGCTGGTCCGTCCAGCCACCTCCAGCCTGGCTGGCTCTCGGACAGAGAGGAGACCCCTCCCCACCTCAGAAGATCCCCTTTGAATGGAGATGATGGCAAGATTGAACCTGGGACCTGCAAGAGGAGCTCTACCATGCAGCTGCAACCTGTGTGATGACAGGCAGAATGCCAATAGGTGCAGCTCTTCTCCAGCACAAAGGCGCAGGCAGCTGGGAAAGCGTCACCCGTTGATACACTGCCTGCCGCAGGTTGCTAAAGGCAGCAGCTCTTTGTAGGCATGGCAACAGAAGCAGAAGGCGAAAGAGGAGAAGGAGCCGCAGCTGTGAAAATCCACCTTCCCATTCCAGTGGAGGGACCAGCAAGCAGCCACCAGCCTACTGGGCTGCAGCACTGATGAGGAGCAACCAATCCGGGCATTTGCCACACTGGCCGCTGCAACGTGGCCGAAGCGTTTCTGTTGCGTGCCCGTCCAGATTGCCCTCGGGGTCGCCACATTGCAACGTGGGTGCCGTCCACATTCCCCACGCCTGGATTTGAATCATAATGATGCGATTCCGCCTTGCAACGCCGTTAATGCGTCACATGAGACTAGCTGTATTTTTCCGTAGTAGGGAGGCTTGATGCGGACTTCCGGCGTTGCAGCGTTTGGCAGGATGGCCTGCCTTTTCCCTCTTCCGTTGAGAAGTTCATTTCCCTTGCTTCTTCCTGCCTTGTCAAGTGCAGGCAGAGGATTTCTTGCAGCCCGTCCGAACAGGGAGGGTCCTTCTCTGCCCCCTCCCAGCAAAAGGTGAAGGTAAATTTGCGCCCTCGAGTTAGTGTCAACCCCTGGCGCCCACAGAGTCCTGTGGTTGTCTTTGGCAGGATACAGGAGGGGTGGGCCGTGGCCTCCTCCTGCGCAGTTATGAGCGGATGCCTTTCAGCGCCTATCACTGCTGCCCGATAGAAGTCTTTCCCACAGTCTGGGAAACAGACCAGTGGGGATTCGAGCCGGCAGCCTCTTGCTCCCTAGACAAGTTTGGGACCCTCCCCGTCCCTAAGAGTTTGGGACCAGCTTACCCGAGAGAGAGCCTTGCCCCATATGCCCCGACTCAGACTCTGAGGTCTTCCTCGGAGGCCGAAGGAGTTGGGATGGGGGCTGCTCGGGAGAGGCCTTTGCTCCGGGACGGCACCCCAGGGAGACCCGCCTGGCACCCTCGCTTGGTCCTCCCAGACGCCAGCCGGGGAAGACCTTTCTGCTCGCGCAGAGAGACTGTTTCAAATGGATTTTTACAAGCGCTTGGAAATGTTTTTGTTTCCTATGTCCTGTTGTGATTTGTTTGTTTGTTGGTGTTTGCTTTAGCTGGATGTTTTCACTGTGGTGAGCTGCCCAGAGGACCATTTCTTATGGGGCAGTGAACAATGCTGACCATTGCTGTGGCTGGGGTGATTGCTTACGTGTTGTGGCTATGGGTGGGCCTGCTTGTTTTGTGGCTGCCCGGAGAGCAGAAAACCCTGGAGGGGGTCAGGGCAGGGGGGCCCCGTCAGAAATCCGGAGGTTTCCGAGGTGGGGCCTGAAGTGAGGACTGCCAGCCTTTGAGAGTGGGGTGGGGGTTGCCCAAAGAGCCGGAGGGGGGCCTTTGCCACCCCGAGGCCTCCTGCCCGCCTGCCCCCCTTCTTCTTCCTGGAGGGCAGATGAGGGCCCGGAGCGGCTCTGCTTTCTGGCTGCCCCGGCTAATCCCAACCGGCTGAACCGGGCCATGAGTGGTGGCAGCAGCAGCAGCAGCAGCAGCGGAGGGCGCCCCACCCAGAGAAGGCACCTCCTCGGGTCCTGGGCCAATCCCCAGCGGGCGGGCCAGGAGCTGGGTCAGGTTTCCCGGAGGGCGCAGCAGAGCAGGCGATAAAGAGCCCGAGGCCCCGGTGGGCCCAGGCAGTGGCTGGCTCAGGCATGGCGGGGTGCAGAGGCCTCTGCGGGGTGGCCCTGGCTGCACTCTGGCTGGCAGCAGCCGCGGTGGCGGCAGTGCCCAGAGGCGCCCAGGACGACCCGGATGTCATTGGGGTGCCCAACGGGGGCCTCAGGGGAGCGTGGGCCTGGCAGGACAGGTGCCCCGAAAGGACCTATGCCACCGGCTTCAGCATCAAGGTAACCCTCCCTCACCCCGCCCCTCCCTCTCCCTGGCACGGAATGCAAACCAAGGGATCATCTCCAGGAGAGGGGAGCTCACCTGGGGGAAAGAGTGCCTCTGAGCATGTGAAGACCACCTCCCCAACCCCAGGTTCTCTACCAGGCTGAGCCAAGCCAGGACATGCTAAGCAAGAAAAGGCCAAGGGTCACTTGGAGGGGTTACCAGGGGGCAGGGAATGAGCCCCCCCCCCGTGCTCCTCTCAGATCATGCAGGGAGGCTGCTGCTGCTGCTGCTGCTGCGGGTGGGTGGCTGGACCCACCGAGCCGGGCCCCACACCTCTGGCGCCCATGAGGCGGCCCCCAGGCAGCCTCACCCATATCTAGGTGGGGAAGAGCCCTGGATCCGCCCCGCCTCGAGTGGCTGCCCTGGAAGCCCCCTTTGCTGGGGGGAGAAGGATCCAGCCCCCTCACTTGCCCCTTGCCCCCTTCTCTCTCTCTCTCTCTCTCGCTGCCCAAGCTGGAGGCCTATCGGGGGATCCCTGACGACACGGCCCTGAACGGGATCCGGCTGCACTGCACGCCTGGCAGCCGCGGAGACCGCCACGAAGCCCGGACCGCGGAGTCCCAGAGCGGCAGGTCAGTGCTTGGCCCGGGCCCCTCCCTCGGGGGCAGCAGCTGCCCCTGGCCAGCCCCCTTGGCCCCCCCCGCCAGGCCCCGGTCTGAGCAGGAGGCTTGTCATTCAGTCCCCCGAAAGAGAGGCTTCCAGCAAGCCGAGAGAGCCGCTGCTGGCCAGAGGAAGGGGACACGGGGGTGGGGGGTGGGACACAGAGCAGCCTCTCTTCCCTTCCCCAGCCCCATGGCCCCCCCATCTCTCTCTCCCTCTCTCCGGCTGCAGGTGGGGCCGCTGGTTGGAGCCCGCCTGGTGCCCTGAAGGCACTTACCTGCAGAGGTTCTCCCTGCGGGTGGAGGAGCCCCGTCCCGGCCTGCAAGATGCCATGGGGGCCACCAACGTCCGCTTTGCGTGCTCGGGCGGGCAGAACCTGGAGGGCCGCGGCTTGGCCTGGGGGGAGTATGGGGCGTGGAGCCCCCCCTGCACCAAGGGGCTGTGCGGGATCCAGACCAAGCAAGAGATGGCGCTGGGGCCCCTGAGCGATGACACCGCCCTCAACGACGTCCGCTTCTTCTGCTGCACCCACTGAGGCCCCCTGGAGGGACGAAGCCCCCCAGCCCAGCCCAGCCCAGCCCCCCAACCGCTTGGATATTCAGCACCGGAGCCCTGTCGTCGTCGTCGTCCCCTGCCCCATCATAGCCACAGCACCGCTCTGGGCAGGACCCCCGAAGCAGCCTGTTTGGCTAAGGGCAACCACGGAGCGACCCCAGGGAGCCCCCTCCCAAGTGCTTCCCCAATCCCCCTTCTGCTGCTCCCCCAGGTCTCCCAATGAGCCCCCATCTGTCTCCAATCACAATCCTGCTGTATCTGGGCCTGGGCTGATGTAAAGGCCTGGGCTGAATACATTAGAAATAAAGGCCAGAGTGCCGCTGAGCACATGCAGAGTGCTTTTCTCTCACCAGTACAGCGAATCAGGGTGCAGCTTAGAACTGAATTGTAACAGAACAGAACAAAGCACCTCTGAGCACATGCAGGCCGCCTTTGTATGCTCCCCCTTCCCCTCCCTGAGCAACCTGTGTCACTTCTAGGATGCTCCTGCTGTTGCCGGCTAACCCTGAGGGCCAAGTCTGCCCCTCTCCCCCCCCCCCCCCGCTGCAATCTGCCCATCATCTCCTCTCTTTCCGGTGAGGCCCACCAAAGGAGATCAGCCAGGAGGGGAGAAGAGAGCCGCTCTTGGTCCCCCGAGCTAAGCAGGGTCTGCCCTGGCTGCATATGGAAGGGAGACTTGATGTGTGAGCAGCACTGGAAGATGCTCACACCCTTAGGGGATGGAGCTGCTCTGGGAAGAGCATCCAGGCTCCAAGTTCCCTCCTGGCAGCAGCATCTCCAAGATCGGGCTGAGAGAGACTCCTGCCTGCAACCTGGGAGAAGCCGCAGCCAGTGAGCTAGACGGATCAAGGGCCTGACTCAGTATATGGCAGCTTCCTATGTTCCTATAAATGGAGCCTCCAGGTTCAGAGGCAGCCTACCTGTGAGCAGATTCCAATCCCCTGTTTCCACCATGTCGCACCGCTTCCCCCACAATGCCCCCCCCACCTCCGCCCACCTGTCTGCAGGGGCTGGACTTCACAACAAGAGTGTTTATTTTTCACCGGGGGGGGGTTTGGTTTCTCAGCACCTTTGGAACCAGGAGGGGTAAAGGGATGGCAGAATGTTTTGGGGGGTGGGAGGAGCCTGGAAAGGGGACAGTCTCACGGGCGGCCGCCCAGCCGGATCCCAGGACGCAGCCAGCCTCACAGGCCATCGCCCTGCACAGAAAAAGGGAGCATGTCATGACCCTGACCCGCCTGGCACGTATCATCTGAGCAAGAGGGTAGACAGACAGCGTCTCTCCCTGCTTGCCTGCAGGCCTTACGCAGCAGTCAGCCCAGCAGCTGTGGTGCCACGGACTGTTCATAAGCACCCAAACTTCTCAGGGGGAAACTGTCAGAAACAGAATGTTGGCGAACCTGGCAGTGTTGTGAGGGGAAGTGAAAGGCCAGGTGAGGAGTTGGGAATTGTCCACACAGGACAGGCTGTTTTCTGGGACATTTGCCTGCCGCTGCTTTCCCTTGCAAGATATATGCCCACCCACCCCCGGCTCGGTTGTTGTTTTCGTTGGTGGGGGGCCCCTGTTTATCCAGTTCCCCGCACCATCCACCCCCAGCGCTGCTGCCTTCCCCACTTCCCCAGCCAATTCCCCCCCCCCGCCTCATGCCCCTTTCCACCGCCACCCTCACCTCACGGTCAGCTGCCTTGCGACAGTCCCCACACATCGTCCCCAGGAGGCCATTCACCACCTGCACCCCACACAGCACCACCTCCAGGGCGCCCAGCGCCAGCAGGATGGAGAAGAGGACGATGTTCCAGAGCACCACTTGGGGAGGGTTCACACACTGGCTCCACAGAGTCTGGTCGTGCAGGTAGCTCTGGCTGCGTGGGGGGAGGAGAGAGAAGTCCGTCCGTCCGTGGGGCCCAGCCAGGGCAGCTCCCCTCCACCAAACCCACCAGGACTGAGAGGGCCGGCACACAGCTGGGCGTGGGGGGCGGCGGGGAGGGCCTCTCCAGGCTGGGCGGAGCCACAGCAACCTGAGTGGGGGGGGTGTTGAATCTGATATGGGGAGGAGGGAGGCTCGGGGGAGAGGAACTGGGGAGATAAGGGGTGTGTGTGTGAGAGAGAGAGAGCCCTGAGCCCTCGAGGGGTGATGGGGGAGTTGGTGGGAAGACCCCTCCCTGTGCCCCCCCCCCGCCGGCAGATGGGTCCCTTGCTCACTTGAGATTTTTGAAGGGAGTCTCCCATTTCCCACTTTGCGTCTCACACCAGGGCCCGTTGGCCAGGCCTGTGGCGGACACCACGAGGCAGTAGAAGCCCCCCAGGCCCCCCCAGACGGAGCAGAAGACGGAGCGCAGCATCTGTGAGGAGGAGGCATAGAAGAAGGGGGGCAGGTTGGAGGGAGGAGGGGCCGAGCCGCCCCCCAGCACAGCAGTGGCTTGTCCCGATGCCCCTCTTGCACAGAGGGCCCCTCCCCCTCACACTAGGGGGGGTCCCAGCTGAGAGGGGGCAGGCGGGAGGAGGGGCCCAGCTTGAGACCCTCCTCTGTCTGCATCCCTGCAGAGGCTGGAGCTGCTGCCAGTCAGTGCAGAGACACTCCTGAGCTGGGTGTGCCCAGAGGGGTCTTGACTCAGCAGAAGGCAGCTCCTGGGACAGAGACTCCCCCCCCCCCGCTGCGTCTGGGAGGGAGATGGGCTTCTTCCCGGGTGACTTCCAGGCAGGACTGGGCCCCAGCAGCAGCAGCAGCAGCCCTCTCTTGGCAGAAGAAGGGGGAATCAACCCATCTCAGAGGGAAGACTGGGCAGACCTCTTGCACACCCCACACTGTTCTGAAAATACAAACCACCGAAGCAGAACAAACCAGGCCGAACGGCGCTAGTCAGTAACAGGCAGCATTTCTCCCAAAACCAGAATGTGGAGCTTTTAAAGCCGGCGGGGGGGGCTACTTTGGTGGCCAAGCCTGGACCTGCCCCAGCCACCGGCAGCCCCAGCGAATGATCTGAATCCCGGCAGGGAGGAAGGGCCGGGAGATGCACCCCCCACCCTGGCAACAGACCCCACAAGGGCTGCCCCCGCCCTCCAGCCATCCAGTGGGGGCCTTACGGCATCCGTACCCGACACCGGTTTCCGCAGCAGCCGTATCCGCAGCAGCCTTTCCCGCCGGCCCGCACAGCTGAGCAGCCGGTGCAGAGGACCTGGGGGGCAGAGAGGGGAGAAAGAAGCCGGACAAGATGGTCCCTGGAATGGCCGCCCCGAGGAGAGCCAGGGAGGGCCGGGGGTGTGGGGGTGTGGCCAGCAGCAGGGCAGCACCTTGGGGCACGGGTCCCCAGGGAAGGGCTCAGAGCCCTGAATCTCACCAGCCCCCTCCCTGGCCTCTTCCAGGAAGGAGATGCCGCCATGGGGCACCTGCTCAGAGCCACACAGAAACAAAAGCCAGTATTGGACCCCGCTGGGGAGGGAGGGAGGGAGGGGGGGGGGCTCTGCCGCCACTTGGGAAACTCCTGCATTCAAGCCATGGAATTGGAAACACACCCAGGAGCCCGGAGGGAACCGTGCAGAGGACCGAGAATCCCCTGGGAGTTATCCAGGCGTGGGGCAGCCCAGGAGGCAACTGACTTCGCAGCAGATCCAAGGCAGTTTAATTCGGGGGATTAGAGAGGATTCACAAAGATCCAGGCATGTTTCCTTCAAATAAGGAGTTGGTGGGAAAATGGTTTGCTATCTTGAATAAATGTTCCCGAGGTCTTATGGTATTATTAATAATAGAAACAGCGCAATTAGAGACCAAACATATTAAAAAGGATACTACTTCCCATACTGAGGAACTGAAACAAAAACTACTGGAGAGGGAATTTCAGGAGACACCAGGAACATTAGACAAAGATTTAGAGTTCAATATAAGGAACTTAAGGATGTCAAATACCGCAAATTAATCAGGGATTTAAGAGATTATGAAAATAACAGCTTATTCCTGGCAGAAGGAAAAGAAAAGTAGTTGGACTACTGGAAGGAAATCTGTATCATTTGCTCTTACTTCTGATGTTAGTGCAGATCTGGAAGACTCAGTGGGTGATCATGATGCACACGCTTCCACATGCCCACCTATGGTCCTCAGTGGCAGGCAACGTAATCAGGATATCAGATCATCCAGACCCCTTTTAGGCCAGCCCCAAAGCAGGACAAAGGACACAGAGCGAAAGAGTACAGAGCACCCCACAAACAGAGAACTCCACCAAAGTATCAGCTAACGTGGATGTGGAAATTGGAGTATTGAATAAAGGCCTGACATTTATTCCTATGCCTAGGCACAACAATATGACATTTAGAACTTCAACAATTATTTCAGAAAATCCGATTAAGGGTCCCCCCCCCCAAGAAACAGCCTCATTATCACCCTTCAGAAAGGTTGGCATTAAACCTAAATCCACCTTTAATCCTTCAACAAATAATGCGTATATTAAGATCTTTCAGGAAGTGGTCACCAGGGAGGTTTCACAATTTGAGGATCACAATTGCAGAGTTTGGCATAATCATACCAGGGAGGAAAGGGGAGTGTTAAATCACCTCAAAACACAGGAAGATATTGAAGAGAATAATCTTCCGGTGTTGTGAGGTGATAAGGGAGCAGATAAAGCCAGCAGATAAGGCAGGTGCATTGGTGATTTGGGATAAAAAAGATTATGTAGAGGGAATACGGTGACAATGGCTTAACTCATCACATTATTGTAAGACTCCACAAGATCCTCCGGGCCAGGTACAAAATTTAATTACAGACTTGATTTTTGAAGGCCTGTATATGGGATATAAATCCAAATCCACTTATGATTTTTTCCTAGAATGAGAACCAAGAGAACCTGTATTTTATGTTTTACCCAGAATAAATAAGGGGATGATTCCGGTCCCAGGGAGCTTTACACACCTGACTTTTAGCTTGCCTCCCCTCCGGGATGGAGGGTGCGAGTCCACATATCAGCTGGATTTACCCTGAAGTCCCTGCGAGCTCTCAGGGACCAGTTCACAACTGATCCAGCTTTCCCCCTAATTACTGCTGCACATTATAACTTGGCTTGAATTAGGTTCAGGGTTAAAAAAAAATCTATTTGTGGCAGCTTTTTTTAAAAAAAACGAGCTTTCTGGTATGCTGCGGGGCTTCTCCCGAGTCCCGAGATGTGTGGAGTGGCCATTGCCTGTAATTCGCTGTTTTTCGAAACTCAATGAAGGGGAGTTTGACAGCAGTGTTGGGAAGGGTCTGTTCAGAGTGATTTGCAATGGCAAGCGCTGGGGTTGGGGAGGGGTTATGACAAATGGGTGAAATTCTGTGGAGGGAGTCCAGAAGGGGAGGGAGAAATTCCTGAGTTAAACACAAGCACAAATGGCTTATTAGTATTTATTATTATTATTATTATTAATAATAATAATAATAATAATAATAATAAACTGCAAAATGTGTGTCTTCCTATGCTTTGCCTTATTGAAGCCCAGTTACCCCTGCTACCTGGGCAAAGAGGCACCTTTTAACATGGCGATTCTCTTTATTTAGCAGGGGGAGAGTGACTGGCCCTATTCACCCCCAGCACAGGACCCCTCCAGTGACTGTTGCTGGTGCCTGTCTTATGTTTCTTTTTAGATTGTGAGCCCTTCGGGGACAGGCAGGCATCTTATTTATTTATGTATTATTTCTCTGTGTAAACCATTTTGGAAACTTTTGTTGAAAAGCAATATATAAATATTTGTTGTTGTTGCTGCTGCTGCTGCTGCTGTTGAAGCCTGGTCACCATAGGAACATGGGCTTTGAGTACGCAGAATGGAGACTACAGCTTTGATGTAAGTGGAGCCCTTTTTGTCTGAGCTGATTCCATGAGGCTGCATTTTTCTTCATGAAAGAGAGAAAGCAAGGATTTCTACTTTGAACTTCCCTGCCTCTTAAAGGGTCTGGGGTGTATGTGTGTGTGTATGTGGGGGGGGGGGACATGAGGTCATGAAGGCGGTCACTCACAAAGGCAAGTTCATTATAAAAACCAGCAAAGATCTGCGTCAGATTCAGCAGGTTCGGGTTAAGCGTTCTGCTGTTTGATCCGCCTGCTTGGCAATTTTGAGCCATTTTGGAAGGGCGGTATACAAATCAAATCAAATCAAATCAATCAATCAATAATAATAATAATAATTTGTCCTTCTGGTCTTCCATAACCAGCTGTCAAACTAACAACAACAACAAAAAGGTCCCTCGCCTCCTCCTCTGGGATGTGATTGGTTGGAGAAAAACCCCGGAGCAAGCGGTGGGAATGCACACAGGAAAAAGATCTGCAGGGATTGCAGAGAGGAGCTGACCTGATGTGAATGGTCCATTGAATCCCCCGAATTATACATCTGCGAATGTGCTGTGAAGCAGATGTGCTCTTCAGATACCCCGCGGCATGAAGCCATGTGTGGATAACTCCCTGGTAGGCCCATTGTTTCAGGATGTGGCTCTGTTTTAGAACCTATTGCTGCTTCTTTGGAGTCTTTAAAAAACAACGTTTGTCACATTCCTACATACCTAAAAGACAACAGGCTTTTTAAAAATTATATTGACAAGCTATCACTGCCCTCCACCTCAATATTTTTGGTAACTATAGATCAGGCCTACTCAATTTAGGCCCCCCCAGCTGTTTTTGGACTACAGCTCCCATAATCCCCAGCCACAGTGGCCAATAGCCAGGGATGATGGGAGTTGTAGGCCAACATCTTCAGGAGGGCCGAAGTTGAGCAGGCCTGCTAGAGATGTTGTTGCCCTCTATACCAACATTCCTCAACAGGAGGCATTACAAATTATTCAATCCATAAGAATTGGATAAGAAGCACTTCTAGATCCTCCTACGATATTTTTATGTGACCTAGCAAATATTATCTTGACTAAGAATATTTGTCATTCATGCCGGAGTTTTACTGGCAAATTCCAGGGTTAGCCATGAGATGCAGGTTTGCCCCTGAACTGGCCAACCTCTTCATGGATGATTTAGAGCAACAATTTATCTTGAATAAATGGGTTTGTGTCACACATAGGGGCATACAAAAGATTTTTGGATAAAATTTTTGTCATATAGACAGGATCAGAGGATGAGTTAATTAATTTCCAGAACTCTGTGGATACTATCCATCCTACTATTAAGTTTCAAGTTTCTGATGATACTGATAAAATGAATTTTTTTAATGTTGAAGTCACCAGGAAAGGAAACAAGCTTACTAGGGACTTGTATAAAAAAACCTATACATTTGAATTCTCTGCTGAAATTTGACGGTTATCACCCACCTGGCCTTAAAAGAAATCTCCCATACTCCCTCATGTTGAGATTACGTAGGAATTGTAGTGATCTGGATACCTTCTACAGACAAGCTGACAACTTGAAAGCACAACTATTGGAAAGTTACCCTATACAAATTATCAAGAAAGTCTTGTACAGGGCTAAAGCTTTGGATCGGGGAGGATTACTCACTTCTCAAAAAAAGAAGGAGATGTGCAACAGGATGATTATGCCAATCACCTATGATACGCACTCTCGGGTATGATAATCAGTGGATAATCAGAAGACATTGGCATCTATTACAAGATGTTCCGGGACGTGAATAACAACCTATATTTGCTCACAAAAGATGTACGAACTTGAAAGATAGCCTGGTACATCGTGACTCATTAAACAGATCTACTAAAGATGCCACACACATCGATAAATGGAAATGTACCTAAGGGACAATTCAGATGTGGACATTGTTCAGTTTGTAACAATTGTGAAAAGACAGCAACAATTCAAAAACCCCAGCGTCAGAGTATATATTACATCAGAGATATTTTAAATTGCAGCAGCAAGGGAGTTATCTATGGTATACAGGGTCCTTGTGGATTGGGTATGACTACAAGACAGATAAGAATGAGCATAGTGGGACATAAGAGCTGTATTAGAAACAATAAAATGCTCGTTTCCCAGGGAGTTATTTGCACAGGGCTTCATGCTGCGGGCTAAATGTTGAGGGAAGCCACTTCGAATGACACTCATGGCATTGAGGGAAGCAGCCCCTCCCCTCTGCTCTCGGGTTTCCTTTTGGAGCCAGCATGGTGTAGTGGTTAGAGTGCTGGACTAGGACCGGGGAGACCCGAGTTCAAATCCCCCTTCAGCCATGAAACTAGCTGGGTGACTCTGAGCCAGTCACTTCTCTCTCAGCCTAACCTACTTCACAGGGCTGTTGTGAAAGAGAAACTCAAGTATGCAGTACACCACTCTGGGCTCCTTGGAGGAGGAGTGGGATAGAAATGCAAAAATAAGAAGAAGAAGTTCACATGGCAGGCGTCTGTGTTTTCCTTCTAGCCAATGGTGGTGGTGGGGAGAGATTTCTAAAGCCTATATCTGCATTCCTAAAAGGGTGTGTCTCTCTTATCATGTTAATCATTCTACATCATTGCCTCTCCCTATTTTCTCTGGCATTCGCTTAAAATCAGCATTTAAAAACCTGGAAATACATCGAGATAAGCTAGAATTTGAAAGACAAAGCCCTATTTGTGTGTGGAGTGCTTGCAAGGATCTCGAAGGGACTTTGGGGTAAGTTTGGCTGGTGTGTGAATGCACACACTTCCGGAAGAGATTCGGGGTAACAGCCCTGTCTGTAAAGCCTCCTGGTCAAACACCTTCTAGAATCTGAACACCTGGTTCAAAGTTTTGGTGTACAGAACAGGCCCACTTGGCTGACACGAAGAGAGCTGTAGTGGATCCATACACTGAAAACATGGTCCCCCTTTGGGCTTGAATGAAGAAGTTAATTGGCTTGTAGGTTAAATACAGTGCATGGCTGGCCATTGTTTTAAATTTTACAAATGAACACTTGTTATATATATGTAATATCTCGATATATTGATTTTACCCACATTTTATAGAATTTATATTTGTATACTCTGTGGTTGCTGTGTCACTATTTTACATGATTGGATTTATGCAGTGTAATGTATGTTCTAAATATGTGTTGTACATTTTTTGTCATGGGAGCAAGTGGTAGCAAGATCAAGAGGCAGGACACTTAATTCCGTGGTATTATCAGGTGTCTCCAATTTTATTGTGAGAAAAGTCAGACTCTATTTTAGCCATTTAGCTAGAATTAGCAAAGAAAGCAGTGAACAGCCCTATCCTTAGATTGGGTAGAAGTAAACAGTACAGAGTAAGTACTCCATATAACATTTTGGAAACTTATATTTTGGGAAAGTAACAGATTATTATTTTGACACTATGATGGATACCACTCTTTATTAAGGTTTGTGATTTTGCTTGATTGTTTTGATTATATGGTCTATTGAGTTACTGTAATTTAGTCCACTCTGGATTTTCATGTGGCAATTTGTATTTCACTATATTGGTTACCAGCCTCCGTTGAGATAGCCTAACCTGCATGTTTTGTCTTATAGTGATATTTTGTTAAATATACTACATTCGCCACTGAAGAAGACTCCATTAGAGTTGAAACGTGCCTGGCAACAGTATATCTGTGAATAGATGCTGGCAAATCTATATGTTACCCCTCGGCTAAAACAAGACATTGGGAAGATTGACTTGGACTTCTCCCATCTTGTGGATGAACTTTTGGACTATTGGACTTTTTAATTAGACATAGAGACCATCTTAATGACTATGTGTATAGAGATATAGTTTTATAACTCCTATGTAACTGGACGGTGTTCTCAAAGAGTGTAGTTTGATTATAATTATATTAAAACATATGTCCATATCTGGATTCTTTTTGGACACCTCGGCACCTGCACAGAGCACCCGGGGTGGGGGTGCGGGGGGGGGGGAGGAGCTCCTGGCCTCCCTGGCTCTCAGATGCTGCAGTACAACACTGGAGACTTCAAAACACACACACACAATTATTCTTGGGGGGCATGATTGAGTTTGATTATCAACAGTGGGGTGTGGGTCTGGGGCCCAGATCCTTTAAGGACCGAGGGACACCTCTGAAGTCAGTTCCCGAGCCTTTGTTCCCCCCTCCCATGATGCACTTCCCTCCCCCCTCCCCCCCTTGATGATTCCAGGGAGGCAGAATGTCATCTCCTCCCCCACCCGGATAGGCGACCAGCCACCTGTCACCTGTGCCAGATAAAACCTCCCTTATCTCCCACAGGTGGGGAGCAAGCAAAGTGTGCTCAAAGTTCAAGAGGAAGGGAAACTGAGGGCGTTTGCCTGGGAAAGAGGAGGGGCGCTGGGGGCGCCAGGCCAGGAGCCTGAGGGGTGGGAAATGGTGGGGGGGGGCCCTGGGAGGAAGAGGTGCCAGGAGACGGGGAGGGAGGCTGGACTCCTGGCAGGCTCTCTGCAGCTGCCTCCAAAGGGGGCCACTGCTTGGGCCTGGAGAGGGGCTGCAGCAGCTAGTGCAGCATCACGGGGTGGGGGTGTGTGGTTCCGTCCACCCCTCCCCCTTGGCCCCCTCCATCAGCTGCCCTCTCCTCCAGCAAGGAGGGCCGCCTGCAGAGCACACGGGTGAGCCGGCCACCGGCTCCAGGGGACGGGGGAGCCTCTTCCTCCCAGGCTGGCTAGCCAAATGGGTGCTGATGAAGAAGGCAGCCCTCGGCAGGCGCCAGCCATGCAGGAGGGCAGCAGCTGTGCTGGGCTCAGAGGCCTCCTCCTGCTGAAGGGGCGCTGCCTGGCTCCTACCCGGCCCCTCCTCCCGGAGAGGACCCCCCCGGGAGAGAAGCCCCTTCCCGGCTCCGCCTGCCACCCCCGGCCCCCTTCTAGCATCCTTCCAGCGACTCCCAGAGCTGCCTGGGGCGGGGGGACCCCCTCCTGGTGCCATGGCGTTGTGGCTGGTACTCACCATCAGCCCCCCACCAAGGAGGCCCCCCATCAGCCACACCTGCAGTGTGAGGTTGTCGGGCGTCCAGCGCCGCTCAGCATTGGGGAACATCAGGAGGATGTTGGCCAGGATGCAGGCCAGGCCCATGGGCACTAGGGAGAGGCCCACCAGCCGGGCACACTTCCCTGTGCACATGGCTGGGCGAGGAGGCAGCAGTGGGAGCCCGAGAGCGAGTCTGGCAGTGGCCGGGCGGCACAGAGACGGGGACAGGAAGAGGCCTCCGCGGCTGGCTGTTTGCGCGCAGATAAGCTGGGCAAAGGGCTAGCAGAGAGGGGGCACGCCCCTCGCTTCCCGGGGCCTCCCTCTTCCAGGCAGGAGGAGGCCGGGAGGGAAGCCCTCGGGATCCCCGGGGCCCTTCTCAGGCGGGGGCTGCTCAGGCTGCTCCGGGGGTGGGGCCCGGGGGTCGCCAGCCAGCCAGCCATCCTGCCAGTTCCTTGCCTGCCCATCTGCCCAAATCCCCTCTCTGGACCAGACTGCCTGACTCTGCCGTCATCCAGGCTCGGACTGGCCCATAGGTCAAGAGGGCATATTCCCGGTGCGCCCTACCCACACGGTGCCCCTGCGCCCCAACTCCCACCCTTAATGACCTCTTCTGCTCAAAACCTGGCGCCCTCCCCACACACATTCCGGTGCCCTCTCGGTGCCCCCAGTCCGGCCCTGCCGTCATCGCCTCTGCAGAGCAGTTCTGATGACGGCCCCCAAAGGGCAAGAGGTCCCCAGGGTGCTTCAGACGCAATCTCAAAGTGGGGCTCATCATACCGGCCCTCGTTTTGATTCCAAACCCGGGTTGGGGTTCCAGACACACGAACCGCGGCAGGGACTCTTTCCCTCGGCCTTCCAGAAAAGCCACAGCCTAGACCTCAAACAGGGGCCTCTGGAGGCAGAGCAGCGTCCCAAACTGCAGCTGGTCAGTTCAGACACAGTGCCAAACCGGTTTGCTCAAACTGGCTTACAAACTGGCTTCAGACGGTAGCTTCAGCTCCTGGGCACTTTCCAGGCTAGCTGCTCAAAATGCTTCCGTTCCGGCAAGTTGCATTCGAAACGTAGTCAGCAGGGGGAGCAGCAGTCTCGTGGAAACGAACAACCCGGAGCAACAGCAACTTCTTAAAGCCGCCGGATACCTGATGCCCTTGCTCTATATTGCAGTGATGAAATTCGAGGCAAGGCACTGGCAATCTGGACGGCACCCGGCTGTCTGCGTAGGGAGTGCGGTGTCACAACGCAGGAAGTGGGGAAGCACATTTCTGAGCTACACCGCGGCCCCGTTGCAGGGTCTAATCTGGAAAGCGCCCTGTTTTGCTGGCTGCTCACAAGCCGTGGCTTGCCAGATGAGGTCAGTTCAGACATCACAACAGACTCTGGTTGAACCATCTCACTAAGATCATCCCTCCCCCGCCTCTTAACCAATGTGAGAAGCTCTGAACATGTGCAGAGCTCAGAAAAATCCCTCTTCTCACTGACTAAACTGCACCCACTTGGTTCTGGCCAGACAGAGGTGGTGGGTGACGGCTGGCAAGCCACGCAAGGTGGCTGGGGGCCAGCGAGGAGCACACCTGGCCTTGGGACTGGCTGGCTCACTTCCTTGGCTGCTGAGCTGCCTTGGGGCTGTCAGAGAGGGCTGCCCCCTGCGCAGGCTGTAGAAAGAGGGGAGCACCAGAGGAGATGTCCTTTTGTCTTCAGCCAATGTGGGAGGCTGGGCTAAGGAGCTACCACCTCTTCCAGGTTTGCAAGCACAGATATACAGAACTCTCTGCGTGCGTGCTCTGCTTATGGAGCTAGTCCTCAACATTAAGTACATAAGAACAGCCTTGCTGGATCAGGCCCAAGGAAGCCCATCCAGTCCAGCATCCTGTTTCACACAGTGGCTCACCAGATGCCTCCGAGAAGCCCACCGACAAGAGGTATGTGCCTGCCCTGCCTCCTGCTGTTGCTCCCCTGCAACTGGCATTGAGAGGCATTGTGCCTCTGAGGCTGGAGGTGGCCCACAGCCATCAGACAAGTAGTCATTGATAGACCTCCGTGGATTTGTCTAAGCCCCTTTTAAAGACATCCAACTTTGGTGCTGGAGAAGAGTTTTGCGGATACCATGGACAGCCAGGAAAACAAACAAATGGATCCTAGAACAAATCCATCCAGAATTTTCATTCGAGGCACAAATGACCAGGCTCAAACTATCACACACTGGACACATTATGCGAAGAAGACCCAGCTCCCTTGAGAAGTCCATAACGCTGGGAAAAGTTGGAGGAAAGAGAAGAAGAGAACGACCAGCAGCAAGGTGGATGGACTCAATTATGACAGCAATGAATGCACTTTTGAGAGACCTTCAAGGCCAAGTGGAAGACAGCTCATCCTGGAGATAATCTCTCTATGGGGTCGCTAGGAGTCAACACCGACTTGACGGCACTTAATCAATCAAGCTGGTGGCCATCACCACATCCCATGGCAAAGAATTACATAGATTAATTATGCGCTGTATGAAAAAGTACTTCTTCTTGTGGGTCATAAATTTCTCGGCCTTCAGTTTAATGGGGTGACCCCTGGTTCTAGTCAGGGCCGGATTAAGCTAGTGCGGGGCCTGTAGCATATGCTATGAAGGGGCTTCAAATTTTAAACAATGCACATAAATATTGAAACATAAATTATTCACTTGCATAGTAAAGTAATTCAATTTTTTCATTTGCTATACAGCCAAATAATCTGACAAATGTCTGACACTTCAGTAATATACATGTACCCCTACTCACTGAGCAAAGAGGCACCTTTTAAGGTGGCGAGTCTCTTGATTGAGCAGGGGGAGAGGAACTGGCCCTCTCCGTCCCCAGCACAGCATCCCCCCAGTGACTGGTGCTGGTGTCTCTCTTATGCTTCTTTTTAGATTGTGAGCCCTTTGGGGACAGGGAGCCCACTTATTTGTTTGTTATTTCTCTATGTAAACTGCCCTGAGCCATTTTTTGGAAGAGCGGTATAGAAATTGAATGAATGAATGAATGAATGTAGGTATCAATTTCAAATGTCAAAAGTAAGAAAAATACAATTTAAACATGCCCTGTTCACGCACAGACTGATAGAGAGGTTGTATGGTGTATGGTTGAAAGTATATCATTTTTAGACACTTCCCCACCATTGAATACAATTGTTAGCATTATTTATGCCTTGACATTGCAAGCAAACAAAACAAACAAAACCACGTTGTATCAGCCCTGAGGCCCTCAAAAATGAGGGGCCCGTAGCAAATGCTACATTTGCTACTACATTAATTGGCCTAGTGTTGTGAGAGAGGGAGAAACATTTCTCCGTCCATTCTACTCCATGCATAATTTTATGCAACTCTATCATGTCCCCCAGTAGTCACCTCTTTTCAAACTAAAAAGCCCCAGATGCTGTAGCCTTGCCTCGTAAGGAAGGTGCTCCAGGCGGGGCCCTGATCATCTTGGTTGCCCTCTTCTGCGCCTTTTCCAGTTCTACAATGTCCTTTTTTAGATGTGGTGACCAGAATTGTATGCAGTACTCCAAGTGTGGTCGCACCATAGTTTTGTATAAGGGCATTATAATATGAGCCGCTTTATTTTCAGTCCCCTTTCTAATGATCCCTAGCATTGAATTTGCCTTTTCCACAGGTGCTGCACATTGAGTCAACACTTTCAACAAACTGTCCAGTCCACCACGACCCCAAGATCCCTCTCCTGGTCAGTCACTGGCAGCTCGGATCCCATCAGTGTCTATGTTAAGTTGGGCTTTTTTGCCCCGATATGCATTGCTTTACACTTGCTTGCATTGAACTACATTTGCCATTTTGTTGCCCACTCACCCAGTTTGGAGAGATCCTTTTGGAGCTCCTCACAATCTGTTGTGCATTTCACTACCCGAAAGAGTTTGGTGTCATCTGCAAATTTGACCACTTCGCTGCTCACCTCAACTTCTAGATCATTTATGAACAAGCTAAAGAGCACTGGTCCCAGTACCGATCCCTGGGGGACCTCACTTCTTCCCTCCATTGGGAAAACTGTCCATTTATTCCCACCCTCTTGTTTCCTGTCCTTCAACCAGTTGCCAATCCACACATGAACCTGTCCACTTATCCCATGACTGCTAAGTTTACTCAAGAGCCTTTGGTGGGGAACTTGGTCAAAAGCTTTTTGGAAGCCCAAGTATACTATGTCAACCAGATCACCTTTATCCACATGCCTGTTGACACTCTCAGAGAACTCCACAAGGTTAGTGAGGCAAGACTGGCCCTTGCAGGAGCCAGGCTGGTTCTCCTTCTGCAGGGCCTGTTCTTGTTGGAGGTGGACTTCCAGTGCATCGACCTTTTGTACCAACTATCCTAATGACCACTAGAGGCACTGGGAGTAGAGATAGTGAGCAAGGGTCTCCCTAACTGTTCTACCTGTCTCTACTCTATGACCCCTGACCTTATCCTCCAGGTATTTCCTTGTGCTGAATCCCTTCCTTTTCCTCTTAGGAAACATCTCTCTCTCCCTGCCTATTCATTATGTAGTTCTATAGATCAGGATCAAGTCTTTCCTATCCAGAGTGTACTTCACCAATAAATCTATGCAGCATTTTATTCTACAAGAATCTCCATGTGTCTTCTCTAAATAGCTGCAACAACTAAACTCTGCTACTACTCTGTAACTGGAGTGGGCAGCTTCTTGAGTGCTCTGCTAATTAACCGGGGAATAAAAGTACAACCCTCACCCACCAACAGTTCTTCTATATGTTTCAACCATTTTGTCCTTAAGTATGCTTTCCATCAATTTCCCTGGCACAGAAGTTAAGCTAACCAGCTTATACTTTCCTGGACCTCCCGGAATCCCTTTCTGAAAATTGGGGTTACGTTAGCTGCTTTCCAGTCCTCCGGTACGGAGCCTGATTGTAGGGACAAGTTACATATTTTTGCTAGGAGATCAGCAATTTCACCTTTGAGTTCCTTCAGAACTCTTGGGTGGATGCCATTTGGCCTTGGCGATTTGTGCATTTTCCAAGACAGTTTAGAACATCCTCTCTCACCTCAAATGGGTCCACTTCTTCAGCCTCTCAACCTGGGAAGCTCAATTCCGGAGAGAGTGTGTGGTCAGAATTCTCCGAAGACCGATGCAAAGCACTTATTCAGCTCCCTGCTTTAGTCTTGACTAGCTGGGCCGGGCTCAGAGCATCTGTGCCTCTAGTTCTCCTCCCGCCGCCGCCGCCGCTGTTTTCTCCTCCGCCTGCCACTGCGGCCGTCACTTTCTTTGCCTGCCTGCCACTGTTTTCTCCCTTCCCTGCCTGCCCACCCACAAGCCTGTCCAGCGCTGCTGTTTTCCCCTCCCCCTGCTGGCAGCTTGTTTGCAAACTCTCACGAGAGCTGCCACACATGGGATTAGCGACAGGTACCCTTAAGATAAATAGATAGATAGATAGATACTGATTGGTTCCTCACAAAAGGACGACTGTGCTTGTTTGCAGACAAACCTGGGCACTTTCCAGACTAACTGCTGGAACAGCAGCAAAATGCCTCCATTCAGGCAAGTCCCATTCGGGACGTAAACAGCTGGGGCAGCAGTCCCGCAGCAACTAACAACCCGGAAAAACAGCCACTTTTTCACGCCGGATGTACGACGTCCTCACAGCGATTAAATTTGCAACAAGGCATTGGAAATGTGAAGGGCACCCTGCTGTCCCCATAGGGAGCACAGTGTCACGATGCAGGAAGTGTGGAAGGACACTTCCGAGATACGTCCTGACCCCATTGCAGGGTTTAGTCTGGCAAGCGCCCTGCTGAAATGTAATCTGATTAAGCAGCCGGCCCCTCGTCCACCCCGCTGCCACCAAGCTGAGGACTCCTCAGATACGCCCCATCCTCCTCCTCCTGAGGCATTTCCTCCCCCGTTCTTGCCCGTGGCGTTTTAGCATTGGTGGGGAATGTGCACAGAGACACTTGACGATGCTGATGTAGCCAGAAAGTGTTACTTATTATGTGACCCTCTTATTTATGTATTTTTCTATGTAAACCGCTTTGTGAACTTTGGTTGAGGAGTGGTATATAGATACTTGTAGTAGTAGTAGTAGTAGTAGTAGAAAGTGGGAGTGTTTTGCAGAGCGCCTGTTAGCCAAGGCAGTCGAGGGGACTTGGGAGCTCGGGCATTTGGATCTGGATTTCTGTGGTCGCAGTGGCAACAGAAAGGTACTTGCCACACGTTCACATGCCTGGGGACAGAGTCCCTTGTGAAGCAGTACACTTCACTACTGCCTAAGCAGGACTCTGTCCAGGTTGTGTGCCTCTGACACTCTGAGCATGTGCAGAATTCCTTTTATCCAAAGTGAAAGGTATGGCGGCTGCAGCCTGCCCCTCTGACTTGGAAGCACTCAGATGTGCAGGGGCTAGCTATGGCTACCGTTGATCAGGGGAAAGGGGGCCCTCTGCACATGTTCAGAGGGGTTCTTTGTTTCTTTACAACTTCACATTCCTGCATCAAAATCAGCTTGTGGACTCTGCCTGACTGAAGCCCAGCATGAAAGGCAGAAGCTGCAAATGGCTGGGCATCGGACCCCTCCCCCTCCCCCAATCAATGGCTGCATTTACACGCCAAAGCAGGTTCCCACCCTGCCCACTGTGGGTGGTTGCTGGGCGGGTGTCTCAGCTTCTCTGGGGCAAAAGGCCCCAACCTATGGGGGACTCTCAGCGCCCCCCCCGCCCGGTGTAAAAGAGCGCTGAGAGAGACCCGGCTCCAAGATGACCTTTTATTTGCTCTGCCCCTCTCCCTGCCCGCCCCCCCCCCCGGCTCCATCACTTGCGCCGACGTCCTCCGCCACGGGCCTGCCTCTTCTCCCTGCGCCGGCTGTGCCCTGACTCGGCCGAATCCAGGGCGGTCCTGTTGGCCGGGAGGTGCTGCAGGGGAGGGGCGGGGGTCTGCCGGTGGCTGTTGGCTGACGCCTTGTAGATCAGATGGAAGATGAATGCGTTGGAATACCTGGGGGGGGGGAGAGGCCGGAGGGACCCGCATGACCCAGCCCTCCTGCACGGCAGGACACCCCCCCGCCCCCCGCAGCCCAGGCCGGCCCATCTCCCCTGGTCTCCGTCTCCCTCCCCTTCCTCCGTTACCTCCCGCAGTTGCACCTCAGGGGGCCCATCTTAGACTGTGGGCTCCTTGGGGCAGGGACCTGGCCTTACGTTCTTTGCAAACAGTGATGTACCCGTCCCGAATGCCCTGTGCACACAGGCCAAGAAACCAGGGTCCTTGATGGGGACACTGAACTGGGGGAGGGGGGGGGTCAACCATGCCGCCCCCGCCCCCCCAGGTGGGAGGTGTGCATGTGGGGCTGGCAGGGGGTGGGGTTCAGGAGTACCTGCCTGAGGCAGGGGAAGGGTCAGCGGTCACCAGGTCAGCCCTGGCGGCAGTACCCACCAAGGCATGGCGTTGTCGATGCCCGCTTGCCGGAAAGGCGAGCGGAAGGGGTTGATCTGGGCCGGGCTGGTGCTGCCCCCTGTCGCCATGGAGACGGCCGCCTCGTCCACGGCACAGCTGTACTCGCTGCATTCGGTGAAGTAGGCCGGGACCCGGAGGGACTGCGAGGAGGGCCCCCGGAGGCCGAGAGGAGAGCAGGCAGAGAAAGGTCACTGGCCGAATGCGTCTCCCACCACCCCCACCCCCCAATGCCAGCCCCAGGCAGTACTGGGGGCAGGCCTCTCATCACAGTTAGGCTCAGCACCAAAATGCCACCCACGCCCAACCCCCCAGGGAATGGCCTCCTCCTGCGCGATTCTGTTTGGAGCGAGGAGAGCTGGTCAAGCGTGACTGGTCCCCCTAGCTAAGCGGGGTCCGCCCCGGTTGCCTCTGGATGGGAGACTTGATGTGTCAGCACTGGAAGAGATTCCCCCCCTCAGGGGATGATGGGGCCGCTCTGGGAAGAGCAGGAGGGTCCCAGTTCCCTCCCTGGCGGCATCTCCAACGAGATGGGTCTGGGAGAGAGACTCCTGCTTGCAACCTTGGAGAAGCCACTGCCAGTCTGTGTAGACGACACTGAGCTCGATGGAGCAAGGGTCTGACTTGGTATAGGGCAGTTTCCTCTGTTCCTATGACAGAGGCGTCTTTGACATCTTGGCCTGCCTCGGCCTCGCTGACAGAAATATCTCCGGCTGATGTTGCCGGAACCCGAGGGGCCCCAACCAAATGTATTACACTCTTTTCTAAATCGGATTCAAAAACTTTCATCACTGAGACAGTTCTAGAAATGTTGATCTGGAAGAGTCTATATAAGGGGTTGAACTGGGCAAGCTTTGCTGCAACGGTCCCCGGTGGAGTCCAGGCTGGCCTGCGACTGAGCAGCTGCGACATCACACTGTCAGCACCAGCAAAAGTTTCCGGACATCACAACCCAGGCATTCAGGCTGGGGTGGGCTAAGGGGATGTCCTGGCTCTGGGGCTGGAGCGAGGGCCACTGGGGGCATCATCACATCACCCCCTGGGGGAAGCCGGCGCTGTGTGAGATGACCTCACCGCGATGTCACTGCTTTGAGCCTGTGGCCGCCTGCCTCCTCCCAAGGTTCCGGGGGGGGGGGGCTTCTTGGGAAGGAATGGGTGTGTCAGTGGGGGGGACACCCACCTGGAGACGCGGCAGGGAACTCAGCCAGGTTTCCTTGAGGGCAAAGCCAGAGTTGAACCCTGGAAGGGAGGAGAGGCAGCGAGCGGGTGAGTGGGTGGGTGCAACGGATTCAGACCCCACCCCCGTCGCTTGCCCCAGCCTCACCAGGCCCCCCCCACCTCACTCCCCGCTTTCCTCCCCTCTCACCAATGACCAGGTCTGGCTTGGGTGCTTGCAGCAGGTGGTAGGGCCGGGCACTGAACCCCAGCTGCAGCTCACGGCGGCCCCCTTTGGAGCGGGGGGCTAATCCAGGCCGGACGGAAACGCCTTGCTCCTCCTGTTGGGTGTTGGGGGGAGGGAAGTAAAAGAGGAGCTGGGGGGAGCTACCCACCTACACCAAGGAGCCCCAATGCAGCAGTGGGGTGGGAATCCAGCCCCCCCCTCCCCAAGGCCTGGGGAGAAAAGCTCAAGGGGGAAAGGGGAGCTGGGGCGGGGGGGCTGCATCCCCGGTGTGGAGGGTGGGGGCCAAGAGGTCAAGTGCAGCTCTTCAGCCAATCGAGAGCCTGGGATCAGGGTCAGGAGAGAGAGCAGGTCCCTGGCTGCAGACAAGGGGCCAGCCTTCCGCTTCCAGGAGAAATGGGGTGGGACACACCCCTCCCCAAGCAGGCAGGACTCACATCTCTCTGCAAGAGAAACTGCTGGCCGTCCAGTTCAGGGGGCAGCGTGTCCCCCACAAAGAGCAGCTCCAGGGAGACGTGGGGGAGCAGCACCGAGAGCTCCTGGAGGGAGGGAGGAGAATGCATCTGGAAATGCTCAGCCCTAGACCTCCTTCTGTCCACATGTCACCCCCTGCTCTGCAGCCCCACAACGAGGGCATCATTGGATCCCCTCAGAGGAGCTCCTTCCAGGTCGCCTCCCAGCAGAGCAAGGTCCGAATCCTGCCCGCAGCCCTCCCTGTCAACAGCCTGTCAGGATGCCGCCTCTCCCCTCCCAGTTCAGACAGGACCATGACCTGTGTCCTGTCCCCCCCCCGCTTCCCTTCCGAGGGGGGCCCCTCTGCCTTCCACACACCCTTCAGAGCCCTGATCCTGGTGTGTCCACACAGTCACACAAGCCCAGCTGGGTCAGCCGCCTCCTCCTTCAGGAGCTGGTCAGGAAGAGGAGTGGAAAGACCCAGGCCTGGGACCCCGGCGGTGGGGGTGAGGCGGCTGCCTCCCACACCCGGGGGGGCACCCTAATAATCATCTGAGAAAGGGCAGGTGCCCGTTGGGAGGTCCTTTCACACTTCCCCATTTGGGGGGTTAGAAAAGTTCAAGCAGGTTTGAAGCTGGGCCCAGTGACCGATGCAGACGAGTACAAATATGATGGATATTTATACATCACTTCTCAACAAAAGTTCCCAAAGGGGTTGGCACCAACACATGCTCACACTCAGTAAGGCTCCCTGTCTCCAAAGGGCTCACCGTCGAAAAAGGAAAAGGAGACCCCAGCAAGAGCCACTGGAGGGAAGCTGTGCTGGGGGTGGGGAGGGCCAGACACCCCCGTGTCCCCCCCCGGAGAAGGGGCCTGCGGTGACTGGAGCCCAGAGGGGGGCCCTTGCCCAGCTCTCTCCCAGCCCCTCCTCCACCTACCCAGAAGACCATCAGGACTCCAAATTCTTTGCCAGCCTCCACCACGTGGATCTTGAGGGACTGCTTGTTCAGGATGTTCAGCTCCGGAACTGGAAAGGGAGAGAGGCAGCCTGGATGTGTGCGGCGTGGGAGGCACGGGAAACGGCCAGCTTGTAGGCTGAGGCAGCAGCACTGACAGTAGCCACCCTGTTGCCCACAGTGGCCCACCAGAGGCCGCCCCTGCGGAGCCGGACGAAGGCATGCACCCCCTCTCCTGGGGCGGCGGCGGCTGCTCCCCTGCCTCTGAGCCTGGAAGCAGCCTAGAGCCCTCCAGAGGAGTCGCCGCGGGTAGCCCTGCCCTCCACCAGTGTGCCCAAGGCCCTTTGGAAGCTCCCCAAGCTGGCAGCCACCCCCACATCCCGTGGCAGAGAATCAGGAGGACAGCAGCACAGCCCTGCTGGATCAGGCCCCGCCAAAGAGGCCCATCTCGTCCAGCCTCCTGTTTCACACACAGGGGCCCACCAGATGCCACCTCTGGGAGCCACAGGCAGGAGCTGGAAGGGGCAGGCCCTCCCTTCTGCTGCTGGGACTCCCCTGCAACGGGGACTCAGAGGCATCCTGCCTTGGAGGCTGGAGGTGGCCTGTAGCCCTCCGACTAGTAGCCGTGGATAGACCTCTCTCTCCTCCATGAAGTGATCCAAACCTTTCTTCAAGCCATCCTGGTGGTTGGCTGTCACCACATCTTGTGGCAGAGAATTCCATAACTTGGCAAAGAGGCACCTTTTAAGGTGGTGATTCTCTTTATTGAGCAGAGGGAGAGCAACTGGCCCTGTCCACCCCCAGCACAGTACCTCCAGTGACTGTTGCTGGTGACTGTCTTATGTTTCTTTTTAGATTGTGAGCCCTTTGGGGACAGGGAGCCCTCTTATTTATTTATTATTTCTCTGTATAAACCGCCCTGAGCCATTTTTGGAAGGGCGGTATAGAAATTGAATGAATGAAATCAAAATTGAATGAATGAATGAAGTTGATAATGTGTTGTGTGAAAAAGTACTTCCTTTTGTCAATCCTAAATATCCTGGACTTCAGTTTCATGGGATGGCCCCTGGTTCTAGTGTGATGGGAGAGGGAGAAGAATCTCTCTCTCTCCACTTTCTCCACCCCATGCCTGGTTTTATAGACCTCGATCATGTCTCCCCACAGCCGTCTTTTTTCTAAACCAAAGAGCCCCAGGGGTTGTAGCCTTGCTTCCTAAAGGAAGGAGCTCTAGGCCTCCCTGATCATGCCCCAGTATTGGATCCCTTGAGGATTTGTATAGCAAACTCTATTGCTACAGCTAAAAACCTGACTTATTCTGGAAAGTTTTGAAAAGGTGTGATTCCATCCCAATCTTTGATTATGATTTGGCAGGATCTATTATTATTATTTCTGAACTATACAAATTATGGTGCGGAGGGGACAACCCAATGTATTCGTTAAGATGTATTTCTCCGAGAATGGCCAAGAGTGATGCTGCAGAGCGTTCTGTGTCTAATGTTTTGTGGTCCTAGGCTTGGGCCTCTTCTTTCTTTTCTGTCTTTTTTTAAATGCTGGTTTTCATAAATGTATTCATAATATGGTGTCTGGTGGTCTCTCCAAGGGGCCCACGGCCCTCCACCCCCCCCGCGTTGCCTTGGAGAAGGGCACCCCAGCGCCCCCACTGGTTGCCCCACACCTGCCCAGGGTCCCCCCTGCCACTCACAACGCCTCCAATGCTGCGAGCAGGGGGGCGGGGCGGGGCCGCAGCATCCAACCAGGGCTGTGCCTGCCGGGGAAGCGCCAACAAGGGGCATCCGGAGAGCCAAGGCTGGTGGGTCTGCCCCTTCCAGCACCTGGCTGGCTCCTCCCCACAGAGCAGGAGATGGCAGCAGGGGGGCCCTCGCACACCAGAGGCTGCCTCCATGTCTCCTGGGCCTCAGCAAAGGGGGGGGGGAACGGGGTTGCTGCTTTTGCATGGGTCAGACGGGGCAGAAGCAACCCTGATTCCCGACCCCCAAGTGGCATCTGCAGACCGCCAGCCGGGGGTGGGGGGTGGCTCATACTCACAGTGCTGAGGGGCCAGCTGGGTGATGATGTAGTAGGCCGTGAGGGGGTAGCTCAGGATGACAGCCAGGGGGGCTCCGAGGGGCAGCCCCCGCCACTGGTAGTATTCTTTCCAGGAGCCTACAGGGGGAAGAGAAGCTCAGCAGGGGTCAGAGGTGCCCCCCCTTCCCAGGATCTCCCGCGGTCTCCAGTCGCCCACAAGCCTGGCTCTCACCAAAGAACGTCCGGGGGGCGGGGGGCTTGGGGGGGGCCGGGGGGAGAGCCGTCCCTCCTTCTGGCCGCAGCGCCTCAAAGGGGTTACCTGCAAGAGGATACAAAGGGGAGTGGGGGGGGGCGTCATGGCCAGGAGTGGAGTGCTTCACTGCCCCCCCCGCCGGTCACCTGCCCCTCCTTGTAACTATCCAGGCAGGTCTCCCCAGCAATGACCCAGAGACGGAGAGCTTCGTATGCTGCCTTGAAACTGCAAAGTGGGAGGCCGGGGATAGATTATAAAAGTGGGGAGGGGGAGGAAACTGGGGGCAGAGAGAGCGCCACTCAATCTGCTGGAGCTGCTGTCTGCATAGATACTCCCCCCCCCTTTCCAAGGCACCTGCCCGGGAAGGGTCTAAAGAGGCAGCCAGGAGGATCGGGGCCTGCAGCCCCCTCCCAAGAAGGACAAGCCACCGAGGCAGGCAGGCAGGCGGGCTTCTCCGTTTAGCAAGCAGGTGGGGGCGGGCATGGCGGAGGCCTGTCCAGTGAGGCCGGCTGATGTGGCGAAGGGGCGGGGGGTGAGTGTTGCCCCCTCCTCCCTCTGGCTGGCGCAGGGAGGGCAGCAGCAGGAGGTCAGTCTCATTCTGCTCCCCACAAGGGAGAGAGAGGAGGCCAAAGTGCTGGCTCTGCCAGGGGGAAGCCTGCCTGGGTGTGCCCCCCCACTCCTTCCTCTCAGGGCTGCATCTCCTCCCACCTCTCCTGGCCACCAGGGTCGCCTTTGGCCAGCCGACAACCAGACTGGGAGCCAGCCACGCTGCTCTTGGCCATTGGCATGACAGTCACAGCTGGGCCAGAGCCGGAGCGGGGTGGGGTGGGGGGCTGCCTTCCTGCCCCCCTTCCGAGCTCCCCATTGGGGCAGCTGGCTGCCCACACTGGGAAAATGGGAGGAGGGCCGGTCTTGGGGTAGCAAGCATGAATTGCCCCCTTGGCTAAGCAGGGTCTGCCCTGGTTTGCATTTGAATGGGAGACTAGGAGTGTGAGCAGCACTGGAAGAGATTCCCCTCAGCAGGGGATAAAGGAGCCGCTCTGGGAAGAGCAGAAGGTTCCAAGTCCCCTCCCTGGCAGCAGCATCTCCCAAGATAGGGCTGAGAGAGAGACTCCTGCCTGCAACCTGGGAGAAGCCGCTGCCAGTCTGTGCAGACAATACTGAGCGAGACGGACCAAGGGTCTGACTCAGTATATGGCAGCTTCCTCTGTTCCTAAATGCGGTGCTGAGCTCTGTGGGGTGGGGAGGAGCACCCCCCTCGCTGAGCTGATGTTTTCCACCTGCTTCTTGGCATCTCATCAGCCTGATGGAGAGTCAGAGGCCCTGAAGGTGGGATGGGGGGTGGACAGGGAGAAGTGGGGCCTGGGGCTCTGCCCTGCCTGCCAGGAGTGTCGCAGGGAAGAGGGGGCCCGTGTTTGCCCCTCTGCCCAGCGGCCCCTCGGAGTGAAGGAGATAATGGAGGGAATAGGGAGGGGTGGCCCTGGGGGCCCCGCAGGAGCTGGGGGCCCTGGAGGGTTCATTGAACCCCTTGCGCTCCATTGTAGCAACACCCCTGTGCTTGTGCCGGTTGCTGAAGGGAGAGTCCTGAGAGGAGAAGCAGCCGGGAGTGCTTGGAGCAGGCCAGACTGCGGGGCTTGCCTCGGTTCCCCCTTGGGACTGGCACTGCCGGGTCCCCGTTTCTCCCTGCCGGACCGGCACACTTGGGAGGTGGTCCTGCCCGCTGGGGGAAGGAATGGAGGCGCAGCACAAGGCAGGCCACAGAGCAGCCGGCCCGCCTCCCCCGCCCCAGCCTCGCTCACCACTCCGCAGGAAGGCCAGCGGCTTCTCGGAGGTCCCCTGCAGCCCCACGCCGTAGCCGGGTGCCCTCACCAGCATGCTCTCGGCAGCCCAGTAGCCGCGGGTCAGGCCCCGGGCCGAGAGGAAGCCCTCTTTGTTGAAGTTCTCACTGGTCACCTCTGCAAAGGGAGTGGGAGAGAGAGGCCCCGAGTCTCCCAGCATGCCCTGCTTCCCAGCCCCCCCCCCACCTGCCCCCCCGGCCTGTGCCCACCTGCTGCAAAGGTGAAGGGCAGGGTGGCCAGCTCCCGTGTGTGGCTCATGTAGCCTGCCATGCGCTGGCACCAGAACTGGTGCCCAATGTCCTCGGGGCGGCGGTCCCAGTCCAGCTTGCGGCAGCGCTCGGAGCAATAGAGGACCGCCCGGCAGTGCTGGCTGTGGGGGCAGAGAGAGAGCACGGTCACAGGGGCCAGTGGGTGGATGGGCCGAGGGGCCCCTTCTTGCCAAGGCAAGGGGGGCAGAGGCTGCCAGAGCCAGCTATGCAGGCCCCCCCGGCCCCCTCCCTCCTGAGCGCATGGCGGAGCCTGGGGGGGTGCCCCACTGCTCGGAGAGGCCCAGAGCCAGATAGCAAGCACAGCTGGCCGGGGGCCTCCGTGGGCGGGGCCCTCGAGGGAGCCCGGGAACGACTGGCCAAGAGCGCTCTCAAGGACCGCCCCTCTGGAGCTCCTCCTCTCTCCAGCCAGGGGGGAGCAGTGCCAGAGGGAGCCCTCTGTTGGAAGTGAAGGGCTTTGTGCTGTCTCTTGTCTCAAAGACAGTGGAGGACAGACTAGTGAGTCAGAGGGCCAGAGGGTCAAGACACTGGTCATCCCTTCTCTACTGCTCTGACACTATCCCTTTGATATGTAGATTGATACTCTCAGGGACACTTCCTTCCTCTCTCCCTTCTCCTCCTGTTCCTTCTACCTTGCAACATGCAAGTTCCTCTCCCCTCCACCATGTGTGCAGAGATGCAGAATCCTTCTGCATCCAGCTAGATAGATAGATTAGAGATCCCATCTCTTCACTTTCCTATCTAGAACGGAGTTATCTAATAAATACCATTTATATTGATCTGAAACGATGAACTGGCTCCAAGTTACTTTACTCTCAGCACACACGCATGCTTAACTAAATGTCCGCTGTGTTGTCCCTCTGTGCACTCTGCTATAATGAAAAAGGGATTCTCCTACCAGAGAAAATCCCCAACACCCTCCAGACCAGCATCCGCTCTGACGGGGACCCCCAGATGTTGTGGACTACAACTCCCAGAATCCTCCGCTATAATGGCTTCTGCCTGGGGACTCTGGGCGTTGCAGTCCTCAACATCTGGGGATTCCCTCCAGACCTCACCCTCGTGGGCTGGCAGTGCAGACACAGGGCTGTGCCCAGCCCTGAGGGGGGAGGGGGAGGGCCCTTTGCCTGGGCGGTCCGGGCGGGGCTCTGCTCACCAGGCGGTGACTTGGCCCTCGAAGCTGTGCCTCTTGCACACGTGGCAGGCTCGCACCCGCGTGGTCGGGAAGGTGAACGCCGGCTTCGGCCCCCAGCCCCGCATCGGGCCCCTGCTCATTTTCACGCCCAGCCGCGAGAGCAGCGGCTCCAGGGACCTGCAAGGGAAGGTGTGGCAGAGGAGGGGAGTCAGGGGGGGGCCCGCGGGGGGATGGGGTGGGGTCCCCCTCCCCCCGCGAGCCCCCGGCCCCTCACTTGTGCAAGGCAGGGTCTCCGACCGTGAGCAGCTTGGGCCTGCGGGGCTCCCCGGCCCCCAGAGGGCAGAGCATGCTGTGGCAGAGGAGGGCGATGGCACGGGGCTCCAGGGGCGCCTGCCCGGGGGGCCCCGAGGCCCCGCCCAGCAAGAAGTCAAAGCCCAGGATGGTGCCGTGCTTGTCTGTCACCAGCAGAAGGTGGTCCACGCGCCACAGCGGCTGCCCTGCAGAGGCGGAAGCACAGGAGTGTGGCGGGCCTGCGTCAGGGACAACGGGGCGTGCCAGGCTCAAGCCGCTAGTCCTCAGCACCTTGCCTGATGGCAGCATTCAGTGAAGCCGCCCCTCTGGGCCGCGAGGGGGCCCGGCTGAGGTCTCTCCGCTCCGCCCTCGAGAAGAGGAGCAGCTCCAAGCCCTGCGGCAGCAGGAGACCAAGCCCCCCCCCGGCTGAACTCCCTCCCTGGGCGGCTCACCTGTCTCGGGGGGGTCCTCCTGCTGCTGCCGCTCCTCCTCCTCCTCCCCCTCCCCCTCCCCAGTGCCCACGAAGGTGATGAAGCGGTCCAGGTCCCGCAGCGCCAGGGCCTCCTCGCTGTAGAAGCGGCTGGCCCCCTGCTGCCCGGGGTCAGTGATGGTGAAGGCCAGGGCCCGGTTGGGCAGCACGTGCAGGACCCAGAGGGCCGGGTCCGGAGGCAGGCGGCGGATCGAGCCCTCCTGCCGCTTGCGATGCTCGTGGCCGGGCCGGCAGGCCGAGTCCAGCAGGAAGCGCTGATACCAGCCAAAGAGGAGTTCGGCAAAGTCCAGGATCTCCGCACGGTAGCCGGTGACGAACTCCATGTCTGAGGAGGAATCCGGGCCGGGCCTTGAGGAGCCGGGAAAGGCACCCCCCTCCCCACCCGTGGACTCCCGCGCCAGGGGGCCTGAGCCCCAGGACCAGGCTTCCGTGCCAGGGAGCAAGAAGACAAGAGGCCCTCTGAGCATGTGCAGAGGAGACATGCCCCCCCCCGCCCCTGCAGGCCTCCTGCAGCACAACCGCCTGGTCAGAATCGGCCGGTCGGAGACAGGCTGGCGGGCAGGGCTGGCGGCCTCCGGCATGGGCACCCGGAGTCAGAGCCCAGCCAGGCTGGGGCTCCCAAAGGTTGCCAGGATTACACAGAAAGCAGAAGGGAGCCTGGCGGAGGGCCTTTCCTGGCCTCGCGCTGGACTCCCCCCCCCCCAGCACCACCACGGAAAAGGTGGGAAAATGTCCTCCAGCCACTTCCTGGAGACCGGCACCATGGCAACCCAGGCCAGGCTAACAGCCCACTTCCCCAGATGGCCGGGGGGCCTGCGGAAAGGGCTCCAGTGGGGACAGCACCCCCCTCCTGCCCCCTGGAGCGGGGCCAAGGCCTCCCCGCCCCGATCCCCGCTGCCCCCAGCCCAGCCCAGCCCAGCCTCCCCAAGTACCTCCATCAACCACCGTTTTGAAGGGAAATAGCTGGGGGTTTCCCTGGTTCCGCTGTGACATCAGGGGGTTCCGGAACCCGAGCAGGCAGCAGCGGCCTCCCCCCTCCCTCCCTCCCCTGCTTGGATCCCCTTCTCACCATCTGGACCGCCTGGGGAGATGGCTTTCTAGAATAAATGGAAAGGTGCTTTTATTTCCCCTCGGAAATCTCCCCACGGGCCATTCCATCCTCTGGGATGTTGCCAGCATTGCCGTTCTGCAGACTCCCAGCAGCCTCTCTGCTTATGTCTGGGGCTACAGGCTTGTAGTTCCCACTCTTAACATGCTCAGAGCCTCGTGGGATCGTGGGCACCCCTTTTGTCGGTCCGTGGGAACCGGTCACTCAGCAGGCAGCGGGACAGTCGCCCCCAGGTTCAGCAGCTAGCAGGGGAATGGAAAGAGGATTCGCCTCCTGCCTTTTCCTCTGCTGGGAATGTCTAAGCAGACCTGGGTTAACATCAAGGTCTCTCTGCCCAGAGACTGACCCCTTTCCCTTCCCTCCCACAAGCTAAACTCCTCATTTCAGCAGGAAAGCAGATCTGGCCCTGTGGATGCAACTCCCCTCCCCAACAAAAGAGGTTGATGGGCCACAGGAACTCAGGAGGTGTGCTCATGAAACATACTGGGTTACCTGACAGACGAGCCCTTGCAGGTCCAGGCAGTCCATTTGCATACAGGTTGTTCTCAACCTTTTCACGCCATTGTGCTGACTCCAGCACAACCAACCGAGACCATGGGTTTTCTGGAGAGCCTCAGGAAGGAGGAGGAATCAGCATCCCGCCCCGGGCACGTTTTGGGCTATAACTGGCCCTGAACCAGTGTGCTTTGGTCCTTGGGTCTCTGCACCTTGGAGCCACCCGCTGCTGTCTGGGCATTTGAGCTGACGCCCTCCATAACATCTGGCCGTGTCTTGCTTTTTTGCGCCATTCCTGCTCTCAGCCTCCAGATCGGCTTTCTTCGCTGGCCTGATCTGCCCAGCACGAAGAAGCTGGCCACAGGAGACCAGACCGCTTTGGGATTCACCCTGCTGCCGAACACCCACATGGCGTTCCGTTCTCTGCTGCTGCCTCCCGACTCCCAGAGGAAAGAGCTCCTTCAGTTGCACCTGAGCCATAAGGAATGGGGTGTGCTAAGGATCCCTGCACCCCTCCCCTGGGCCTCTCCCTGGCCTTGTTTTTCCTTAAATCCAGAAACCTGTTTCTCTACAACCGCCTTTCTCTAGCCAGTCTGGAGTTAATCTAACCCGAACCGCAAGCTAAATGGCCTCTTTGAAAGTTACCTGGTTAATCTCTGTGACGTATTGTAGTAAGAATATTGCCTTAATCAAATCTTCTTTTATTCCTGTACCCCTAACCCTTCAATAAACCGATTGTGTTTGTGAACCTCAACTTGCTCTCTGTCCTGGGACTCACTTCCCTGGGACCAGAACTTTGGACCCATTTATTCTGAGGTGGGGCTGCTCCACTCCAGCTCGCTAACCGCCCCCCCCGCCTGCCACAAGCCCAAACACGTTTAGGGGTGTTCTCACCAGTCACCCCGCAGCAGTTCCGTGAACAGGAAGGCCTGTGAATCTGAGGCCAGTGCCGCTGAGTGACTCCTTGGACTTGAGGGACCCCTGTGCCTTGTGGGGTCATCTTCAGTGGCGCAGCGGGGAAATGCTTGAGTAACAAGCAGAAGGTTGCCAGTTCGAATCCCCGCTGGTACTACATCAGGCAGCAGCGATAGAGGAAGGTGATGAAAGGCATCATCATCTCATCCTGTGTGGGAGGAGGCCATGGTCAACCCCTCCTGTATTCTACCAAAGACAACCACAGGGCTCTGGGGGCGCCAGGAGTCGAAATCGACTTGACAGCAGACTTTACCTTTTATGCCTTGTGGGGGGGGGCGCATGGGAGGGGAGGGGAATATCCAGTAGGAAAGGAGGCTGCTCAGGGTCAAGTGGAATGAAATGGACATCTCCCCCCCCCTCCCGGCACTCTGCATGCCAGGAAGCCCCCACCCCCACCCCGTCAAGGCCCAGCTGAAACCTTAGGGCTAGAAGCTACTAGTGAAGCCCAGCAAAAGGCCTCCGAGGCCTCTGGGAGAGGCTGTGACATCCTTGGGCAAGCTTTTTGTGGGGAGAGAGGCTGTGGGGCAGGAGCAAGTGTGGATGTGCTGCTTCTGCCCCCAACCTGGGCTCCTCCCCAGCCTTGGCAAACGGAGATCCAAGAGATGATCACAATGGAATTTGCAGTGTCGGGGGGGGGGGAGCTGGTCTCCATGATGGGAGGAAAGAGCTCTGGAGCGCTTCCATGGGGAAGCCACGCCCTGACCTGGCCCAAGTGGTGGGACGGGGGAAGGACAGCAACTGGATCTCTTCAGTGACACCCCCCCCGCCCCCCACATAGTAGTTGTAGTTAGACTGTGAGCCCCGTGGAGACATAGGAAGCTGCCTTGTACTGAGTCAGACCCTCGATTCCTCTAGCTCAGGATTGCCTGCACAGACTGGCAGCGGCTCTCCCAGCGCTAACTGGAGATGCTGCCCGGGAGGGACCCTGGGACCAGATGTTCTTCCACTGAGCTGTGGCCCCATCTCCGAAGGGGGAAGAGCTCACAGCAGCACCGGCTGTACTCACATGGAGTCGCCCATGCCAATGCAAAGCAGGGCAGATGCCGCGTAGCGGAAGGAGCCCACCACCCAGAGAGCCGTGCTTAGCCAAGAATATTTATTATTCGTTGCTCGGCGCGGAACCCCGCCAAGGCCAGCCAGGCCCGCACGCTTCCCCCTCCAGAGTCTTTTGAGCAGCTCCTGGCCATCACGCTGGCCTTGCAGAATCACAGGTGGCCTCCTCTCCATCAGCGCAGGAGCCGGCCCAGCCCCAGACTGATGCTGCCCAGCGCCCAGGACAGGATGGGGGCCCCGCCAGGGCCTGGCCGGCTGCTCTCGCCACTGCTCTCCATCCACGTGTCCAAGTCCAGCAGCTGGTGGCCCCCGTGCAGGGAGGAGTGTTTGGCCGGGATCTGGGGCACCCGGAAGGGCTGGCCGGCTTGGGCCGAGGTCGCCTCCAGCCAGGAGTGGTAGTTGGCAACCCGCGTGTAGATGCCGGGGCTCCGGGGGGCTGCGCAGCCACGCCCCCAACTCACCACCCCCACCTGGAACCAGCGGAGGTGGCTGCCACTGCCGGGCGGGCGGCACATGAGGGGTCCCCCGCTGTCTCCCTGTGCCCAGGAGAGAAAGAAGAAGAAGAGGAGGAGGAGGATGGAGAGGCCACCCCTCCCAAGGGGACCTGGAGGGGAAGGATCCCTCAGCCTCCACTCTGGCATCCAGGGCTCTTTCCCCGGAACGGAAGCATCCCCATTCAGCAGGCCTGGATTCCACATCACATCACAAAAATACAGCAGACAGAGGGTTGGCTCCAAGAAGATGTCTCCTCCATAAGCAAGGGAACCTTACTGTATTTACCCAAAGCGAAGGCGGCTCTGAGTGTAAGAGGATGCCTTAAGGACAGAGGCTCATCACCTGTATTTACCCCAAAGAAAGAGGAATCTGAACCGCCCTGAGCCATTTTTGGAAGGGCGGTATAGAAATCGAATTAATAATAATGATGGTGATGATGATGAAGAAGAAAACTCCCCCATATTTAATAGGAAATAACTGGCAAGGGTGGGGACACACCTCATCTAAGATTCGGGTAAATTACAGTATATTCAGGCATCCAATCTGTTTTCCCAACACTGTAGTGAACATTTCACAAAATAAGGGGAGAGGTTCATGTGTGGATTGGGAACTGGTTGAAGGAATAGAAACAGAGGGTGGGAATAAACGGACAGTTTTTCCAATGCAGGGAAGTAGGAAGTGGGGTCCCCCAGGGATCGGTACTGGGACCAGTGCTCTTTCACTTGTTCATAAATGATCTAGAAGTTGGGGTGAGCAGCAAAGTGGCCAAATTTGCAGATGACACCAAACTATTTATGGCAGTGAAATCCAAAAGAGATTGTGAGAAGCTCCAAAAGGATCTCTCCAAACTGGGGGAGTGGGCGACAAAATGGCAAATGCAGTTCAATGTAAGCAAGTGTAAAGTGATGCATTTTGGGGACCCCTCCCCCAACTTAACTTATACACTTTTGTCAGTAATTGACCAGGAGCTGTCAATTACTGTCAGTAATTGACCAGGAGGGGGCTCTTGGGGTCGTGGTGGACAGCTCATTGAAAGCGTTGACTGAGTGCATGGCAGCTGTAAAAAAGGCAAATTCCATGCTAGGGAGAATTAGGAAGAGGACTGAAAATAAAAATGCTAATATTATAATGCCCTGATATAAATTATGGTGCAGCCACATTTGGAGTACTGTGTCCAGTTCTGGTCACTATATCTTAAGAAGGACACTGTAGAACTGGGAAAGGTGCAGAAGAGGGCCACCAAGATGATCAGCGGCCTGGAGCACCTTCCTTAAGAGATGAGGCTGCAGCATCTGGGGCTTTTTAGCTTGGAAAAGAGGTGACTGAGGGGAGACATGATAGAGGTGTGTAATATTATGCATGGAGTAGAGAGTGTGTGGAAAGAGGGGAAATTTTCCACCCTCTCTCGCAACACTGGGGTTAGGAACACTGGGTTCCACCCCAGGTGCTGTTGGACTGCAGCTCCCATAATCCCCTGCCACAAGGCCATTGTGCCTGAGGTCACTGGGAGTTGTGGTCCAGCATCATCTGGGGACCCAAGCGTGGGGACGCCTGGCCGGAGGGCAGTGGCTCACCAGGGCTCTTCCTCAGCCCTGCCTGGAGATGGTGCCTGCCAGGGATATGCTGAGCACATGGGCCAAACTTCATGAGCCGGCACATCCTTGTGTAGCCCGTGCTTTGCTGATAACAGTGTGGCAGAGGGCCCTCCATAGCATCTTGTCTGCCACGGATTTCCAACCCCTTTGAACGGCAGTTAACATAACTGGGTCTATAGGAACCATGTCACCTTAAGTGGCGCAGCGGGGAAATGCTTGACTAACAAGCAGAAGGCTGCCGGTTCAAATCCCCGCTGAATGGGAAACACCTCTATCAGGCAGCAGCGAAATAGGAAGGTGCTGAAAGGCATCATCTCAGACTGCGCTGGGAGAGGCCATGGTCAACCCCTCCTGTATTCTACCAAAGACAACCCCAGGGCTCTGTGGGCGCCAGGAGTCAAAATTGACTTTATGGCACATTTTACCTTTACAGGTATCACACAAAACCTGTGGCTGAGGAGCAAGAGCTGGGGATCTCTTGCCAAAATCACCTGAACTTGGGCACCTCAACCAAATAAGAAAGGACAAACCATCCTCCTTCGACACGGCCACTTCTGACTGCAGCATCCCCTCCCATTGCTAGAAATGCTTTTCTGGGACCCAGCAGCTCCCCCCACCCCCCCAAAAATGCACTTTGACCCTACTGTGCCCCACTCTGTTGTTTTTTCTGGCGCTGCTACTGCAAGGTCTTTTCTACCCTTGAGAAATCCCCTTTGAGGGGTTTTCTGCTATGACGGGACAAGGAACCACCTTACAGCCAATCTCGGAATTTCCCATGAAAAATTCCAAACTTCTTAGACAAAGTTTGAAACATTATTGAGAAATGCAGCCTGGAAGAGCCTGCTCTCTAACCTGTATCAGCTGATCATGGAGAGACACCAGGAGGGAAACATCAGGACGCGCCCCAATGGAGAAAGCAGCGGGGTTCTCAAAATGGGGTGGTCCCCAGATGGTGCTGACTACAACTCCCATCATCCCAAGTGCCTTCTTCTGCATGATCCCCATCACACGTTAAGGTCATCTGAGGAGGTCTGTCTCCAGTTACCACTGGTCCGTCTGGTGGCAACTCGGAGCTGGGCCTTCTCTGTCGCTGCTCCTGGTCTCTAGAATGCACTCCTGGCAGATACCTGCAGTTTAAGCTCATTGTTGGCCTTTAAGCGAGCCCTAAAAACTTACTTGTTTGGCCTGGCCTTCCAAGGTTTGCAAACTCTTTTTAAAGTATTTTAATTGACTTTAAATGGCTCTGAATTGTTTTAAGATTGTTTTTCTATTATTCTTTAAAAAGGTTTTTTTTAAATGGTGTTTGTTTTTTATGTTTTTTAAACTTGTGCATCACCCCGAGCCTTTGGATGGCGGGGGGGGGGGGTGTCTGGAAATGCAATCCATCAATCAATCAGTGGGGATGCGGGCAGTGGCAGTCTAGTCCAGCAGCAGCATCTGGGACCCCCGTCTGAGAAGCCCTCTGGGGAAAAGGCTCTACGGGGCGGGCAAAAGGCCCTGGGGGCTGTCCGGGCGGCGGCGGCAGGAGGTTTCTTGGCAACCAGGCAGCTGGGGTTAAATGCGCGGGGCGGGGAGGCGGGAGGGAGGGGAGTTGCTGGCAGCGGCGAAAGAAGGCAAGCGCGGAAGAAGAACGTAGCTGGCGCCGGGGCAATCCCGGGGGGGGGAGGAGGAGCAGCAGCAGCAGCAGCCTGGCTTGGGACTGGGGGGGGGTAGGAGGAGGAGGGGGATCCTGCGGTGGGATGGGGGTCCCCTGGGAGTCAGGTGACGGCCCCGGCAGCAGCACTAGGACCAGCCGCCGCCGCCGCCGGTGCCTTTGCGAAAGCCCAAGGGGTCCGCAAGGCAAAGGCCGGCGCCCCCCGCCCGCAAATGCCTTCCCGTGGCCACCACCAGCCCCCCGCCCCGCCCTACACGTGAGCTTCCTCCCCGGCGCCGCCTAGAGTGAAGGGCTGAGTCCGGCTGGCGCTCGAGACGAGAGTCGAGACCCCCAGGAAGCGTTGCCCCGCCCCGCGCCCCTGCTCGGGCCCTCCCCGCCCTGCCCCGCCTCTTCCCGGCCGGCCTGCCCCGAGCTGCTGCCTCCTCCCGCTCCTCCTCCTCCTCCTCCTCCGTCTCCTCCAGCGCGCAAAGGGCCCCCGCGCCGCGCCCCTCGCCCAGCCCAGGTCCTCAGGAGTGGGGCGGCGGCGGCGGGGGGGGGGCTCCTCCTACCTGGCAGGCGTCGCGGCCGCCCTCCTCGTAGCCGGCGCAGACCATGTTCCTGGTCACGGCGCGCAGCCACTTCCAGCACAGCATCCACTCCACGATGCCCACCTGCACCTCCAGCAAGGCGAAGGAGCCCCGGTTGGTGCCTGGCCGAGAGAGAGCGAGAGAGCGAGGCAGGGCCCGCCTGGCTGATGCCCGGACGGAGGTCCCGCTGCTGCTGCCCCCCGCCCCGCCCCGCCCCGCCTCCCCCTCGGGGACCAGCAGGAGCCCGGCCGGGTCAGGCCTGCGTGGGCCCCCGAGCTGCTGGCGGCTGCCCCCTTCCTCTGGTCGGACTCTGACTGGGCAGGGCAGGCGCCAGCCCGGCTGCCCAAAGAATGGGCGGGGGCCACTGCAGGGCCCTCCTGGCCGCGCGCCGCGCCTCTGGGGTCAGCCCGGGACCGGTGGTGGGGACGAGCCGAAGCCAGGGCCTGAGCTGGCGGCGGGGTGCCTCTGACTCTCCAGCCAGGCTCCTGGTTTCCCACTTCCAGAAGGCGGCGGCGGCGGCTGGACTCCCAGCGGCCGGGATGCCATCATGTCCCTGGCCTCTCTCCTCCTCCTCCTCCGCCAATTCCCTTTTGTGGCCATCACCACGCCTTGTGGCAGTGAGTTCCATACATTGACTTTGCATGGTGTGAAGTGCACTTCCAAGTCTCGCCCTGGTGGCAACCCCCTCATAATGCTGCACTTCAAGAGGAGGAATCGAGGGGCAGGGAAGGAGGGAGGGAGGGAGCTGTTCCAGAGATCACAGGAGAGGACTTTGCTGGGACTCACACCTCCATCTCCTCCCCGTCCGGGTCTGCTTGCTGGTGGACCACACTGGCCCTAATGCCAGCTCAGCAGAGGCTGGTCCTAAGGAACGGTGGGAGGGGGCAAAGGAGGCGGCTCCGGTGGCTCCCTCCTCTCCTGCCCCGCCCAAGAGCCGCCTTGCTGCCTGCAGGCTGGGCATTTGTCAGGTAGAGCTGCCTGCTTAGTGAGCAGCCTGCAGGCAGTGGGGTGGGAGAGAGGCCACTTTGGGTGCCCACCCCCTGCTCATTCTGAGGATGAGCTGCTCCGTCTAGTCGCAGGACTCACTGGTACTGGAGGAGGAGGAGGAGGAGGAGGAGGAGGGGTCTCTCAGCAGCTGGACCTCCCCCCCCCAGCAGCAGTCTGCCCCACCCAGTAGAGAGGGGGCTCCTGCCAGAGGATCGGGACCCTCCCGCCAGGCTCCTGGCTGGCTCCCGTGGGCAGCCGCAGCCGGACCCTGGGCCAGACGGGCCTCCCTGGTCTGATCCCGCAGCAGCCGGCTCTTCGGAGGGTCTTGTGCTTCTGTGCCCCCCCCCCGGGCCCACTCTTTTGACCTTCCGGAAACCCTGCTGCGGGTGGGGGAGGGAGGAGGCACTGGGGGTGGCCTCACCGGCCTTCATGATGCCCCAGCCGGCCACAAAGCAGTCCTGCCACATGACGTCATCGGGGACGAGGCTGTTGTCCGGCAGGCAGAGCGGGCTGTGGTACCAGCTGTAGGGGATGGGCTCTTGCAGGAGCAGCAGGGCCAGGTCGTTGTCGTAGGTCTTGGGGCTGTACTGGGGGTGCATCAGGACCCTCTGCACCCAGCGGGTCACGTTGTTCCTGCCCAGGAAGTTGCTCCCGGCTGCCACCTTGATGCTGGGGCCCCTGAAGAAGGGGGAGGCCAAGAGAGTCAGGGGGGCAAAGAGGCCACCAGGCCCAGGAGAGAAGGGGGCCCCGCCCTGCATGGGGTCCGATCCAAGAGGGGCCCTCCAGTCCCGCATCCTCCTGCTTCCCAGAGTGGCGGCCAGCCAGAAGCTGCTATTCACAGGTAGACTGCCTGTGGACATGGAGGTTCCAAAGAGCCTTCGTGGGGGCCCAGCAGCTGTCCCTAGCCCTCTCTCTCCATGGGCCAGTCTACTATTCTTCTTCTCAAGCTGCCTATGCCAGTGGCCCTCAGCATGGCCCTTGTGGCCAGGCATCCCACTGGCCAATTCGGTGTTGTGTGAGCAAGGAGTCCTCCGTTCTCCGTCGTCACAGAACTTGGCTGCAGAAGGTTCGTTATGGCCGGCCACAGCCCGGGCCCATGCTCCAGGAGCTGCCTGAGAGCCCTGCGCCGAAGCCTGCCCCTCTTCGCACAGGGGAGCCACAGCAGGCCCAAGGAAGCCGCTTGCCTGTGGGCTGCTTCCCGGAGGCCTCTGGTGGGGGCCACTGTGCGAAACAGGAGGCTGGACTAGATGGGCTTCCTTGGGCCTGGCCCAGCAGGGCTGGATCTGGTGTTCTGATGAGTGCCACACGGGGGGCAGGGGGGGGCTTCTTGGCCACCCCCCCCAGCCGTGTGGAATGCCCTCTCCCAGGATGTGGACTCTGCCCCGCTGCTGGCTGCTGCTTTCCAGAGACGGCCTCGGGCTGCCTCTGCCTCCCTGGGTCCTCTGTGGCTGGCCGGTTCCTTCTGGACCTTTGGGAAATGGGCAGCCTCTGCTCATCCTCCTTGCTGCATGATCTGCTTTTTCATCGCAAGCTGCTTTGTCGGTTCAACGTGAAAAGCAGAATACAAAACACAGAACAGAAATATGCGGCCACACCTGTCGGACTACCCGTGGCTCGGATCCAGGAGGGCTCTATGGAACTTCCAGGGGTAGGCACAGTCCAGCTGGGAGTATCAGCTGCAGGGCAGGTGCTCAGATGGGGGGGGGGCTGCTTCCCGCCCTGCTGCTGGTGGGCTCCCTGCTGGGCTGTCTGGCTGGTCACTGGGGGAAGAAGCAGGAGGGCAGGCCAGACGGGGACACCCCCCTTGACCCCGCCCGGAGGACAGCTCTTCTGAGGGTCTTCAGGCGGGTTAGTCACAGTTGAGAGCAGTGCCCCCATCTCCAGGGGCAGGGAGGAGTCCTCATCAGAACAATCCCTTCTGAGGAGCAGCTCTGGGGACACACAACGGGGGGGCGGGCTGTCCACACTGGGGCTGAGCAAAGTCCATGACCCGCCATGACCCCTTTCCAGGGTGTGCCACCTTGGCTCCCCCCTCCCTCCAGCGACTCTGCCCAGCAGAAGCCGCCCAATTCTGCCCCCAGAAAAGGGGCAGACGAAGTTGCCCCTGCTAGTCATGGGGGAGAAGGAAGGGCCGGAGCTCTGGGAAGACCGGGGGGGGGGGGGAGAGAGCTGGCCAATGAGGCCCAGTGGGCTGGGGATTACCTCTTGTCTGTGAAGCAGTGGGCAGCAGAGAGCACCCACCAAGGATGCACAATGGACCCCCCACAGAAGTGGTAGGTGCTGGTCTGGACACTGACCACCCATGGCCACTTTCCAGGCTGCGCTGCTGCGCCCCCCACGATGCGGGCGCCAGCCCCAGGGGAGGTGTGGGGCCCATCAAACTCTGGGCGATAGCCGCAGGCTGCACAGGAGGGGGAGGAGGAGAAGGAAGTCACACCCTCTCTCCCAGGAAGCAGCCCAGGTGGGTCCGCCTTCCTGCCAAGATCCCCCCGCCACACCCTTGCCCCCCCGCCTTATCCCCCCTCCACAGAGCACCCAGCAGTCTCTCTTGTCTCCACCCCACTCCTGCTGATGATGTCACATTGCATGAAGGATGAGGTCACAGCTCCCCTGTGATGTCACAGGAAATGGAACTGCCAGATAGGTGGGGAAGGGGCCCTTGAGGATTGCCAGGGGGTGGCTGAGGTGCTGAAGCCAGTCCCAGGCCAGGGGAAAGGGCATTTCCCACCCACCCCAGTCTGCTTGCTGTGCACCCCCCTCCTTGCAAGACCTTGTGCCCAAGCGCCCATCCCCTGCAGAGGGAGGAGCAGTCCCAGAAGCAGCAGCAGGGGAACCATGAGTTGCTCCCAGAAGCCCCCACAGAGCAGCCAGCCTCGAGTGGGAGGAGTCTTGGGCTGCACCTTCTGAGGTCACAGAGCTCCAGGTGGTGACCTCACAGATGCCCCCTGCTCTGAGCTCCGCCTCCTCCAAGCCCCGCCCTCCCCCCCTCCTTTTCCATGCCAGAATGCAGCTTCCTTGGGGCTCCAGCATGTCCTGGGCCAGGCAACCCCCCCTCCCCAAGAACCTTGGAAGGACACTGCTGGCCTTTAAGAGAGCCCTAAAAACCTACTGGCTTGGCCTGGCCTTCCAAGGTTTCTGCATTGTGTTTTAAAGTATTTTAATGAGTTTTCAATGGTTTTTGAATTGTTTCTATATTGTTTTTAGCACGGTGTCTTAAATGTTGTGTTATTTTATGTCTTTTTAAATTTGTTGTACAGCGCCCAAAGCCTTTGGATGGGGCGGTTTATAAATGTAATAGAAATAAATAAATAACTTGTCCCTGTTAACATCCCTTCTGAGCTGCCTCCCCCCCCCCTTCAAGGAAAGGAAAGGTACAAACTCCAATCCATCCACACACAACAAACCACAGAAACCAGACTGCAAAAGAAACTGGTGCGCAGAATAACTGGTTAGTGTCAAATGCTCACCCAGGACAGAGGAGGCTATTCTTGTGCCCCTCCCAGATGCCTCCCACTGAAAGGGAGCATTGCACACCTCAGAGAAATGGGAAGCTGCCATATCCTGCGTCAGGCCCTGGGTCCATCTACAGTAGCTCAGTCTTGTCGACACTGTCTGGCAGCAGCTCTTCAAGGTTTCAGGCAGGAGTCTCTCCCAGCCCTCCCTGGAGATGCTGCCTGGGGGGAAACCTGAGACCTCCAGCTCTTCCCCTGAGCTACCACCCCATCCCTTGAGGGGAAGATCGGACAGGGCTCACACACCTGTAGTCTCCCATTCATATGCAAACCAGGGCAGACCCTGCTTAGCCGAGGGGACCATTCATGTTTGCGACCCCAAGACCAAGTTCCAGAGTGTGAAGAGAACAGCTTGTTTGGGGGCTGCAAGAAACACCCCACTCCATACTTTGGATCTGCTGGCTTGCCGGCCCCATCTCGCCTGGGGCTCATGGGAGCTTGGCTGCCAGTATAGGGGGGAACTCCAGTTGGGGGGGTAGCAACCCCCAGGCCAGCCGTGCAAACGCAAGGCGGGATGGTGCTCCTCATGGCGCCTCTTTGTGTAAATACACAAAAGAGGCTGCTTGGCTGAAGCAGACAGGAGTGGGAATAACTGTTTCCCAAGGAAGAGTTAATAGTTAATAATAAGGGTCTTTCTCTGGTCAGCCTTGAGTTGACTCTAATTTGGAATACAAGCTAAACCGCCTCTTTGTGATATTCAAATTAGTGTTCGTAGTCTTATTCGTTAATATTGCATGGCTTATTTTTGGTCAATCACTCCTTTTGCCTCTCTGTACCTTGGTTACCCTTCATAAATCTGATTGCCTTGTACCCCAATCTCTGTCATTGATTTCCAGACCAAAGCTTTGCGCAGCTGAACACTGTAACAAACGGCTGCCCCAGGCTCATTGATTCCCAGCACAAGCCCAAGAGGTTAGTCAGGGGTGAGCAACCAACACCCCAGAGCAGTTTCATGAACAGGGGCTCCCCCAAGGAAGAACTCACTCGGGTCCCGCTCATGGCGAGAGGATCTCGTGACGGATCTCCTTGTGGCCCGTCTGTTAAGCGACCAGCCCTTAGGTCCCCGTTTCCTGGCTTTGTGGATCCTGAGCCCGATGAAAAGAGCTGCTTTCACTCTGCTCCTAAACTGGCAGGGCTTTTTAAAAATGGTTGCATCAACAGAGGGCCTGAGTGGGTTGATGGGGAGAGTGGTGGTGCTGGGGCTCATGGGTGCTGCTGGAGGAAGGTCGAGTGGTGGGTCTGCGGGATCCACCCGTCCCTTGGCCCAGGGCAGCTGGCAAATGGGGCTTCAGGTACGAGTCCTGAGTCCAGTCCTGGCCGGGAGGCAGGGCAGACAAAAGCACCAAGCAGCAGCAGAAGAGGAAGCCCTCGCTCTCTGTCCCAAAGGCTTGTTCCATCCAGCCCTTCACATGCTGAATTGCACACTCCTCCCCTGCCTGGCCCCAACTCTTGCCTCTCGAGCCAGGGAAGCCCCAGGGAGCGGAGAGGCCTTCCTAGGTGGGAGGCTGGCTGGTGCGCCTAACAGGATGCACACCCTTGGGGCAAGCGGCGTTGTGGAAGTCGTAGCCGCCAGGGGCCAGCCCACCCACTCAGAGTCAGACCCGGGTGGCCACTAGGGGCACCTGCTCTGGGGCCAGGGGCATAAGCAGTGCCGGAACAGAACCCGGAAATTCTGCTTCCCCTCCCTCTTGAATTGCCCCCCTGAAGTGCTGCACGGGGGCGTAAGAGTGTCATACGTAATACAGTCACCGTGAGGTCTCTTCTAGCGGGAGGAGACCCTTCTGAGGGCGCAGCAGGGAAGTAACGTGCCCAGGGAGCGACAGGTTGCCGGTTCAAATCCCCACCGGTCTGTTTCCCAGACTATGGAAACACCTACTGTATAGCGGGCAGCAGAGATATAGGAAAATGCTGAAAAGCATCATCTCACCCTGCACAGGAGATGCAATGCTCAACCCCTCCTGTATTCTACCAAGGACAACCACATGGTTCTGTGGTCGCCAGGAGTCGATACCAACTCGACGGCACAACTTTCCCTTTCCCTTGCTATTTCAGATGACGAATGGGGGGGGGGGATTGGGACCTCCTCCTCCTCTTCCCTCACCTCCTCATTAAGCACCCCAGAAGGGTCTGGTTTTCAAATCACCCTGCTGAAATATTCGATTTGTGTGTACGCTCCCTTAATAAGCAGGGCCTTGTTAAGATCTTGCGGGTAGCTAATCCCTCTGCGCATGTGCCGTGGGGATCCCAAAGCACCCACCACCACAAGGGAGGAAGCCCATCCTCAGGGTGACGAGGTCTCTGAGGGGTTCAGTGACCCACACGGGACGGGGGAGCAGCTCTTCCTAGACCAATGTCCTGACAGGCAACAGGAGCTCCATCCATCACGGGCATTCAGGGATCTGAGGAGAACCCACCAGCACCGGGCCTGGCATTGCCTGGACCCCTTTCAGCCCCTTCCCCTCCCTCTCTTGGGAGGCTTGGCGAGCCAGACAGGGAGCCGGGAGTCGCCTGCACACTGATGACTCGCTGACTCCCAAACTCTGGCTGTTCTAAGATTATCATCATCATCATTATTATTATTACATTTTATATCCTGCTCTTCCTCCAAGGAGCCCAGAGCGGAGTACTACATACTTAGGTTTCTCCTCACAACAACCCTGTGAAGTAGGTTAGGCTGAGAGAGAAGTGACTGGCCCAGAGTCACCCAGCTAGTCTCATGGCTGGATGGGGATTTGAACTCAGGTCTCCCCAGTCCTAGTCCAGCACTCTAACCACTACACCACGCTGGCTCTCCTCAAGATATCCTAGGAACAGAGGAAGCTGGAAGATTCTGAGTCAGACCATTGGTCTATGTAGCTCAGTATTGTCTGCACAGACTGAGGCCCCCACCGAGCACGGGTGGGTTGCAGGATCAGGCCAGAAAAGGGGCCCTCTGCCACCGCCCCCCCCCCCGGCCAGCTCCTCTGCACGCAGCAGCGCTGGCTTCCTGCAAAGAGCAAGGCTCCCCACCTCCGCAGGGGTTCTGCAAAAGAGGGAGGAGGAGCAGCCCCCCCCCAGGACTGCAGCATTGCGGGGAGTCCTGGGTCCCCACTTGCCATCTGGGGAAGGGGCGAGGGAAGGTCGCCAGCAGCCTCCCCTCCCTCCTTCCTTTGAGCTTCTTGCAAGCTTTGTCCACGCAAGGCTTGTGGGGTCAGATCGGTCCCAAAGAGCACTCCAATGGTGCCCGCAGGAGGCACCCTGCTCCTGCAGGCAGAGGAGAGCTGGCCTGGTGGGAGCAACCATGAACTGTCCCCTTGGCTAAGCAGGGTCCAGCCTGGTTTGCATTTGAATGGGAGGCAGCATGTGTGAGCACTGGGAGAGATTCCCCTCAGGGGATCATTATTATTATTACATTTATTACATCTTCCTCCAAGGAGCCCAGAGTGGTGTACTACATACTTGAGTTTCTCTTTCACAGCAACCCTGTGAAGTAGGTTAGGCTGAGAGAGAAGTGACTGGCCCAGAGTCACTCAGCTAGCATCATGGCTGAATGGGGATTTGAACTCGGGTCTCCCCGGTCCTAGTCCAGCACTCTAACCACTATACCACGTTGGCTCTCTATGATGGGGCCACTCTGGGAAGAGCATCTAGGCTCCAAGTTCCCTCCCTGGCAGCATCTCCAAGAGAGGGCTGAGAGACACTCCTGCCTGCAACCTTGGAGAAGCCGCTGCCAGTCTGTGAAGACAATACTGAGCTAGCCTGGACCTGACTCAGTATATGGCAGCTTCCTCTGTTCCATCTTGCTGCCCTGCTGGTGCCCTGCCAGTCACCTGTCTGAGACCACGGGCTCACCTTGCCACATGAAAGGCCCGCCCTAGAAGGAGGGGAGGCCAGAGGCCAGCTTCCTCCTCTGCATGGCTGAGGACAAGGCATCCTCTCCCAGCCTCAGTTTCCCCACCTGTAAAAGGAAGATTCCAGCGACGCCTCGCAGGGTCTTGCTGTGCAGCTGCCCCAGCTCCCTCCCTCCCTCCCAATGAACCCCTCAGTGTGCCCACACACAGCAAGTGACTGCAAAATGTACATTTGTTCCCTTGAAACCAAGGTGGCAGATCTGGAGAGGCTCAGAGAGGCATGTGGACGAGACCTTCAGGGATGTGATAGAGGCATCCCACTCTAAGGCTGGTAGCTCCTCTGCTCTTGGAGAATGAAGGTCTCGGGGAAGGAGGTCATTGGTCTGAGGAAGCGGGAAATGCTCCTTTAGAAGAGACCCCTTCCGTGGAAGATGAGGAGTGGGCGACCAAATGGCAAATGCAGTTAAATGTTGGCAAGTGTAAAGTGATGCACATTGGGACGAAAAAACCCAACTTCAAGTATATGCTGATGGGATCCGAGCTGTCAGTGACGGACCAGGAGAGGGATCTTGGGGTCGTGGTGGACAGCTCATTGAAAGTGTCGACTCAATGTGCAACAGCTGCGAAAAAGGCCAATTCCATGCTAGGGATCATTAGGAAAGGGATTGAAAATAAAACGGCTAATATTCTAATGCTCTCATTCAAAACTATGGTGCGACCACACTTGGAGTACTGCTTACAATTCTGGTCACCACATCTAAAAGATGTGGAACACTGTAGAACTGGAGAAGGTGCAGAAGAGGGCAACCAAGATGATCAGGGGCCTAGAGCACCTTTCTTATGAGGCAAGACTACAACACCTGGGGCTTTTTAGTTTAGAAAAAAGACTACTGCGGGGAGACATGATCGAGGTCTATAAAATCATGCATGGTGTGGAGAAAGTGGAGAGAGAAAAATTCTTTTCCCTCTCACACAACACTAGAACCAGGGGTCACTCCATGAAATTGATTGCCAGGAGGTCTAGGACCAACAAACGGAAGTACTTTTTCACACAACGTGTGATCCACTTGTGGAATTCTTTGCCACAGGATGTGGTGACAGCTAACAACCGGGATGGCTTTAAGACGGGTTTGGATGACTTCATGGAGGAGAGGTCTATCAATGGCTACCAGTCAGTGGCCCACCTCCAGCCTCAAAGGCAGGATGCCTCTGAGTACCAGTTGCAGGGGAGTAATGGCAGGAAGGAGGGCATGGCCTCAACTCCTGCCTGTGGCTTCCAGCAGCATCTGGTGGGCCACTGTGCGAAACAGGATGCTGGAGTAGATGGGCCTTGGGCCTGATCCAGCAGGGCTGTTCTTATGTTCTTATGGGTCCATATCCTCTTGCACAGGGGACACTCCTCTGGGGGGTGGGGGCCTCCCTGTAGTGGGATCATTAGAGGTACAGAGAGATGGGTTTGTGACCCACGTGTTGACCGCACGGTGACTTGCCTGCCTGGTGCAAAGGTTGTGGACATCACGTAGCGTCTAGATAGGCTCTTAAGCAGTGCTGGGGAGGAGACAGCTGTCGTGGTACACGTCGGCACCAATGATGTGGGGAAATATAGTCGGGAGGTCTTGGAAGCCAAATTTAGGCTGATAGGTAGCGTATTGTTCAGGACCCCCAAGGTAGCATTCTCAGAAATGCTACCTGTTCCACGCACAGGTACAGTGAGACAGGCAGAGCTGAGGGGTTTCAATGCGTGCATGAGATATTGGTGCCGGGAGGAGGGGTTTAGATTTGTTAGGCACAGGGATACATTTTGGGGCAAGCAAGGCCTGTACAAAAGGAATGGGCTGCACTTGAACCAAGATGGAACCAGACTGCTGGCGCTTAAAATCAAGAGGGTTGCAGAGCAGCTTCTTAAATGATGCCTGGGGAATAGCCGGCAGTATCCGGTTCGGCAAAAGCCATCCTTTAGAGTGTGTGGGTGCAAAGGATTCAGATAAAACAGAAGGGGACAGAGCAGAACCACATAAAGAGCAGATAGAAGGCTGTGCCAGCTGTTCAAAGAGTCAAAAGAAAGATAGCATGCATCAGGTGAGAGATTCAGCGTATAGGTGCTTATATGCCAATGCCAGAAGCCTCCGAGCCAAGATGGGTGAGCTGGAGTGCTTGGCTGCTAATGCAGAAATAGATATAGTAGGCATAACAGAAACATGGTGGAACAGTGAGAACCAGTGGGACACTGTTATCCCTGGGTATAAACTCTGTAGAACAGACAGGGAGGGGTGCCTTGGAGGTGGAGTAGCACCGTATGTTAAAGAAGGGATAGAATCTAACAAGGTAGAAAACCCAGGTGGACCGGAGTCCTCCACAGAAACCCGGTGGGTGACAATACAAGGCCTGAAAGGAAATGTACTACTGGGGACGTGCTATCGCCCTCCGGATCAAAACGCTGACAGTGACTGGGAGCTGCAGGAGGAAATCAGGGAGGCGGCAAGGAGAGGCAGGGCTGTAATAATGGGTGACTTCAATTACCCACACATAGACTGCGGAAATTCACAGTCAGGTAATGACAAAGATGTCTAATTTTTAGATACACTAAATGACTGTGCCCTAGAACAGTTGGTCTTGGAACCAACCAGAGAGAAGGCGACCTTGGACTTAATCCTGAGTGGCACCCAGGACCTGGTGCGTGATGTCAGTGTCATCGACCCTTTAGGGAACAGTGATCATAGTGCGATCAAATTCAACATACATGTGGGGAGAGAATTACCAAAGAAGTCTAACACAGATGTTTTGAATTTCAGAAGAGGAAACTTCTCCAAAATAAGAAGTATGGTGAAAAGAAAGCTGAAAGGGAAAATCAGGAGAGTCACTTTGCTCCAGAATGCATGGAGTTTACTCAAAACCACAAAACTAGGAGCCCAGTTAGATTGTATATCCAAAAGGAGGAAAGGTACCACTATGTCCAGGAGGATCCCAGCATGGCTAACAGGTAACGTCAAGAAAGCCATAAAAGGGAAGAAGACTTCCTTCTGAAATTGGAAGGCCTGCCCAAATGAGGAGAACAGAAAGGAACACAAAGTTTGGCAAAAGAAATGCAAGGTGAGGATAAGGGAGGCAAAAAGAGAGTTTGAGGAACATCAAACTGTTTTGAGCTAAACACATCAAGGGGAATAACAAAAACTTAAAAGCATCAAGGGGAATAACAAACAACAAACAAACAAACACAAATCAGATGCAGGAAACCTGCCAGGGAGGCGGTTGGACCATTAGAGAATGAGGGAGTGAAATGGAGGGTTAGGGGAGGATATGAGGAGGATATGGAGGTTGCAGAGAAGCTAAATGCTTTGCATCTGTCTTCACAGCAGAGGATATTGAGCATATACCTGTTCCTGAAACAGGCTTTGGGGGGATGGAGGCTAAAGAACTAAATCAGATAGAAGTGACAAGAGATGATGTTCTAAACTGTCTGGAAAAACTGGAAATCGCCAGGGCTTGAAGGCATCCATCTAGAGTCCTCAAAGAACTCAAATGTGAAATTGCCAACCTCCTTGCTAAAATATATAACTTATCCCTGCAATCAGGCTCTGTACTGGAGGACTGGAAAGTAGCCAATGTAACACTGATTTTCAAAAAGGGATCCAGGGCAGGGCTCCTGAAGGGCTCCGAAGGGCTCTCTCCATGGGGTGGGCAGAAAAGAAAATGGCAAATGTGAATCCGTGTAAAGAAGGGTCAGGTGATGCACATGGGGGCAAAGAAGCCCAACTCCACCGCCACACAGAGTGAGTGACGGCGGGGGTGTGTGTGTGGAGCTGAGCTGCTGGTGAGGAACTAGGAGAGGGATCTTGGGGTTGCGGTGGACAGAAGCTCATGGAAGATGCCAGCCCAGAGTGATGTGGGGCGGGGCCAACCATGCACGGGATCATTGGGAGAGGGATAGGATCCTAGTGCCTGCTTCCAAATCTAACGGAATGGCCGCATTCGGAACTGGAGGGTGCCTGTTCTGATCAGCACACCTCAAAGAGGACATTCCAGGAGCAAGTTAAAGTATGGAGAGACCAAAGCATCCTCCATGTCAGGAAAGGTCTGGGTAGAGATTATAACTGTTCCTTCAAATGATGGCTGGGCGGCGGGAATGTGTAGTGGTTAGAGGGTAGTGTTAGGACCAGGGAGACCCGAGTTCAGATCTCCACTCAGCCACGACTCACTGGGAGACTCTGGACTGGCCATTGATCTCTCAGCCTAACCTACCTCACAGGGTTGTTGTGAGGATAAACATAACCAGGTACACTGCTCCGGGCTCCTTGGAGAAAGAGTGGGATAGAAACCCGAACAAAGAAAGATGAGGGCCACGCCACCCCCTGAAAGGGAGGGGGGGCAGGAGACTCAGGAAAGGCCCCAGCCAGCCCTTCTCCACCGGGCGCAGAACGAACGAATGGACGGAACGGCCAAGGCCGCCACCCGCAGCTTAGACCCCCGGAGGGTCGCCAACGAGGCTGCAGCTGCTCCAAGCGGCGGGCTCCTCCTCGGGGCCTGATCCAGCTGCGCGGCCTCCGCTCTGCTCTCGCGTTCCTGGCCGCCCACCTGGGAAGCGGGCTGCTGCTGCTGCTGCTGCGGGCGTCCGCCCTCGACGGCCCGGCCCGGCCAGACGGCGCTGGGCTCGGTTGCGCAGCCATGCGCTCCGCTCCGCTCCGCTCGTGCTCCGAGGCCACGCCCCCTCCTCTGGCCCTGGAACCAGCCAGCCGCCCGCCCCGCCCCGCCCCCTCAGCTGGGCGCCCTGCTCGCCTCGGCACGGCAAGGCAGCAGCATCTTTCGCTTTCGTCTGCCAGCAGGGCGGCCAGGAGCCAGCGCCATCATGGGTCTCGGCGGCCAGCCGCCCGCGCAGACGGCCAGCCGCGGCCTCCGCTTCGCCCTTCTCCGGCTGAGCCTCGTCGCGCTCCTCCTGCTCCGGCATCCAGGTACGGTGGCGGCGCGTGTTGCTCCCTCGGCCTGGAAGGGTGTCCGGCTCTAAGGAGCAGCAGCAGCAGCCCTGCCGTCTGCCCTCCCCTCGGGGCAGAGACCACTCCTCCGCGGGCGCCCCAGAAGCCCTCCTCCCCTGGGACCGACCCAAAGACGCGGGGTCGGTTAATCGTCCCGGGCGCTGCGTAAACAACAACGCGAATACCAGCACGCACGGCATCACCGCTGCGCCCTCCACGAAGTAGGACAGGACAGGAAAGGAGGTCCCTGCCCCGAGGTGAAGGCAGCAGCAGCAGCAGCAGGCGGGAGGAGAACCCGAGAAGTCCCTGCCGGCTTGGCGAGTCCTGGCGGTCAGAAGCACGGCGGGGCTGCTGGGGGCGCTTCTCGGAGTCCCGAAATTTAGCGCGGAGTACTCAGCAAGGCCGCTGGGGGCAGCTTGGAGAGCAGCGGGGGGTGGGGGAGGAGGAGCGGGCTACTGGTTGCTGCCGAGGCCCGGGTTGGGAGCAGATCTTAGGCTAGACCGTGGGAGGGAGAATGTGGTGACTGGGAGAGGAGAGCTGTTGCGCGGCGGAACTGCCTGCCTCCTGCCGTCCTGGGCTGTCCTTGGACTGAGGCGCAGTGATGCCGGGCAGGGGGTGGACTAGAAGACCTCCAGGCTCCCTTCCAGCTCTTGACGACATTCTGTGGTTCTTATGGTGGAGCCCAGCCCCCCCCACGCCCGCGCCCGTTGCTTGTACCTGGGTGCAGAAGGGCGGGTGGGATGCGATGGCGGCGGAGTGAGCCGGAGGTCTGAGGGGCGGGGGGAGTGCGTGGGGTCCCAAGCGGAGGGGGAGCCCATCCCGGCCCCGCTCCCAGGCAGCTGGCCTGGAGTGGCAAAGTAAGGGAGACTGCGGCGGGCCGCTCTGCTTGGAGCCATCCCGGGTGCAGAGGGAGGCTGCCGGCGGGGCTTCGGTGCCTCCCTCCCTCCCCCCGCTCAGAGGTCGGGAAATGCTGGCTCTGCTCGCCAGCCAGACAAGCATGTTTTCCTCCTCAAGCAGTGTTGGCAGGTTACTGTCGGGATTGTTGCCACTTGCCATTTTTCACTCCTGGCAGACAGGGAGAGGGAAAGGGTGTCGCTGAGTCGATTCCGACTCCGGGCGCCCACAGACCAGCCCTGTGGTTGTCTTGGGTGGAATGCAGGAGGGGGTGACCATGGCCTCCTCCCGCACAGTATGAGATGATGAGGCCTTTCAGCAGCTTCCTCTCTCACTGCTGCCCGATAGAGTACCAGTGGGGATTCGAACCGGCAACCACCTGCTTGGGGAGTAGAGAACCCCCCACACACACCAGGCCAATGGTTTGTGCCAGTCTGCAGCTGAGGGGGGGGGAGGGCCTGGCCGAGGCCTCTGCTGAGCTGCTGGCCAGGTGGCAAGTGGGGCTCTGGCTGTGCTGGCGGCTTCAGTGCCTCCCCCCAGGTGCCTTTGTCCTCCTCCGTTGCAGAGAGGAGTCATTCCGGGGTTGCTGTGTGGATGGCTGGCTGAAGGGCAGAGGGAGGGAGGGAGGGAGGGAGGGGGCCTCACCACAAGGCCAGCCCTGCTGCTGCTGCTGCTGCTGGATCAGGCCCGAGGAGGCCCGTCCAGTCCAGCCTCCTGCTCCCCGCAGAGGCCCACCAGAGGCTGCCTCCGGGGAGCCCACAGGCCGAGGTGTGAAGAAGGCCGCCGGCTGCCGGCTCCCCTGCTGTGGCTCCCAGAGAGAGGCATCTTGGGCCGGAGGCGGCCTCTAGCTTTCAAGGCCACCAGTAGCCGTGGACAGTCCTCTCCTCCCTGAATGTGTCTCAGCCCCTTCTAAAGCTGGGGGCGGAGAATGCCAGAGATGAATTATGCCGGGGGGTGGGGGGGGTGGGAAAGTCCGTCCTTCGGCTGGCCTCCCCACGTCTGCCGGCCTCCCGTTTCAGGGGGTGGCCCCTGCTTCCCGTGTGCTGAGAGGGGGTGGGGGACCTCTCTCTCCCCACTGACCCCGCCTCCCGAGCAAGCTGCTCCCGGCCAGATCCAGCAGGCCCCTCCCCTGGGCATCTGGCTGGGGCGCAGTCTCTGGCCGGCCCGGGGCTCAACAGGCCGCCTCCGCCGAGGGAGAGGAGAGCCTCAGGAGCCGTGTGGGGCAGCAGCTCCTTGCAGGGGGGCCGTCCCTGGCCGGGGTCCTCCAGGGCTGTCCGTAGGGCCCCTCCCTCTTCACCCTGCCCTCTCTGCTCTCTCTCCACAGCCCTGGCCAATGTGGGGTCGAGTGCCGGGAGCTGCAAGTGCTCGAGACGACGCAGTGAACCCCAAATTGCCCTCAGCAAACTGCAGGCCTGTGAGGCCTGCAACAACGACCTGATCAAGTAAGGCCCCCCCGCCCCCCGACCGCCCTGAGGCCCCCTCCCTTCGGCCAGCCCGTAAGGAGGCGGAGCCCGAGGAGCTCCCCTGCCGCCCCCACCCGCTCATCTGGCCTCCTCTCCCCCCAGGTTCACCTTCCCTGGAGGCAGGCTTTGTGGCTTCAAGGGTGACGCATGGGTGACCCGGTGGCTTTCATACTGCAGCAGAGGTGAGCGCATCCCTGCCCAGCAGAGGGGGGCCCTTGTCTGGGCGGGGGGGGGGGCATGCAGAAGCCCCCCTGCAGGCATCCAGCTGGTAAGCCCAGGGCCTGGCCGGGGCCTTGAGAGGCTGCCACGGAGAGCAGCAGCGGGTCTGGTGGGAGCAAGCAGGACTCGTCCCCTTGGCTGAGCAGGCCACTCATTGACCTGGCTGCAAATGAATGGGGGACTCCGTGTGTGAGCACAGGAAGAGATGCCCCTGATCCGGGGATGGGGCCGCTCTGGGAAGAGCTGCTCCTTCCGGGCTTGGGCTTTGCGGGGGGCCTGCAGGGCGGCCAGTCTCCGGAGGGAGGGAGGGAGGGAGGGAGGGAGGGGGAGGGGGTCTCACCTGCCCGGCCTGGGCCTTGCCCCCTCTGCTAGCCTGGTCCTCCTCCTCGCTAGGCAGGGGCTGTACCCTGGGCAGCTCTGAGCACCGGCAAGGGATGTACCGAGACATTTGGACAGGAAGGTCCGGTGGACACAGCCAGCCTGGGGGGGGGGCACAGCTGATTGGGCTCTTCTCGGGCTTTGTCTTTGTCTGATGGGGGCGTCTCGGAGCTGCTGGCTGCTGCAGTAGTCCAGGGGAAACGCGGGATCCGTCCCCTCTTCCGCCCACCTGTCCCCCCCTCAATACGTGGGTGTGCTGGCTGCTGTACATGGGGGGTGGGCCGGGGGGCCACAGCGGGCACTCCCTCCTCACCCCCTCCTCTCCTTGTGTGTTGCCCTCCCGCAGAAGCTGCTGCCCCCCCCACCCAGGCCGGGGTCATTGTAGGGGCGGGGGCTGTGAAGGGGCCCCCTGTGCCCGCCCCCACCTTGCCAGAGCCGGAGCTGGCTCAGCCCTCCCCAGGCCCCCCCGAGGAGACGCCAGGGACGCAGCCTGCTCCAGACGTCGCCGTGGAATCGACCTCGGCCCCTGGAGCGGCCAGGAGCACCCCAGCACCCAGTGGCCGTGAGTGTGGAGCGGGCAGAGTGGAGGTGGGCCCCCCCCCCGAGTGAGCTCCCCCCTGCTCTAACGCCAGGGCTCCTCTTGCAGGCCCTGCTGGAGCCGGGCTCGGCCAGTCCCCTCAGCAGGGGGAAGGCGAAGGAAGCCCCCCTCCAGCCAAAGACTCCAGGGTGGCCGTGCTGGTGTCGCTTGGCGTGGCCCTGGTCTCCGTGGCGGCCCTCGTCTTCGTGGTGTGCCGGAGGAGGGGCTGGCGCCGGGACAGACCCCTGGAGGGCCCCCATCCGCCTGGAGACGCAGGTGAGCAACAACGGGGGTGGCTGGCAGCCCCCCTCCCCGTCCCGCCTCCAGCCTGCCTCTCCCCTTCCGTGCCCAGAACCCATTCGCAGCCCGGGAGGAGAGCGTCCTGGCCCCCTTCTCTGCGCTTAGGCGGGACTCTCCTCTCTCTCTGAGGCTGGCCTTCGATGCACGGCTCTCTGAAGAGCCTTTTCAGGATAGGAAGGGTGCGCGAAGGCAGGCCTTGGTCTCCCGGGGGTCCCGGGCCCTGCTCTGAGCTCTGGCTGCGGCCCCGGTTGCTCTTCCAGGGATTGCCCTGCCGCTGGCTCTCTGGCTCTCTGGCTCTCCTCTCTCGGTGGCCCCCCCTTCCCCGCAGGTGGCCCCCTTCATGGCTAAAGGCCTCTTTCCCGTCCAGGTGAAGACGCACTCTGCCTGCCGGGCGAGGAGACCTGAAGGGGACGACGCAGCCCTGAAGGGCCGGCCTGCTGCAGATGATGAGTCAGCCCCCCTCCTGGGGCTGCGGGAGACTTTGGGGGTGGGTTGGGGCAGGCAGATGTGGAGGGCGGTAGCTAGGGGTCGGTCGGTCGGTCCGTTTGTCCACAGAAAAGGGGTGTGTGTTTCTCCTCCTCCTCCTCGGAACGGGGGTCTGGCGCTCTCGACCAGCACCTCCCCCCCCCCGCTCCTTAGACTCCCCCAACACCCCTGTGTTCTTTTTGCACTTTCGATTCCCTATCTTTATACAGAAGCGGAAAAACAGGAATATATTTTGGTTAAAAAACCCCGCCATTGCGAGCTGCGTTTATTCAGGGGGGGGCGGAGTTTGTCCCGACAAAGTGTGGAATGCTGAAAAGGCGGAAGTCGGCGGCAGCGTCTGCTCTCACTTCTCCCTGGGGGGGAGGGTTGACTCAGAGCAAGCCGGGCCGCTTCCTCCTATGACGCCAGGGGACTTTCCAGACGGGCAGGAGGGGGCGGCACGGGGTGAGTGACGACATGTAGCAGCCGCTGGACACAGCGGGCGGAAGCCACCCCAGGCAGAATGCTGCACCTTTGCTCCCCCCCCGCCCCGCCCAGACCTCTGGCCCACTGTGTGTATCCTTCCTGTCCGGGGGGCGGGGAGAGGAATCCTGCGCACAGGCACTCAGAATAGTCCCCCCGAATTCAAAGGGCCTTACTCCCAGGGAAAGGGGGCATAGGATTTTACCCTTTGACTGTGGGGCAGGGGGAGACAGACTTGGCATGGTGGGGTGGGGGGGCATCGGGCTAAAATGGGACAGCCGACATCCCGCCCCTTCCAGGGTGGAGACTCCAGGGGGAGGTGGCCAGCCCTGCAGGCGTGTGGGGCCAGGCGGGGGGCGGGGGGGGGCTGCAGGAGAAACGGGGAGGGGGCATGCCCGAGTGGTGAGGCGGCTGGGGGCCGGCCCCAGAGAGGAGCTCCCGAAGGCCTCAGCAGCAGCAGAAGAAGCGGGCGTCGTTGAGGGCGGTGTCGTCCATGGCCCCCCGTGGGGGCTGCACCCGGGTCTGGAGGCCGCAGATGTAGCCGCGGGGGCAGCGGGGGCTCCACGGGCCCCACGCCCCCCACCCCTCCCAGCGGGCCTCCAGCACCGCCCGGCGCTCGCACTTCATCCGGAGGCTGTTGGCGGCGGTGTTGTCTCGGCCCAGGCGCCAGGGCTCCGTCTGCAGCTGGAAGGCGACGAGGGGGACCTTGGGGCAGCTCTGGCTGTGGCTCCACGTGCCCCACCTGGGGCGGGAGAGAGGGAGGAAGAGGGTGGGAGCCCCCACACCCCACTGGGGGGGGAGCCGGGGGGGGGGCGAGGCAGCAGAGTGACTCCCTTGACCGTGCCTGGCCTCTGGGTCCAAGCCGGGGGTGGGGGGGGGGCGTCTGCTGAGGCCAGCTGCTGCTTCCAAGCCAAAGGCACCCACCCAGATGCCTCCTCTCCGGAGCCCACCACCGACCCTTTCCTCTGCAGAGGGCCCAGCAGACTGCCTCTGTGCAGGGAGGTGCCATTGAGCTCTCATGGCTGACAGACCTCTCCACCCTGGAAGGTGGAGTAGAGCCCAGGAGGAGTCCCGGCGGCCAGCCCGGCCCCCTCCCACCCTGCCCGCCGCTCCCCACCACTTCACTTGTCCTAGTTCCAGCCCTAGCACCTCCCCAGATGCCCTGACCCACTGACGCACAGACAGACACGTTGCTCTGCAATGCAGCGGCTGGTCCTTCAGAACTGAAGCGAGTCTTGCACGGAGGTCCCCTTTTGCTAAGCAGGGTCTGCCTTGGTTCCCAGCTGGATGGGTGACTACATGTGGGTGCAGTGAGATATTTCCCTCAGGGGGCAAAGAGGGGGCTGCCGCTCAGAGTTAGCACCCCTGCTTTGCAGGTAGAAGATCGGAAGCTGCCCTATACTGAGTCAGGCCCTAGGTCCATCTAGCTCAGTATTGTCTTCACAGGCAGGCAGCGGCTTCTCCAAGGCGACAGGCAGGAGTCTCTCTTGGAGATGCTGCCAGGGAGGGAACTTGGGACCTTCTGCTCTCCCCAGAGCGGCTCCATCCCCTGCTGAGGGGAAGATCTTCCAGTGCTGCTCACACACCAAGTCTCCCATTCAGATGCAACCAAGTAAATGATTACCTGCTTAGCAAAGGGGACAAGTCAGGCTTGCTGCCACCAGACCAGCTCTGCTCTCTAGGTCCCAGGATCAGTCTCTGGCAGGCTCTCCAGGGAGGGCAGGGAGAGAAGACTGCTGCGGGCCACCTTGGAGAAGCCGCTGCCAGTCAGTAGGTAGACAGCACTGAGCTCAATGGACCAAGGGTCTGGCCCAGGTCCCCAACGTCCTCCCCTCCCCTCGAGTAGGACCCAGGAGTCCTGCCTCTCCCGCCCCCACATCGCAGCAGCCCCACTGGGCCCCTCCTTGCCCCAGGCACCACTCACCTGCCCACCGATGAAGTGACGTTGCCTCCCTGAGCGCAATGCAGGCGGATCCCATTCAGCGCCGTGTCGTCTTGGCCAGGGAGGAAGCCCTGGTGGGTCTCCAGCTGAGGGGGGAGGAGATCAAAGGGGGAGTTGCAGTTCTGCCCTCCCCTATGCCAAGATGTGCCAGGTCTGTTACACCTGGTTTCTGTGGGGCCAAGCCATGTATGCCCCCCCACACCCCGTGGCTGCATTCTAGTGCTCTCTGTTCTCAACCGCTGGACTCTAAACTGTAAGCTGTTTGGGGCAGTGGCCTCTTTTGTCCTGATGATGGCCACTCTGCAGCAAAAGCATCCGGGAGACAAGGGTATGAAAGCAAAGGGCAATCAGAAAGGCCAGGGGCTGCACTTCACCTCCCTCCATGGTGCAGCTCCCCATAGGAACTCACGCCTGTGGGGCAGAAGGGGTTGTGCCAGTGGGTCCTCACCTTGACAGAGAAGCCATCTGCGTACCCAAAGGGGCAGAACTCTCGCCGCCCCCACTCCCCTGCAGTGCCCCCGTTGGACACGTTGAGCATTGCGCAGTAGAGGCGCCCCGCGGCCCCAGGGGCCAGGCAGGCCAGCAGCAGCAGCAGCAGGCGGCCAGCAGTCATGCTGGGGGAGGCAGGCTGGCAAGTGGCTGGCCACACCTGGCAGAGCAGGGCAGCTTTATAGCCGGGCCAGGCTGGGTTGGGCCTCTGCGCGGCACCACGGATGGCCCAACCATTGTTCCCCACCCTCCGCCCACATCTGCTGAATGTCTCCCCTGTTGGAGGCCTGGCGGGTGCTTCAAGGGAATGCAAAGCCCCAGCGAACTCCGTCACACCCCTCAAGAAGAATGACTTCATTCTAATACAATCCCTCTGAAGGCGAGAGAGCCTGGGGAGGCCAGGAACCCCCTCCCCTCCCCTGCTCTGGGCAGGCGCCTTCACTGCTGTGTTTCCATTCTGGAAGGAGCCACGGAGGAGGCTGGTGAGACCCAGGCCTCTGAGCTATTCTTGGGGGGGCCTGTGGCCCATAGGCCCCCCCCCAGTGGTCTTGTGGTAGCCAGCATGACTTGTTCCTTTAGCTAAGCAGGGTCCACCCTGGTTGCATATGAATGGGAGACTACATATGTGAGCAGCACTGGAAGATATTCCCCGCAGGGGATGGAGCCACTCAAGGAAGAGCAGAAGATTCCAAGTTCCCTCCCTGTCAGCATCTCCAAGATAGGGCTGGGAGCAAATTTCCATCAGAGGCTCTGTCAGCTTTTAGTTACAGGTAAAAGAAACACTCAGTAGTTACAAGAGTGCTTCAAAACGCACCCCAGTTGCAGAAGGTTCCAAGTTCCCTTCCTGGCAGCATCTTCTAGATAGGGCTGGGAGAGATTCCTGCCTACCGCTGCGAGTCAGTGCAGACAATACTAGGGTTCAATACAATACAATAGTGAGATGGCCCTATGGTTGGACTAAGTCTATGGCAGCTTCCTATGCTTTTGGCAGCTCCTCGAAGAATCTACAATTCTTGATGTAGAGATCAATAAGATTTAACAGTCTTATGAATTTCAGAGCCAAATAGGCCAAACCCAGGTCAAGCCCAGACCGTATGAGTCAATGACTTCATCTCCAGTGGTCCTCATGATTAAAGAAGAGGAAGAGGAGGAAAGCCGCCAGAGAAGGCAGCCAGCCTTGGTGCGTGGAGGGAGGAAGGGCCCAGAGAAAAGCCGAGCACCCCTGACTGGAGGGGTCCACTGATGAGAGCCGCCTGGGGTGTGATGGGTGTTGCAGCAGATTCATTTCTATTTATTCTATTGCAATTATTTCGTGCTCTTCCTCCGAGGAGCTCAGAGCAGTGTGGGTGGTTGTTTTTATCCTCACAACATCCTTGTGAGGTAGGTTAGGCTGACAGCTACACATGACTGGCCCAGAGTCCCCCAGTGAGTTTGATGGTTGACTGGGGATTTGAACTTGGGTCCTCCTGCTCCTAGTCCAACACTCTAACCACTATGCTATGCTGGCTCTTATGCAACAGCCCCTCCCCAGAGCTCCAACTGCCACTCAAGCCGTGGGACAACGTGAGTGGCTGCCTGCCCCTCAAGGCCCTCCCCCAACAATGCCCACTCAACCAACCAACGTCAAGCACTCATCTGCATCCCGCTCAGACCTTGGCCCGGTGTGGCATATAAAGATAAAGTTTAAAGGAAAAACACCTCTTTAAATGGAAAACCCAGAATCCCGAGACATGTGAGCGCTTGTGGGTGTTTCCCCCGGCCAGCTGTTCCTTCCCAGCACCCATTTAGGCGGGTAGCTTCAGTTGAGACTCCTGGACTGTCCATCACCTGCAGGTCTCTGGCCCTTGGCTCATTTAAATAGCGATGGGAAACTATCCTCTAGTGTGTATGGAGGTCTCATCTCCGGGCCATACCGCCCTTTTTCAAGGGATGAGGAAGAGGGTCTTGGTGGGGGTCTCCCCCGCAAGGGATGCAGCGGGAAGCCTGACCTGGCCAGGACAGGCCCTGAGGAAGAGGGTCTCCTCCTTAACTGGTCCACTCTGGTTGCATCTGAATGGGAGACTGGCTGTATGAGTGTTGTAAGAGATTCCCTTTAGGGATTTAAGTTTTAACTTAGTGACCCTAAGGGATTGAACCCCAGCCTTTGTCTTCGAGCAAGCCCACTGAATCATGCATGCTCTACCAAGGCTTCTCCCCAAATCTTTCCTGGTAGATAATACGCTGCCACCACACCCACTTATCAAGAGCGTCTTTCCCCCATCATGGCTTGGGTGAAATTCTAGGGAACTCTCCTTCTCTTTACTATTGGAAAAGTACAAGAAAAGCTCCACGTGCAGCATATTCGTGGTGAGAAGCCTAATGGAGTTGCTGAACAACTAAAATTTAGACTCTCCCAAGTTAAAAATCCACTCAAGAGGCTTATCAAAATTGCAATTGCAGCAAAGGCTTCCCAGCACACAGCACATGATGATGGGTGGACAGCTCTCCCACCCCCCCGCCGGACCCCTGCCAAGATGAGGGGATCAAGGCCTCCAGTCTTGAAAAGGGGATTTGGCAAACTCATGGAGGAAACTCACCTGTTTCTCAAGGCCAGCTCATGTGCCCAGGGAGCACACCTTGGCCAGCTGGCCTCCCTGGAGCTTTCCAGGTCCTGAGGAGCTCTGCCAATCCACCCCGCACCCCCCTCCCTGCATTGCCCAGGTTGGGACGGCTCACTGCACCTTCAGCCATCATTCACTGGAAGGAGATCTTGCCCCCCCCCCGCCTGAAAGGCACCACTGGCCATCAATCGTGTGGCTATAGCAGGGCAGCTTCACATGATGTGCCTCCCACAAAGATGGTGCTTTTTTGGGGGGGGGGTGTGTCTCAGCCTCACTGGCTCTGCCAGCCTGCATTTGCAAGCAAAGGTGTGCCCAGCTCCTCCTCCCCCAGGCAGGGGGAACTCCACCCCACCGCTCCCAGCCTCTGTTCTCCACCACAAAGCTGGCAAGAAGAAGGGACAAATACAATAGAGCAGGTCAGGAGGCCCCAAGCCAGCCAGTGTCAGAACCAGCTCTGGGACGGGCAGGTCTCTCCCCCCCGCCACTGCTTCAAGCTCCCCCCTCGGGACAGGCTGGTTCGTTTTGCCCCAATAGCAACAAGGCAGCCATCCAAGTCCTATGGAGAAGAGAGCGGGTCGTGCAGTAACCTGCATGCCTGGTCCCCTTCGCTGGGCAGGGCCCACCCCCCTGGTTTGCATTTGAATGTGAGCCCTGGAAGATAGTGCCCTCCAGGGATGGGGCTGCTCTGGGAAGAGCACCTGCCAGCTGGCATGCGAAAGGTCCCAGGTCCCCTCCCTGGGCTGAGAGGGACCCCGGCCTGCCACCTTGGAGGAGCTGCTGCCAGTCTGTGCAGACCAGGCTGCCCCTTCTCTTGCCCCCCTGGACCCCTAAAGCCCAGATACAGAGAGCAAGAGATGGCCAAGGAAAAATCGCAGTTGAATGAGGTCACTCGTTTATTGATTATTTCCATCTTATTGATTATTATTTTTTCTATATAAACCACTTTGGAACCTTTTGTTGAAAAGCGGCATATAAACATTTGTTGTGGTTGGGAGTGCAGGCCAGAGAGAGGCCCGATTGGACCCTGGGGATATAAGGCCGGCAGTTCCCGAGATGGCCTTGCTAAAGGAGAAGGGCCCGCGAAGAAGCCCGACCGGAGGGTCGCCAGCCAAGGAGGGATTCCTCCCCCTCAGCCATTACAAGACCGGACCCAGATGGAGTCCTAACTCCAGCCCAGAAGATGAGCCAGGAGCTTCCAGGGAGGATCCGGGGTGCCTCCCCTCCAGATGTGGAGAACCAGAGAGGAGGAGCCCGAAGGAGCCGGCTCCCTCCTGAGTGTGCATCACGACGACCCACAGGCAAGGAGCTGAGCCCACCAAGGAGGCGGCTGTCCTCGTTTGCTGCTGCCCGCTGAGCGGAATGAATCCGCTGGCGTCTCTTGCCCGCCTGAGCCTCCGTTCAGGCCCGCAGCTGGCCGAGGGCTCGGGGACTAGCTCGGTGCTGCTGCTGCTGCTGCTGCTGGCCCGGGATGGGAGGGTGCTCAGCTCTTGGAGGCGCAGAGGGGCCAGACAGCCCCCCCCGCCCCCTTCCGACCGGGCACTGCGCGCCACCGAGAGCAGCAGTAGTGGGATTGGGGCCCGAGGCGGGTGGGAGGGCGCCCCCGCGGGACTGCCGGGCTTGGCGCTGTGAAGGAGACACCCGCCGAGGCAGAGGCGGATCGGAGTCAGGCCGCCGCGCCGGGATGGAGCCGAGAGCCCCGCGGCCCTGGCCTTTGCCAAGGGTGGCCACGGAGGCTCGCCGCTGCCGGCCCGGAGCGGCAGTCCAGACTCGGCGCCCCGCTCTGGGCCTTGCCACGCCGCCAGCCGCGGAGAGAAGAGCCCCTGGAGACCGAGCAGCCCCGAGGGGGAGAGCGGGGGAGCACCCAGCCGCGGACCAGCTCCCGGGGCTGCTGCCGCAGAGCAGGGAAGCGGGCGCCTTCCCAGGACGGTCGCGGGGAGCTCTCCGGCCGTCCCGCCCCTGCAGCTCTTTGCCGCCGGCGGAGGAGGAGGAGGAGGAGACGCCCCACAGCCCCTCCCCGAGGCTGGCGCGCGCGCGCGCGGCGGGGGGGTCAGCCCAGGTGCCCCGCTTCGCCGCCCAGAGGAGCCGCTTCTCTTTCGCTGTGTGGCTCCCCCGCCAACTCCCCACAGGCTTCTCCACCCTCCGAAGCGCGGATCCCCCCTTGCGCCGCTGCGCTTCCACGAAAGCGAGGCCGCGGAGCGAACGAAGCAGGCGCCGCCTTCTCGGGCTCCCAGGGAATCCCCTCGGCCTCTTCCCGCCCCACGGAACCCGCCCTTCTCCCACAGCTCCGCCCCAAGGCAGAGCCGCCGCCGCCCAGCCCAGCCCAGCCCAGCCCTTCCAGCCAGCCAGGGCCTTTCCCAGAGCGCGCGCGCGCTCTCTCCCCCTCCAGATCCGCCCCGCTTCTTTCCTGCCCACATCACCGCTCGGGGGACCCACTTCCCTTCCTCGGAGGTCTCACTGCCCCCTGCTCGGGTGCCAGCCTCCGCCCTTCCCAGCCAGGAGTCCCCTGTTCAAAACCAGAGCGCTGGGGAGGCATCACCGCCCACTCGGCCTGCTGACGGTCGCTGGCTGGGCCTTGGCCCTTGCTTTGCTTTGCGTCAATGTCGCGCCTCCCGTTTTGCTCCCTGCGACCTTTCGCGGCGGCGAGATCCTTTCATCACGCCCACCGTGGCTTGATGCGGAGCCTCTTGGTGAGATGCCTCCATCCGGGTGCCTCGGGTAGCCTCCCCCGCACCCCCCCCCTCGAGCTGGAAGTCCCCAAGACACCCACCCACCAGCCAGGTGCCTGTGCGCACAGCTCAAAAGGAGCACGAGGTCTGGGCAGAGCTTCAGGGGAAGCCACTTGCTCTGCACAGCCCCTGGCAGAGGCAGCTGTTCCTGCTTTGCCCACCTCTGGGCAGAGGCAGCAGCGGGGGGGGGGGTCCCTGCGGAGCCCAGCCCCTCCTCTGTGCTTCCCAGCGCTCTGTGCACACCTTGCAAGAGGCTCCTGCCCCCTCCTCCGGAAAGGTTGCCTCTGCACCAAAGAAGACTGCAAGAGAGGCCAATCTGAGATGGCCGTCTCTAGCGGAGGCACCAAATTCCACGGGTCAAACCGACAGGAAGCCACAGAGGAGTTGGCAAAGCCAGGAGCCTGGGCCCCCCTTGATTCTGGATCTTCCCCTCCTGTCTCTCCCTCTGGGCTTATGCCCAGCTGGAACTGGGCCAGCTCAGTCAGACCCCTGTTATTCCAGTCCAGTCCGGCAGAGAGGCCCTCCTTTCCCCGCTCCTTCGGCCACAGTCCAGTGAGCTCCCAGGCTCCCCCCCCCACAACTTGCCCTACACCCCCACCCCACAGCACTGTGTGTGCAGTTGAAGCCACGCATGGCACAGAAGCCGGTTCCTGGCCCCCACGCGCCTTGCTCCATGGCATTCCTGACAGGAAGGGTAGGAGCTCCGTGTGTCTGAACAGACTCCCGGGAAGGTGCCTCGGCCTTCTGCATCGGAGGGCGTTTTGACATGGCAGAGCTGACCAGAAATGGATGGAGTGCAGACGACGGTGTGTCTTGAAGGGCACAAACAAGCACCGTGTCCTTGACAACCACATGCCTTATCCCACAAGCACCTGGGCCCATGCCGGATGCCACACCTTATAGAAGGGGCTCCTCCCAACCTTGGATCCCCATGTTGGACTACAACTCCCATCACCCCCAGCCACTACAGTCTTTGGCATCTTTGATAAGACACAGCGTGTCTGGAGACCCACCGTGAGGAAGCCTCATCTTGGACACTGTGCCAGATGCAGCCTTAAAGGACCCAGAGAGGTTACAAGATCTACACATTTATGGAGGAGTGTCGCTCCCGACACACAAGTGACGTTTCAAGCCTTCTACAGAAGCAGTCCAGCCAAGGCCCACGGAGGTGGAAACACAGAGAGCCAGCCTGGTGTAGTGGTCAGAGTGCTGGACTAGGACCAGGGAGACCTGAGTTCAAATCCCCCTTCAGCCATGAAACTAGCTGGGTGACTCTAGGCCAGTCACTTCTCTCTCAGCCTAACCTACTTCACAGGGTTGTTGTGAAAAAGAAACTCAAGTATATAGTACACCGCTCTGGGCTCCTTAGAGGAACAGCAGGATATAAATGTAAAAAACAAACTAACAAATCTGTCCAGAGTAGGAGTAGTAAGGAGTATGTATGTTTTGAATTATTATAGCAATGGTTTATATGTGTAGTTAACGTGAACTGTGCAGATAGGTCAGTGGGAAGTCAATATTTACTTAATTAAATAAGTGAATGTAATTTGAGTGTAAAGCTACTGTAAAAGCCAATAAAATTTAAAATGCAAAAAAGAAAGAAAGAAAGAAAGAAAGAGAAACGTCTGTCCAGAGCAGACTCTGGGTACTAGGCACCCAGCCCTGGGCCCACGTCACTGAAGGGCGGAGGGCTGCAGCCAGAGGTTCCTCAGAGAGAGACGGCCAGCAGTCCTGCCAAGGCCAGGCCTGCTCCTCCCCTTCACGCTGCGTGTCGCAGGGTCTCCTGCGGGGCTGCTGTCATCCTGCGGTGGAGCCAGAAAGCAGGTTCCGGGTCAACATGGGGCCCCTGGTGCTTGTTGCTCATGCTGCAGGAAGCTCACCCCATGGTTCAGTCCGCAGGTACTGCCTGCTGCCGGCCAGCCTATGGCTCCAACATCTGCTCGCAGGTCTGAGAGAGTTCGCCCAGCTTGAGGCGAGCATAATCGATACGATTCCGCGCCATCTGGCAGTCCTTGCGAACCGAGTAGCTGGACCCCTCATGCGGCTGCCCCGTGGCCACCTGGGGAAGAATGGGGAGTCTCATGGGAGGAAGGCACAGCACAGGCACTCCACCCTCTCTGCTTCCCTGCCCCCTTCCTTGGGGGCATCCAGGCCCACCCACAGCCCCAGATGCTGAGGAAACTTTGCTCCGTGTTTCCTTCAGTTCAGGTACCCCACAGAGATTTTGCATGTGTGTCTACATGCGCATGTGCGTGCACACACACACACTCAGATGTTACGGCTACTCCAGCCACTGGCTTATGACTAGACAGAGTTACTCCCCAGCACCTCTACCCAAGCAAGCGTTCCCAACTTGTCCCATTGACTTCATCAAGACCACTTAGGAGCAGGGCGGCTGCTGCAGTGCAGGGGCGGGGGCGGGGGGAGCAGGAGGACTCCGAGTATCTCCTCCTGGAAGCCCCTCAGGTGCCCCTAGGAGGGGGGGGGGACTAATGCCCCCTACAGGGAAGCCTCCCCCCCCGCCGAATGCGGCTTGGCTGGCTGACCAGAGTGGCCTGCCGGGGCCTGCCCGCTGAGCAAGGGGGCTGCGGGGGGGTGATGGGGGGAGCCCCCACCTGGGTGAGGTAGCGGATCTGGGCAGAGAGCTCCGACTCCACCTTCTGGACGGAGGACACGAACTGGAGGGCCTGGCGGTCCAAGAGGCGCTCGTTGGGCTTCTCCTTGGACAGCTCCAGGGTCACCGTCCCTGCGGGGGGGCGGGGGGAGAAAGAAGAAGCATGACGTCAGCAGGGGAGAAGCACGACGTCATAGCCCCACCAGGACCGTAACAGGCGGAGGCCACGCCCGCCGGCCGCGCCCAAGGGCCGCCTCCCCGCGCCGGGCCGGGCCCCCACCCGCGCTCTGCAGGGCCACGCCGATCTCTCGCTCCAGCTCCTCCAGCAGCCGCAGCCGCTCGTTGGCCAAGCCCAGGCTGTAGGCGCTCGCCCCGGCCGCCATGCTCGAGACCCTCGCCGGCACCCGTAGCTGCTCTTCCGGTTCTTCCCGCAATTTCTCCTTCGGGCGGGCCTCTTTGGGAAACGCATGCGCACTACGGTGGTGCGTCGCGAACCATAGAGACAGGCGAAGGCAAGAGCGGCCGGAACTTCCGGCAAGAAAGCGACACCGCCCCCTGGGCCTGGCTCCTTCACTGATATTGAGAGACCTTAAGCTGAGAGACCTGATATTGGCGCGCCATAAGACCCGCGTTAGAACCAGCAGGAGCCCCGCCTCGCTTTGCCGCTGGTTGGGCGCGGGAGGAGCCGCCCTGGGGGAGACCGTCAATGACTTCCGGTGCACTCCCAGCAGTTGCCCGTCGCGACCGCGGGGAGGCGCCCTTAGAGTAGCCTTGCGCTCTAGGGAGGCTGTTGCGCATGCGTCCTGCCGGCAGTGGCTTTAAAAACAGACTACAATGCCCGGCAGCCCTTGCGGCGAGGCGGGGCATATGAGCGGGAGAGGGATGCAGCGCGTGGGGTGGCGGCAGCACGTGCGGGCGGAGCTGGAGAGACGCGAGCGCAGCGGGCGGGGCCTCCGAGGACTGCTGGAGCGACGTGAGCCCCTGAGCATGTTCAGAGCGTCTCGAGTCCTGGCCGGGGGGGAGGGGGCGGCTGGTGATGGAGCCTCCGAGCTCAGAAGCCCGCTCACGCTGGCGGGGCGAGCTGCTGCCTTCGTGCCTTCCTACTGGAGGGTTTCCGGTTGGGTGGCTGCCCGGCCGCTGCGGGACTGGATGGGGCTGTAGGGTCTGGGCTAGCCGGGCTTCCCTGATGCCCCCTGCAGAGGACAGTCGTGGTCCGCTGTCGTTTACCCTGCTAGCCAAGGATGGAGCCTCCACGCTCAGAGGCAGTCTATCTCCGAATAGCAGGTGCTGGGGACAGATAAGCGGGATGGGGGGCGGCCTGTCGGGCTACGGCGTCTGGAAGAACTGGGTTGCTGCTGGGTGAGGGGGCCTTGTGTGGGGGTCTGTGATGTCGGCCCCAGGGGAGGGCGAGGCCGTGGCACAGTGTGGCCCCCACCCCACCCCGCACCTGACCGCGTCTCAGCTGGCCCCGTTGCCTGCCCCTCTTCGCAGATGAGAAGCTGCAGGACCGGCTGGAGACTCAGCAGACGCTGCTGGCAGAGAAGCTGCTGCAGGCCGGAGAAGCCTCCGGGTGAGGAAGGGGCGTCTGTCCCGGGCAGAGGGGCCACGGGGGTGGGGAGGCAAGGGTGCTGCTGCTGGCTGACCTGAGCCCTCCCCCGGTTTTTCCAGGCCCCCGCTCGACCTGGCTTCCCTCCGGGTGCAGCACGAGATGGAGGCTGCTGAGCTCCGCCGAGAGAGAGAGGAGGCGAGTGGAGCTGGGGGGTCGGGTGGGGTGGGGGGCAGGCAGCCCTGGGGAGGCCAGAGGAAAGGCGGGACAGAAGCCTGAGGGGCTAAATAACTCGTCATCGGAGCCAAGGCAAGACCCCCCTCATCATTTATCTATTCGGCTTATCTTTTGCATCCATATACACCCCCACCCCCCACCCCCCAACAAGAGATCTCTTGAAACCATTCAGAACCACTGTCAAAAAACCCTTGAAGACATCCTGAGCGAGAAGCCTGATCAAGCAGGGGCTGCGTTTCCAAGGGTCACTGAAGACCAGCCGGGCAGGAGACTGGCTCTGCTTCGGGTTGGGAGCTCCTGCCAGGGCCCCCCTGGAGAAGGCCCGGAGGCCGCCAAGGAGAGCTGGCTTCATGGAGGAGGAGGAGGAGGAGGAGGAGGAAGGGGAGGTGCTCTCCAGCCTTGGACGGGGCTCCCTGCTGAATTAAGAGCCTCCCCACCTCTGACAACTTTTAAGAAGTCTTTAAAGATGCATCTGTTCACCCAGGCTTTTAATTGATTAGATATTGTTTTAATGGTTCTAACATTGTTCTTAAATTTTAAGTTGTAATGTGGTAACTTTTTTTGTTGTCATTTAATTTGCTTTGCTGTAAACCGCCCAGAGACATAAATTTTGGGCAGTATAAAAATATGTTAAACAAATAAAATAAATAGCATTGGCAGCCAGCGCAGTAATGTGGTCTCTTCAGGTAGCCTGGAGACCAATCTGGCTGCCAGTTAATTCTGCATCAGTTGCTTTTTTCTGAACTACACCGCCCAAATAACATGTTTTGCAGTAGTCAAGCCTGGACGTTACCAGCATATGTGCCACTGTTTTAAGGTCCAGAAATGGGCATAGCTGGCATAGCAGTTGAGGCTGATAAAAAGCACTCCTGGCCACTGCCTCAACCTGAGAAGCCAGGGAGAGGTTTGGGTCCAGAAGTGCTTGCGCAGACTATATTCCTGGTCTTTCAGGGGGAGTTGACCCCAACCAGATCTGAAGCACTTCCTAAGTTCCAACCTTCCACAATGAGCCTCTCTGTTTGGATTCAACTTCAGTTTGTTCTCCCTCATCCAGCCCATTACCAACTCTAGGCAGGCATTTAGGGAGGTTAAGCCATTTCCTGATGAAGTTGATATGGAGAACTCGATTTGGGTGCCGTCAGCAAGTTGGTTACACCCTGCATCAGATCTTCAGATGATCTCTCCCAGTGGCTTCATGTAGATGTTAAAAGCACTGGAGACAAGATGGAGCCAGTCCTGCACTCGTTGTGTTTCTGTGCTTGGTTAGTTCCATTTCTACTCGGGGTGGGGTCTGCTTTTCTCCTCCCATAATTGCACAACAACCTGGTGAGGTAGGCTAGGCTGAGAGTGAGTGTGTGATGGGCCCATGACTCAGCTTCCGGACTGGGTGGGGATTTGATGTTGGGCCTCTGTGCTGCTGCCGCAACACCGACCCCTGGGCCGAAGGGGCCGTTACCCCCGGGCTCCTGCACAGCATGCCGGACGGGTTACTCCTCCTGGAAAGCGCACGGGTGGGCTCTGGGCCGGGGCGGGCTGCTGCTCCCCTCCCTCCTCCAGCCTTGGGTTCTCACCCGCCTTTCCTTCTGCTGCTTTGCAGCTCCGCCAACAGGTTGCCCTCTTCACCAACATGCTGAGGGAGACGGAGGCCGAGAACCAGGAGCAGCGGGCCAGGTAGGCCTCCTTCCCTCGTTGCCCCCCCCCCCCCGCAGTTGTGTGGGGAAGGGCTCAGGTCGGCTGCCTGCAGGGTCTAGAGCTGGATGCCAGGAGCCTGCAAAGGGACAGGAACTGGGGGGGGGGGCGGGGAGCGCAGACCCCTCCGCCAGCGGAAGCCTGTTGAGTCTGCTGGTGTGGCTGGTGCTTTAGCAGACCCAGTTCGGTGGGTGGGGGGAGTTGGGGGTCTCCCCTCCATCTGGTGTGACGTCATTGAATTGCCTGGTGGAGCTGCAGTTGGTCAGAAGGGCAGCCCTGCAGGATCAGGCCCCCCAAGGAAGCCCGTCGGGTCCAGCACCTTCTTGCCCACAGTGGCCCACCAGAGGCCGCCCCTGCGGAGCCGGACGAAGGCATGCGCCCCCTCTCCTGGGGCGGCTGCGGCTGCTCCCCTGCCTCTGAGCCTGGAAGCAGCCTAGAGCCCTCCAGAGGCGTCGCCGCGGGTAGCCCTGCCCTCCACCAGTGTGCCCAAGGCCCTTTGGAAGCTCCCCAAGCTGGCAGCCACCCCCACATCCCGTGGCAGAGAATCAGGAGGACAGCAGCACAGCCCTGCTGGATCAGGCCCCGCCAAAGAGGCCCATCTCGTCCAGCCTCCTGTTTCACACACAGGGGCCCACCAGATGCCACCTCTGGGAGCCACAGGCAGGAGCTGGAAGGGGCAGGCCCTCCCTCCTGCTGCTGGGACTCCCCTGCAACGGGGACTCAGAGGCATCCTGCCTTGGAGGCTGGAGGTGGCCTGTAGCCATGGATAGACCTCTCCTCCATGAAGTGATCCAAACCCCTCTTCAAGCCATCCTGGTGGTTGGCTGTCACCACATCTTGTGGCAGAGAGTTCCACAAGTGGATTATGCGTTGTGTGAAAAAGTACTTCTGTTTGCTGGTCCTAGACCTCTTGGCAATCAATTTCATGGAGTGACCCCTGGTCCTAGCGTTGTGTGAGAGGGAGAAGAATTTCTCTCTCTCCACTTTCTCCACTCGATGCATGATTTTATAGACCTCTATCATGTCTCCCCTCAGTTGTCTTTTTTCTAAACTAAATAGCCCCAGGTGTTGTAGCCTTGCCTCCTAAGGAAGGTGCTCCAGGCCCCTGATCATCTTGGTTGCCCTCTTCTGCACCTCTTCCAGTTCTACAAGGTCCTTTTGTAGATGTGACCAGAATTGTACACCGTTCTCCAGGTGTGGCCACAGCATTGTTTTGTATAGAAGTATTATAATATTAGCAGATTTATTTCCAGTCCCCTTCCTAATGATCCCTAGCATGGAATGGGCCTTTTTCACAGCTGCCCTTGACACTGAGTCGACACTTTCAAGGAGCTGTCCACCCCCGCCCCCCAAGATGCCTCTCCTGGTCAGTCACTGACAGCTCAGCTCCCATCAGTGCATACTTGCAGTTGGGGTTTTTCGTCCCGTGGATCAAAGCGAGTCACTCTGTGTGCTTGTGATCCTGGGTGGGGTTGGACACTGCGCACACGCACACACACACGCGCACCCCCCCCCCCCCCGCTGCTTGCTCCTCCCTCAGGCGTTGGGTTGGGCTGGGTGTCCCCCCACTTGGACCACAGGGAGCCCTGCTTGTCTCAGGAGCTCCTCTCTGGCTTGCTGCACATTTGGGGGTAGTCCGCCCCCCCTCTTGGGACCTGTGGCCTCTGCCCCACAGCGCGACTAGTGGGGAGAGGAAGGCGTGGGCCCTCCTCCTCCTGCCCAGCTTAACCTGAGGACCCAGCTGGGACCCCCGCGAGGCGTCTTGCTCCGTGGCCGACTCTCCTCCCGGAGCAACTCTCTTCCTCCCCTGTGCCCTCCCTCACCCTTTCCTCCTGCTCTTGAGGAAGCCTGGGGCTCTTGCCCGGCCTGTGGGCTTCTGGGAGGCGCCTCGCTGCCCGCGGGGGAAGCTGGCCTGGCTGTGCTGACGCCTGAGCTGAGCCTCTGCCGCTCGCGCTCTGCTTGCGTCTCGCCGCCTCCTGCCTCCCCCTCTCCTCCAAGGGGCCTTGGCCTGGTGCGCCTGCTGGGTGGGCAGGCTTTTGCACCCCAGAGCAGCCTGGCCAGGATCCCTCATTGTGGCTCAGTGGCGCAAGCGGCCCCGTTGGTGCGGGCAGTTGCTCTGGGACAGCCGCGTCCCCAGCGGCCATCCCGGCGTCACCCCATGTGCAGAGGGGCCCTGGAGGAGGGCGGGGAAGACCTTGCGCCCTCCGGGTGGGGTGGGGGGGCTTGTTGCTCCTGCCCTGGGCTGCGCCTGGCACGGGGCGGGCAGACTGGGCCTCCAGTTGGGTTCCGCCACGCGGCAGGCCAGAGGCAGCGGAAGGGCCGGGAGTCTGTGCCTGCCTGGCCCTCGGAGGCTGCGCTCCCGGGTCCCGCGGCGGCCAACGGGGCTCCCTGCGTCTCTGTCCCCTGCCAGGGCGGGGCGCCTCAGCCAGGCCTCGGCCGCCCTGCGGCACCAGTACGAGGAGCTGCAGTGCAAGGCCTGGCTGCTCTCCCGGGAGGCCGAGGGGCTGCGCAGGGAGCTGGAGCGGGCCCAGGCGCTCCTCCAGGGGGCCCGGCAGGAGCGGCTGCAGCTGGAGGCCCGCTGGGTGCGGGAGAAGGCGCTGGAGGCCCAGCGGCTGAACTGCGCCAACGAGCGGGAAGAGCGGTGAGTACGCAGCGGGCGCGCTGGAGGAGGCATGGCCCCGATCCTTGGGCTGGCAGCGCCCTGGGGCCCCGCCTCTCCCAAGCTGGCTGGGTGGCTGCTTGCTTTCAGCGCAGGCCGTAGCCGAGGCCCTCGTGGGTCCCGGTGGGAGGGCGCGTCCAGGGTGCTCCCAGGGTCCTCGGCAGCATCGCCCCCCCCCTCGGCCTGCTGGGAGGACCCCCCGGGGGAGCCTGCTGCGCCGGGCAGATGCTCTCGGTCCCCGGAGTCCGTTCCGGCCCCAATCCCCGCTCGCGCTTCTTCGCAGCTATCGGCAGAAGGTGGCTTGTCTCCGGGAGAAGCTGAGGAGGGCAAGAGGCCCCTCGGCCAGCCTGTGAGTAGAGCGCCAGCCCCATCCCTCCAACGCCAGCCCTGTGGCGGCCTCTCCCAGGAGAGCCAGCGTGGCACAGTGGCTCTCAGACCCGGGTTCGGATTCGGACCTGGCCAGGTGAACAGCGGGTTGAATCCAGCTTCCCCACTTCATTTTGGACCATGGAAAATCTGGACAAAAGTCTAAATCCTTCCGGTCGTAACGTGCCCCGTGACATAGACGATGGCGATCTCCCTGGCCGCTGCCGCCAGCCCGATCTTGAGTCAGGCCCGGGATCCATTCGCCCCGGACTGCCTCCTCTGGCTGGCCGAGACTCTCCGGCGCGGGGGGGGGGGTCTCCTTTCCCAGCCCGGCTGCCCAGCCCCCCTTCAGCTGGACCTTCTGCAAGCGGGGCAGGGCTCTGGTCACTGAGCTGGGGGCCTCCAGCTTGAAGTCAGAGACTCCGGTCTGGCGTGGGAGGGGGGAGAGCCGGGGGGGGGCTGCTCCGCCGAGGCCACTGCTGCCTGCTGCAAAGTCCCGGGCAGAGGGAGGCCTCTTTGGCAGGAGCCCCCGCTGGGACTGGCTCCCCCCTGAGCCTGCCTGGGGGCGCTTTCTGGGGGCAGCCGGCCTCCCTGAGCAGGGGTTGCTGCTGTCGGCTGGGAGTCCCGCTGTGGGACTGGCTGCCCCCCCCCCCGACCCCCCTCTCTTTCTTGCCGCAGCGTTTTCAAGCCGGGCGCAGAATCGGCCATCAGCGACGGGGGCAGCTTTGGCACATCGTGTGAGGAAGCAGAGACGGTATTTGGGAGCCGCCCTTGGCGTGCCTTCCTCTTTGCCCGGGGGGGGGGGCGGCAGTGGGGCACTGAAGCCTGTGGAGACGGCCTGGGCGGCTGGGGTTCCCTCTGGAGTAACGGAGGGTCGGGTTGCAGCCTTCACCCGCCTCGCTCTGAGAGGGGGCCTCCGGCTGCACCCCCTCTCTACCCCCCCCCGGTGCCCCAGCATTTGGCCAATGCCGGCAGCAGCAGGAGCTGCTTCTTCCTCCCCAGAGATGGGGAGGCGGGCAGAGCCCTGGTGCACCCTCCGGGGCTCTCCTGCAGAAATGTGATGTAGTGGGGGGGGGTGCGAAGGGTCTTCTAGCCAGCATAGATAGGGGCCTGGAGGGTCCTCTCGGGCAGCGGAGGAAAAGCCGTGGCCGCCTCCTGCCTGGCAGCCCTTCATCGGGGGAGCCTCGTTCTCAGCTGCCCCAGAGCGCAGCAGGGCTCGATCCTGCCGGGTCTGGCCGGGAGATTTCGGTTGCAGAGGAGGAGAGCCTTCCGAGTGCCAAGAGCCATTTCACAGTGGACCCAAATATCTGGGGCCTGCAATGGCGGGTGGGGGTGGGGGCTCTCCAAGCAGAAGCTGGGCAGCCATCTGCCAGACTAGATGCCCTCTAGACACCCCCTGCCCCCCCCCGCCCCCGGATGTTAGGCTGGGGCTCAAAGTCCCAGTGGAAAAGTCACACCTGTCTTTGCCAGTCGCCTGCACAGATGTGTCCGTGCCAGAGAATTTGGTAGGAAACGTGGCCTTGTGGGGCCTGAAGTGCGCCCTGCCTGGTGGTGCGCTTTGCCCAGTCCTGGGCGGGGGGGGGGGGGGCTGTGCTCCTGGGAGGGAAGCGGAGCCTGTCGCTTCTGCTCTGGGGGAGGCCAGCAGGGCAGGGTGTGGCCCCCCCATTCAAGGCGCTGGGCCAACACTCTCGGAGTAGCGGAGAGTGCTGGGTGGCGGGTTTGCAGCCACAGCAAGTCTGGCTGCAGGCAGGCTGGAAGCCTTTCCTGCGGGGGGGGGGGGGAAGAGGCTGCCTGGGGCGCTGCTCCTGCCACGGGCAGATGCCCTCCAGGGGCCGTGAGCTGCTCCATGGCCGGCTCTTCTCCCTCTCCCAGCCGGAGCACGCAGAGCCCATGGAGGAGGCCAGCCCTACAGAGTGCTTCATCCCCGGTGAGAAGGGCGGGGACTCAACCCCAGCAGGCAGGTAACACCCCCCCTAGTTCTTTGGCAGTATGGGGTGGGGGACTCTGCCCATGCTCAGGGGCTCGACCCCTCTGCTCACCCACCCGTGTCTCTGTTCTTGTGTTCCTGCTGTAGCTGCAGTTCCTGAGCCCTGAGGCACTGGGGAGCGGAGCAGGCGTGGATCCTGGCCCTGCCTGGCACAAGCCACCACCGGGGGGGGGGGGGGCGGAGCTTCCAGCGTGCACCAGCTGCTGCCCGTGGCATGCTCCCTTTGTGTGCCCAGCTGGGGCCAGCTTTCTGGCAGGGGCAGGGGCAGGAGGACTTGGCCAGCATCCATCACGGGGCGGAAGGTGGAGGCTCAGGCCTCTGTGCCTTTGGAGGTGGCGGCAGCAGCAGCAAAAATACCTCCTCCTAACGAGCCGTAGAGTTGCTGGCTATCACTTGGTGGGGCACATGGGGGGGGGTGCCTAGTGGTTGCTCTCGGCCTCTAGCTGTATGGGAGCAAGCGGGGTGTGGCAGCAGTCCTCCCACTCCTCTTGCTCTCAGGGGCCTGCAGAGATCTGGGGGGGGGGGGGGCGCTTCCACGGCTGAAGAGGTCCCTGCGCTCTGGAGAGGCAACTGGCAGGGGCTCCCCCAGCACTAGGGGGCTGGGAGAGAGTGAGCAGCAGATGGGCCAGTGGAACCCCCCGCCACTGGACCTTCACGGGGACAGCAAAGAGGCTGCAAGCCGGCTCAGGCCCAAGCGGGCCCCCCCCAGGATGGCTTCTGGGAAGCCTCGCAGCAGGGCCTGGGGGCAATGCACCCCCCCCCCAGCCGTCCAGAATACCTGCAGGGAAGCCCTTCGCCTGGCCCGTGGGAGTCTCTGCTTGGGGTTCCTTGCTGGCCGGGGGTGGGGGGGGGGGGGAACCCAGCCTCTCTCCTCCTTGTGTCCTGTTCACACCATTAAAAGAAGCTCCAGGCTCACGGTTCAGCGGTTTTTATTCGGTTCTTTGCTGCTGCTGCTCAGACCCTGCAGCAAAGGGACTCCCCTCCCTCCCTCCCGGGGAATGATTGGGGGGGGGGCAGTTGGCACGTGCCTTCCACAGTGTGTGTGTGGGGGGGGGGGAGAGAGGGAGGTGGCCTCGTCTCCACCCCAGAGCGGGAGTGGGGTTTGCTGGCCGGTAGCACTCTGCCCCGGGGGGGAGGGGGGGGGCTCCAGGCGCCTGTCTCCCCCCACCCCGCGATGGTGGCCGGGCAATCCCATTGCTAACACCGCCTCCGGCAGGTAAAGGGAGAGGTTAGGACAAGAGTTGCCCAGGGAGGGGCCAGACACACACTCCAAGGTGGTGCTGGGGGGGGGGGGGTTGGGTCAGGCTGCGGGGAGATAATGCCCAAGTATCGATTCCAGTGCGTTAGACAGAGTGGGGGTCTCCTTGGGTGTCAAAAATGCATTTGGAAATATATATATATATATGTATGTATGGGGGGGGAGAAGGGCAGCTGGGGCAACCCCCCCTCTAGTCACCTTGTCTCCCCCAGACCCCAGGAGGGGGTGGGGGTTTGGCTCCTGTCACAAGAGGGGGGGGAGGAGGAGGAGGAGAGGGCAAGGTGACATTCACGAGGGGGAGGGGGACTGCCCCCTCCCCCCTGCCCCCTTGGCTGGTCCTGGGTGGGGTTTCCAAAGTGTGTGTGTGGGGAGGGAGGGCCCCCCCCCCCCCGCTGTGAGGCTCCTCCTAGCAGAAATGGTCGTCGTCTTCCTTGTCGTCTTTCAGGCCCTTCAGCCGCAGGCGGGCAAAGTCTTCAAAGACAATGTCGTCGTCCTGGCCGTAGCTTCGGGGTGGGGGGAGGAAGGAGGTGGCAGTCAGGTGGGGGGGCTCTGCTCCTGGGCCCCCCCCTCTCGCTCCCTCCACACCTCCCCAGGGTGGGCTACGCCATGGCTGTTCCCCCCCCCACTCACCAGCATCACGGAAGGGGGGCAGGGGAAGAAGCCTCACTGCCTCCCCCCACAATGACTCTCAAGACCAGAAGGCCTACTCCCAGCAAAAGCTCCCCCTAGCCCAGGATCCAGTTTCCAACAGGGGACAGCAACCCCACGCCCCCAGGAAGACCGGCCACCGAGTAACTGGGATTCTGTCTCTGCACAGAGATGGCCCCCCCCACAGGCCCCCTCCTTGCAGGATCACCATCCCTTCACTGGTGGGTGGGGCGGTTCCCCTCTTCCTTGGTGGGCCCTCGGCTGGAGGGGAGCTGCACTCTCCGCCCCCCCCGCCCCCTTCTGCACAGGGGTGGGCACCCGAGGAGGGCTCGGCTTACTTGGTTTCAAACTCAATGAGGTTCGTGTCCACCGGTGTGTCCATCTCTGGAGCAGCTAGGAAGGGAGAGGGGAGGGTCACTCAGGAGCCCCCTTCCCGGGGGGGGACCCCCCCTCTCCCCCCCGGGGAATGCAGCTGGCAGGAGCGGAGCCAGCCCGGGGCCTTACCTAGCGGGGGCTGTGATGGCACGGCCTGGTCCGGCGGCTTGGGGTGCATGAGGACGAAAGGGAGCTCCACCGAGACGTCTCTGTGGCGGGGGGGGGGGGAGAGAGAGGGGCCCTGTCAAGCTGAGAGCGCAAGCCCCAGTGGGCGGGGGGGGGGGGGCGGCCGGCAGCCCCAGATACCTACCCTCCCCGGGACACCACGAGCTTCACTTTGACCCGGTAGGAGACCAGGATGCCCAAGACCTCCTTGTTGGCGCCTTCTTTCACGCTGCAAGGCAAAGGGGGGGGGGTCACACAACCACAGCCCCGCGGGTGTGGGGTGCCCTGGGGCAGGAGCGCCTCTTCCCATTCAGCCTCCCTGCCTGTGGGTGGGGCCCTGGGGACTTGGAAGGCCTGCCAGGCGCGCCCCCCCCCCGACATGACACCTTCAGGGACCCAAGAGGGGAAGGCTCGCTCCACCCGCTGGAGACCTGGCGTCCACCTCCAGGAGATGTGGGGCCGGCCACTGGCATCTCCCACCCTCTTGCTGGGGGGCTTGGCCGAGGCTCTGGAGCAGGGGGATCCCTCGGGGGCTCAAGGTGTCTGACTCCCAGCTAGGCCAGCCAAGGATCGGGGCCTTCGGCGGTCCCCTTGGAGGCAGCGGAGAGGAGGGTGCCCACGGGGGGGGGGGGGACACTCACATGGTGGAGGAAGCCAGGTTGGTGTCCTCGTGCTTGAGCTTCCCGTCCAGAGCCAGGCCCCGCTTCTCCCGGTTGCTGCTGAGGAGGGGCGTGAGCGTGTACACCTTGCAGACGGTGGAGCTGGGGGCCACCTGGTCGCTGCCAGAACCAATTCAAAGGGGGACGGGGAGGGCGGACAACGTGTCCAACATGAGACCAGCCTCTTGGTGCCGAAGGCCGGGCCTGGGGAGCCAGCCAGGCCTCTGAGGGGACCCCAGGGCAGAGTTCCTGGCCGGCCAGTCACAGCTCTTGGCAGCACCTCGAGCTGCAAGACAGCCGGGCTGGGCACGGGACCCCTCCCTGCCTGGAACCCGACAGAGCTGCTGCCAGTCAGAGCAGAACGCACTGGGGTGGCTGGACCAAGGGCCTGACTCCACATGAGGCTGCTTTGTCGAGCTGAATGCAATTCCCAGCATATCCCAAACGGCATCTTTCCTTTTTAAATTTCATGTTTGAATGCAAGATGTTGGCACCCTGTTAACACCACAAGAACAGCCCATCCTGTTTCCCACAGTGGCTCACCAGATGCCCCTGAGAAGCCCACAGCCAAGAGGTGAGGGCAGGCCCACCCTCTTACTGCCACTCCCCTGCAACTGGTATTAGAGGTATCTTGTCTCTGAGTAGCCACGGAGAGCCCTGACCTCCCTAAATTTCTCTAAGCCCCATTTAAAGCCATCCAAACTAGTAGCCACCATCACATCCTGTGGCAGAGAATTCCATAGGTTAATTGTGTGCTGTGTGGAAAAAGTACTTCCTCAGTCCTAAATATCCTGGACTTCTGTTTAATGGGATGGCCCCTGGTTCTAGTGTGATGGGAGAGGGAGAAGAATTTCTCTCTCTCCACTTTCTCCACCCCATGCATGATTTGATAGACCTCGATCATGTCTCCCCGCAGTCGTCTTTTTTTCTAAACTAAAGAGGCCCAGAAGCAATAGCCTTGCCTCATGAGGAAGGTGCTCCAGGCCCCTGATCATCCGGGTTGCCCTCTTTTGCCCCTTCTCCAGTTCTACAATATCCTTAAGATACGGGGACCAGAACTGCACGCAGTACTCCAGGTGTGGCCTCACCATAGTTTTGCACAAGGGCATTATAATATCAGCACTCCTATTTTCAATCCCCTTTCTAATAATCCCTAGCATGGAATTGGCCTTTTTCACCCTTGAGTTGACACTTTCAAGGAGTTGCCCACCGCGACCTCAAGATCCCTCTCCTGATTTCACTACCCTAAATCATCTAGTGCTGTCTGCAAACGTGGCCACTTCGCTGCTTACCCCGAGCTCTAGATCATTTATGAACAAGTGAAAGAGCACCAGTCTCAGTACCGTTCCCTGGGGGCCCCCACTTCTTCCTTACTTCCATTGGGGAAACGGCCCCTTGATCCCCACCCTCTGTTTCCTGTCCTTCAGCCAGTCACCAGCAGCCCACACATGAACCTGCCCCCTTCTCCCAGGACTGCGGCATTGGAGTTTCCCAAATCCCATATGGGGACGCCTCTTTCTAAATCCACGAGCATCTATTAACTGGGAACCTTGTTGCAGATCTGGAAAACCCATGGAAGCTTTTGGGGCTGGGGGGGGGGAGGGGGAGGCTGCTGCCCAGCCCTCTGCCTCCGCTTGGGCAGGGAGAGGCACCGCTCAGAGGCCAGGCAGGGAGGAGGGCCGCGAGGCGCTGGGTACTCACTCCTGCTCCGTCTGGGCCACGGGGCACTTGTACTGGGCCGTGCTGAAGAGGCAGATGTCCGCGTACTGCCGGACTGCAGGGCAGGAAGGGGGAGAGACGCCAAGGTCAGTGGTGGGGAGCGGAGCCCCCTCCCGGCAGCAATCCTGCCTGAGCTGCAGGAGTAAGAAAAGCCGGGGCAGGGAGGGTGCCTCTGCCACGGTTGCCCCCTCCCACATGGCACTCTGCACATGCTCAGTGGGGCTCGAATGTTTTGCCGAAGGGCCACGAGTCAGGTGCTATCCTGGGCTGGCTGGGGCACCTTTCTGTGCAGCTGACGGCAGGCACCCCAGCCTGGGTCACGTAGGCCAGTTATGGCGGGGGGGGGGGGGTCTGAGCGGCCTCTCATCTGCTCCAGCCCACCCTGCCCACCAGCAGCGCCCAGCTACCCATTCCAGCCACTAGAACTGCCGCCCCTTCCCCAGAAAAATGCAAAGGCAGCCCCCCCCCGCTGTGCCCAGCTGCTGGTCATACCAGACACCTTCACTTTCTTGACACTTTTGCTGGAGTTGTTGGTCACGTGCACATTGATGCTGATGGGCTCCCCGTGGTAATAGAGCTGGGGGGGGGGGAGAAGGGGTTGTCAGAAGGGTGGCCAAGCAGGAATCCCCCCCCGGGGGGCTGGGTCAGTCACATGACCCCTGCCTCCCAAGCCCAGCACCACCCAGGCCCCCTTCTCTCTTGGCGCTGCCGCTGGGAGGGCAGGTCTGGGCCTCTTCGGCCATTAAGGCAGCCCCCCCTGTTTCGGGACATCAGTTTGCATCCAAAGACGGTGGGTGGGCTGGGAAGAAGGACAGACCCCCAAAGCGGGGTGGCCCCGACTCGCCAGTCCTGGTCCTTGGGCTGCGAAGTCCATGTTAGAGAGAGCAAGATCGCCCTGCGGGTACTGAGAGGAATGCAGTATCTGCAGGGAAAGCAGCCATGGGAGGGAAGGATTGCAGGGGGGGGGCTGTTTCGTGGCTCTCTTCCTCATTCGAGCTCCCAATGCTTAACTTTCCTGATCAGACTTTGAAATAAATAAATCAATAAAGAAGGAGGTTTTCTGCTTCAGTGTTTCTGGCTCTCGCTCTCTCTCTTCTTTTGCAAGCACCAATTTTGCTCTCTTCACAGAAGGACTGTTTTACACAGAGCTCCTTCCTGCCCCTGCCCCTGCCCCTGCCCCTGCCCCCCCGGCCAATCAGCCCCTTTGCCCCAGCAGTGCCGTACAGCCCCCACATACCTCTTTGTCCAGGGAAGCTTCCAGGTGCAAAGACCGGTCAGACATCAGGAAGTGCCGGGTGGTTTCGGCCATGGGCTGGGGGCCAGGCTTCTCTGGGGCATACTGGACCTTCCGGATGACCAGGCGGACCGAGTTCCTGAAAAGGTCACGGGGCCGGGTGGGGGGAGCTGCTGTGAGCCGATCTGAACAGCCCTGTGTGTGTGTGTGGGGGGGGAGACACGATCGAGGTCTATCAAACCATGCATGGAGTGGAGAAAGTGGAGAGAGAGAGATTCTTCTCCCTCTCCCATAACACTAGAACCAGGGGTCATCCCATGAAATTGATTGCCGGGAAATCCAGGACTAGCAAATGGAGGTACTTTTTCACACAACACGCGATGCACTTGAGTCACAGCAGGAGGGAGGGCCTGCCTTCAACTCCTGCCTGGGGCTTCCAGCGGCATCTGGTGGGCCACTGTGCGAAACGGGATGCTAGACTAGACGGGCCTCCTTGGGGGGCCTGATCCAGCAGGGCTGTTCTGATGTACCGAGTGCAGAGGGCAGTTTGCAGAACCCAGGCCCCACACAATTCAAGGCGATGTCCTGAACAGGAGCCTCAAAGGCCCGAGCCAACGGGGGAGACACAGGAGCATCCTCCCTGCAGTGGCCAACCAAAAGCCTCTGGGAAGCCCACAAGTGGATCTTGAAAGCAGAGGCCTTCCCCTCCTATTGCTCCCCAGCAACCGGTCTACAGAGCTAGACTGCCACTGGTCATGGAGGTTCCATTCAGCCATCATGACCAGTAGCCGCTTCAGATGGGTTTGTCTAATCTCCTTTTAGAGTGATATAGGCTCAGGGTCAAAAGAACATAGAAGCTGCCATATACGGAGTCAGGCCCTTGATCCACCTAGTCCCGTCTTGTCTTCACAGACTGGCAGCGGCTTCTCCAAGGTTGCAGGCAGGAGTCTCTCCCAGCCCTACCTGGAGATGCTGCCGCCGCCGCCAAGGAAAGGACCTGGGACCTTCTGCCTGCATTCTAGGTACTCTCTGCCACTGAGCTACGGACCCCTCCCCCCCGCCCTCAGGGGAAGCTCTTACGGCACCTACACATAGCCTCCCATCCAAATTCAAACCAAGGCAGCCCTGGCTTAGCAAGTGGGACAATTAATGCTTGCTTCCGCAAGACCAGCTCTTCTCCCGCAAAGTCACCACTCTTCTCTTGTGGCAGCAAATTTTTCTAATCAATTGTGTGTTGTGGGAAGAAAGCGTTTAACTGGGTCTGTCCTGAATCTCCTGCCAGTCACTTTTACTGACTCCTCGCTCTGCTGCGGAGAGAAGGTGGGGAAGAAAACCCCTCTCTTCCCGTCCTCCACACCAGGCGTCGTCTAAGAAGCCTCAGAGAAGTGTCCTCATGCTGCCCCCCCCCCCGCGCCAGTCACTTCCCCCCGAACTAAGAACGGCCCAATGCTGCTACGGCCCCCGCCTCTGCCTCTGATCTCCTTTGGGAGAGAAGGGGGACCAAGGGGCCCATGTTGCTCCGAATGTGGCCAAAGCACCAGTCTGTACAAGGCAGAGGGGTCTCGGGTTTGGGTCCTCAGATGTTGTTGGACTACAACAGCCCAAAGGACGATGGGGGTTGTAGTCAACAACGTCTAGGGACCCGGCGTTGAGAACCATCGCAGACCCCTGGCCACCTTGTGATCCTGGCCATTGGCTCGCTAGCATGGGGTCTGGATTTCCCCCCGAGGCTCAGGAGCCAGGGAGAGGAGGGGTGTGGGGCGGGCGAGATGAGGGCATCGTCCCCTTCCTCTCCCGGAACACGCTGGCTTCCCGCTTGCAGGCTTCCCGCCATCCCACCCTTGCCACCTCCACCTGCCGAACTCCGTTACCTTTTATGAATCTTCTCATCTACATTTTTGGCACAAAAAGCCCGGATCTCGAAATCTACTCCACAAGCCTGAGGTGGGGGGAGAAAACCAGAGGGCCCCTGTCAGTGCCGGTGGGCCTCACTGTCCCCTCCCGGACCAGCGTCCCCAGACTCAGCCCTACCACCACCCCAGTCCTGCCCCAAACAATCCCATCCCAAGCCCCCCAGTCAGCCTCCGTCAGCCCCTACCTTCCCCGTGTCTTCAGGGCCCGGCTGCAGCGTCACTGAACATGGCAGGTTCTGCGGTATCTGTGGGGCACAGAGAAGCAGAGGGTCGGAATCCTCAAGATGCAAGAGCAGCCCCACAGGACCCGCCCCCCAAGGGCCATTCGGGGTGCTCTGGGCAAGGGCCAGGGAAGGAGCCCTCCCCCCCCGCCACCCGGGACGAGGCCAGGCAGCAGTGGGGCAGGGCCGTCTTACGATGAAGCTGAAGGGGTGGGCGTTGGCCCCCAGTTTCCGCAGCAGCCGCTCCTGCAGGCGGGTGAGGGGGTCCGGAGCCGCCTCAGCAGGCGGGAAGGCCTGCCACGAGGCCAGGAAGAGGTCCTTGCGGAAAGACAGCCCCAGAACATCCAGGTCCTCACGGCCGTAGCGGAAGGCACAGGTCAGCGTCACAAAGACTGCCGGGAAGAGCAGGCGGGGAGCCGGCGTCAGGGCCCAGCCCCGTCTCGCCGCCCCCTCTGCGGCACAACTGGAAGCGATGCTCTGGCCTCCTGCGCTCCACCCAGCCTCCCACCCAGCGGCCACCTGTTTGCACTCGTGAGCGGGAGCCGCACGGAAGAGCCCGGCCGCCCCTCCGGCTGCCTGCCCAGCCTTGGGCCTTCTGAAGCGCGCCTGGCCTGGCCTGGCCTGGCCTGAGCGCGACGAGCAGAGCTCCGCCCAAACCGGGCTGCGCAACCTGTGGCGCTCCAGATGTGGCTGAACCAGCCTGCTACCATCGACTGTGGCCGGGCCTGACGTTCAGCCACATCTGGAGGCCCTTTGCCAGAGGAAGCTCGCAGCCGCTCACACCCAGCGTCCTTTTCAAAAGGACGTGAAGAAGGGCAGCGGGTCTCTCCGAGAAGCGCACCCCCTGGAGTCTCCCCCTCCCGCAAGCCCAGCATCCAACCCCACCCGCCCCGGGCAGCTTCCGGGCACCACTTACCCTTCCGATCCTTGAGGTATTCGGGATCCACAAGGACCACGCCGTCTGGAATGGGTGGGAGAAGCATGAGGCAGCACACAGCCCCCCAGCAGATCCCTGCCCTCCCCCTTCCCTCCTGCACGAGGGCCGTTTCCTCCCTGCCCACCCCCACACCGGGTCCTAGAGATGTGGCTGATGGACTGAATCAGCGCAAAGTCAGGTGTGCGCAAGATCCCTCCTCCCCAATAAAAAGGCCCTCCCCGCCTCAAAAATGTCAGTGCCTTTAACTAGCAAAGCATAACTTATTTAAAGCTAGGCAGGATTACCACGGGCCTTTCATAAGTTCATTAGGCATAAGTTTCATAAGGAGTCATGAACTTAGCAGGTTTTTGCTCTGAATCTCTGAAGAAGGGTTCTGTGAAACCTGTAAGTTTGCTTCCAGCATACTGAACATATTAGAGCCCAACTGTGTGGGAAACTGGGAGGTCCATTATGGACCTAAAAATAAACCAGAAACCAGCTAACCCCACCCCTTTCTAAAATGGGGAAGAATCATCAGGCCAGATAGAGAGAGAAGCTACAGTACCCCCCCCCCCAAGGTTGTGCATGTGTGGGCATGGGGGTGGTGTGTGTATGGGGAGGGGGGAAGAGGGGTCGGTTTCCATAGGGCTGCTGAACGGCCACCATCCCCACTCACCAACAGGGTCAACTCTGTCCAGGTGGTCCACAAAATCACGCTTGCCCAAGTAGACGGTCAGCTGGTGGAGGAAAGGAGATGCCCGTCAGCGGGAGGCCCCCGGGAGGCCCGGCTAGAGGGGCCCCCTGCTGCTCCTCCCCACCCCAAGTCTCAGTCCAGTCCCATGTCGGTCACCCCTCCACCCACGCTCAGACCCCCCTGCTCCGCCAGACCCCTTCCTACTTCCAACCCAGGGGCCCCCCTGCTGCCCCCTTGGCAAATCCCCAAAGCCACCCGGTGGCAACCGCTGTGGGTGCACCGGGACCCGCAAGCTGAGCCCGACCCTCCACCTGGCTGCCCAGCTGCTTCCGATAGACGCGCAGCCTGCAGCCCGGAGACACTTCACAGCGGATGCGGTCCAGCTCCAGGGGCTCCATCCTGCGCTCCCCTCAGTGGGCCTCCTGCCAGGCAGCCTCAGCACTGCCACAGCTGCCTCCCTGCCTCTCCACCCTGCTTGCCTGGATGGTCTCCCCAGGGGGGGAACCTCTGCCAGGCACCCCCCAGGGAGGACAGCAGCCAATCCGGCAGAGAGGCATCGCCATGGAGACGCTGGGAGGCAACAGGGCCGGAGAGGAATTAACCCAGTCCTGGCCAAAAAGGGAGCCTCCCGCCCCCCGCCGTCTCACTTGCCCCATAACTTGCCTTGAAGTGGAGCCCCGGTGGGGTGTGTGTGTGTGTGTGTGTGAGAGAGAGAGAGAGAGAGAGAGAGAGAGAGAGAGAGAGAGAGAGGCCTGACTGCCTCCAGCCCCATTTGGAGCTCAGTCACACCTCGGATGTGGCCCCGTATTGCAGATGAAGCATTACACCGACCTTGGCACCGCAAAAGGATGCCCACCGCGTGCAATGGCCCAGCCTGCCCAGTGGCCACACACTAGGACGGGGTCTCACACTCAGCAGTGTCTGTACACAACTGCCCAAACTTTAGACACAGCTGTGCAAAAGAGAGGGTTGCCCACAGTGACGCTGCCCCTCCGCCCCCCAAGTCACTGTGCAGTGCAGGGTCCAGGCCCCCCCCCCAGCCTTGGTGTTAGGGGCACATGCATGGTCTCTGCCTGCCCCTGCAGTCTCCTCTGTGCCCCCACAAACGAGGCCACTTGCTCCGGCCCCGGAGAGCAAGTGCAGCCCCCACGCAGTGCCTGGATTGCACAAGCAGATGCCACGCGGACCAGCCGGCGGTTGAGCGCAGCAGGGCCACTTCCTGGTGCAGCCTGGGCTGCCTCGGGAGGAAGGAAGCCGGGTGGGGGAGGAAGAGCAACAGGAAACCCACAATGGCAGATGGGGAAGGAGACCCGCAGGGCCCGTGGTTTGCGCACACAGCAAGCTCAGGGAGAGGCTGGGGGGAGGGCAAAACGGTGCTAGATGGGGGGGGGGGCTGCTGCTGCTGGATATTGGGGAAAGCAGGATGGGGGGGCACTGGGGGAGCAGAAAGGGCACTCACCTTGCAGTTGGGGCTGGATTTCTTGAAAACTCTGTCAAGGAAGGACGGAAACAGAGTGAGAGAGAGGTCTTGGTCAGCAAGCAAAGGCCCTGATCCCTCCTCCCTCCCCCAAGCAGCCAAGGCCTTTCCCCAGCACCAGGGTCCCGTCCCCCTTCCTCTCCCCACCGTGCCATAAATCAAGGCTCCAGAGACCAAACGTGAGCTTCCTCTCCCCGCACCCAGCCAAAGACACTCCCAAGGGGGATTACTAGAGTCTGTTGTCATGGGAACAGCATCAGGACCAGGTGCCTGGGTGTTGCCCCAGCAACGGGAGCAGCTGTCATCTTGTTGTCAAGAGCCCGGTGGGAAGCTCTCCGCTGGGGTTACCTCCTTCCTCATCTCTGTGTGGGGAGGCCCAGAACAGACCCCGCCACCCCAGCACCAACCAGCCCCTCCCCCCTCCCCTCCCTCAGAGCCAGGCTCTCTCTCTGCACTTTTGGGCACCTGTCATCAGGATGTCAGAAAAGCCCTGCAGGATCAGGCCCAAGGCCCGTCCTGGCTTGCAGGAGGGGGAGCCCGGGACACCCCCACCCCATGTTTTCAATGCACATCTCACTGACCCCCAAGCAGCCTCCTTACCCCTCAGAGGGGCATCTGCTGGGCGGAAGAAGCATGGGCTGAGGAGCCACCCCCCCACACCCTGAAGCGGGACCACGGTGCTCGATGCCACATGCACAGATTTTGCACAAACAACAACAAATATTTATATACCTCTTTTCAACACCAGTTTCCAAAGAAATAATACATCAGCAAGAAAAGATAAGACGGCTCCCTGTCCCCGAAGGGCCCACACTCCTCTCCCCCTGCTCAATCAAGAGAATCACCAGAGGTTAAAACAAGGCGCCTCTTTGCCCAGTGAGGAGGGGTTCCCATTTGTCCTTTCCAGCAGCCAGCTACCTCGGGACAGCTGCCTCTACCCCAGATGAGGCTGCATTTTAGGAAGCAAACATCTGCTTCCCCAACTGGAGCTTCTTTGGGGCAGAGAACTTCACTACGCAACAAGGGAGGGAAATGAGGAAATGAGGCCCAGAGGCTGCTGAGTTTGCAGCCGGAGGCGCTGCTTTTTGCAGCCGGAGGCATCACAGTGGGATGGGGCGCGGGCGGGGGGGGGGGGCGGGTGAGCAGGGAAGGGAGAGGCCGGAGCATGCAGAGACCCGCTGAGGGAGCGCTGAGGGACTGGGCACTGCCCGCCCCTCGGAGTGCAAAGAACGTTGTTTACTTGCTCTCCGGCTGTGGCTGCGCAGCAGACCTCACGGGGCACTTCCCGTTTTCTGGCTCCTGTCAAGACAGCAAGCGGAAGGGCGCCTTCCCTGCGAGAGCCCCATGCCCCAAGGGCACCCCTTCCATCCCGGGCCAAGATCCCCGTGGGTTTAGGTGGCCCGGGGCAACTGTAGAGGGGCTGCCGTGGTCTGGAACGGGGGAGGACCATCTGGGCCCAGGCAAGGCTGCATCTGCCCAGGGTACCCCCCTCCCCCCAGTAATAAAGCAGGTGCCCTGCGTGCGCAGACGTGGCCGGCTTCGGTGCCAACTGCTGCCTGGCTTTTCCTGGTTTCCGGGGGTGGCGGGCATGGCATAGCGCCTGGCAGGGTTTCCCTTTGCTGCCTGCCTGGGCCCTGCTTTCCCGCCCATCACACCCAAAGAGACCCCCTCCAGAGTGTGAAGCCCTAAGGGGCAGAGAGAACGCCCCCCCACCCCTGCCCAGGGCACTCAGTTGTCTGCACTCTGTGTGGGTATCAAAAAGGTCTTTGGAGGCGAGGCTTCTGCCCCCCCCCCCACAAAGTCTCCCTTCAGGCAGGCTCCTGGGTAGCACTGCCCTGCCCCAGGGAGCCACGTGGGGCCGACTCCTGCCTTCCTGTTCAGGATTAGCCCCCCCACCCCCCCAGGCATCAGCAGCAAGCCCCCAAGTGGGACTTCAGCACCCAAGAGGCAGAGAGCAGGGCTCTCGGGCTCTCTCAGGGGGACAGCGGGGTGGTGGCGCCATCCAGTCTGCCCGGGGGTGGGTGGGAGCTAGATCTCCCGGGTTCTTTGGGAGGCGGAAAGAGGTCCCAGGACTCCTGGGTTCTCGAGAGCACCCTCTTGGCGGGGTGCGTCTGTGCTGGGAATGCAGCGAGCACCGAGGAGCGGGGGGGGGGGGGGCAAGGAAGGGTCCAGTGATGAAGGGGCCCTGAGGCGGTGGGACCCCGGGCAGCAGGAGTGGCTTGTCCCAAGGAGCGGCGGCGGCGGTGCTGAAGGAGGCAACTGTCTTTGTTCCAGGCAACCCCTCTCTCTCTGCCCGAGAGGCACGCTGGCTGCAGGCTGGCCGTTCGTCAGGTAGAGCTGATGGTCAGCCTGCAGGCAGCGCAGCTCCCAGGCTCGGCGAGAGAGAGAGAGAGAGAGAGAAGCCACCCCTGGCGCCCCAGCCGGAAAAGGGCAAGGCGTTCTGGCTAGGTCGCCCGGGGGGGGCCTGCGAGGGGATGGCGCTCGGGGGTGGTCTGGGGGTGCCAGGACTCCTGGGTCCCTCCGCCGCCTACCTGGTCCCCGCCTTCTCGCCCATGCCTGCGCGTGCTGCTGCCTGCGCGTGCTGCTGCTGCTAGCGGGGCTGCTCCGGACCCGAGTCCGGGCTGCAGGGTGGAGCGGACCACAACGAAGCCATGGCTAGCCTCCGGGCCGCGGTCACGTGGGCGCCTCGGCAGCCAATCGCGGGGCGCGCCCGGGAGGTGGGAGAAGACGTCAGCGGGCGCCGCAACACCCCCCGCCCCACACACTCACCCCCCGCGGCCAGGCCAGGCTGTGCCAGGCGGCCCAGGGAGCGCGCCCGCGCGGGGTGGGGAGGAGGCACCCCTCCCGCTGGCCCCTGCACGCGCCGCGCTCTCCCGGGAGGGATGCCGCTTGCGGAGAGGAGCCCTGGGCATGCGCGGAGCGCCCAGACCCTCCCTCCGCTCTGCCCATGCTCAGGGGCCGCCTCGCCTCGCCCCGCCCGCTGAGCCCGCCTAGGGGCGGAGCCGCGCGGGGAATTTCCAGGCGGCCCCGCGGGCGCGCGCGCGTGTGAGTGTGTCAAGGCTCCCCGCCGCCGCCGCCGCCGCCGCTTTCCCGGAGTGCCCCGCGCGGAGGCCGGTGGGGGGGGCGGTGCTGCGGCGGCGGCCAGCTGTGCGCAGGCGCAGTCTGGCCCTCGGCGGCGGCGGCGGCGGCGAAGATGGCGGCGGCGGTGGCGGCCTCGCCGGGGCAGCGGCTGGCGCTGGAGACCCTGGCCGGGCTGGTGCGCGGCGGCCCGGAGCCCCCCGGCGGCCAGGGCGAGGGGGCCGCAGGAGCAGGAGGAGGAGGAGGAGGAGCGCCGCCGCCGCGGGGGCTGGCCGGGCTGGTCCGCTGCGCGCGGGAGAGCGGCGGGGGCAGCGCGCAGGTGAGCCCCCCTCCCCCGGGGGCTGCGCCGGGGCATGGGCAGAGTTCCCTGGGCTCGGAGAGGCAGCGGGGGGGGGCTCCTAACCCTGCAGACAGGCCGCGCAGGCTCCCGGAGTCCCGGGAGGGAGAGGAGCTCGCCCCCCTCCGCAGCTGGAGGGGCCGTCCCTGCGGCCCGGCGGAGGACACTCTGCCCATGCCCCGGAGCCCTGACTGCTCTGCTCTGCTCTCTCGCCAGGCGTCGCCCACCCTCGGGGGCCTGCTCAGCATCAGCAGCCTCCGGCTGAGCTCCATCACGACCCGGTGAGCCTCCCCCGTGGCCGGCGCGGCTCTCTTTGCCCTCCGCGGCGGGACCTGGGCAGGGAGGGGAGTGGGGGGAAGTGTGGGCGGGCGGGCGGGCGGCCTCTCTCGGCCTCCACGGAGAAGGCCTCTTGCCGCTGGGAGCTCGCCTGCCCCCGAGCGCGGGGAGGGGAGAGCTGGGCTTGGGGTCGCCAGCCTGACCGGTCCCCTGAGCTAAGCAGGGTCCTCCCTGGTCTCGTTTGAATGGGAAACTAGAAGTGTGAGCCGCTGGAAGGTATTCCTCTTGGGGAGGGAGCCGCTCTGGGAGGAGCCGCTCTGGGTCCCCAGTCCCCTCCCTGGCAGCAGCCTCTCCAAGGAGATCGGGCTGGGAGAGACTCCTGCCTGCCGCCTGGGAGAAGCCGCTGCCCGCCTGGGTTGACAGTACTGAGCGAGATGGGCCAAAGGTCTGGCTCAGTAGATGGCAGCTTTCTATGTTCATCCCAGGGGGCAGGAGCCAGCCCCCTTGCTGAAGCTCAGGAGGTCTTGGTGGGGTCAGTGCCCAGGTGGGAGACCCAGCTATGCCACCTTGGAGTTTGGGGGCACGGCTCTGGGGCAGAGCCTCTGCTTGGCATGATGCAGAAGGTCCCAGGTTCCCTCCTTGGCAGCAGCATCTCCAGGTTGGGCTGGGAGAGACTCCGGCCTGAAAGTTGCTGCCCATCAGTGGATACTGCTCTCTGAGCAGAGAGGCGCCGTTGAAAGTGGCGATTCTCTTTTGTTTAGCTAGGGGAGAGCAACTGGCCTGATCCAACCCCAGCACAGCGTTCCTCCAGTGGTGGTTTCTTTTAGAATGAGCCCTTTGGGGACATAGAATCATTCTGTTTATTTCTGTTTGAGGATTGTGGATTTTTCCTGAAAAGCGGTGTGTAAATGTTGGCGGCCGTATGCAGTTGCAATAGCTCAAGGGAGCAAGGGACACCCGGCAGCTTCCCGTGTTCCTCAGGCAGGGAGCGGGCCACCCTTGCCCGTGTAGCACGTGGGGGGCTTGGGGTTAGGGGGCTGCCCATCGTCTCTCACGTCTCCTGTTCCCCTTGTCCTTCCCCTCAAGTTTTGAAGGTCTGTGCCTCCTCTCTTTGTTGGTGACGGAGAGTACCACCGAAACATTCAGCCAAAACTGCTTGAACTGGCTGAGGAGTCTGCAGCATCTCATTCAGGTGAGAGGGAGGGGGCTTTAATTTTGGAAAGTGGTGGTGAATGGGGGGGGCGGCTGGATGGAGCGGGAGAGGCAACCCTGAGGCTCCGTTAGCTGTGGTTGGACTACAACTCCCATCATCTCTGTAGCCAGGGGTCATGGGAGTTTTAGTCCAGCACAGCAACTGAAGGGCCTCAGTTTGACCAAACCTGTGATAGAGGTTTATAGAATTATGCACATCTTGGGGAAAGCCTGTAGAAGCTTTTTTCCTTTCTCCTTCTCACAGCATTAGAACCAGGGTTGTCTAATGAAACTGACCGGAGGTCTACGAAAGGAGGGCTTTTTTCACAGGAGAAAAAAGGAGGGCTTTGTTTACATGTTGCATGATTGATCTATGGTACTCACTGCCACAAGATGTGATTATGGCCACTGGCTTAAATGGCTTTAAAAGGTGATTAGACAAATTCATGGAGGAGGAGGAGGAGAAATCTGTGACTGAGAGAAGCCTCTATAGACAGAGGCACTGAATGCCAGTCGCTGCAGTGAGCGGGAGGCGCTTCCGTCCATGCTCTGCTTGTGGGCTTCTCGTTGAGAACTTGGCTGCTTTCAGTGGGAAGTGGGATGCTGGCCTCCACGGCCCGCCTGGGCCTGATCCAGCAGGGCTGCTCTCCTGACGGTCCTGTGATTCGTACCCCCACACAAGAGTGCCATGTGTCTGTGGAGGGAGGCTCCATTTCCGTGGGTGGGGAGGCAGCCGGGCTGGGCCTGAGACGGGAAACCCAGTCTCCAAAATGCCTGGATTCCAAGCATGTTGCCCCTGAGGTGGCTGCCTCTCTTGGGGTCTTCAGGGCTGCTGCTGTCTCCTGGGGCGGGGGTTCAGCAAGCGACCCAACCTGCATCTCTCTCCTCCCCCAAGTCGCAGGATCCGCCCCCCACGATGGAACTGGCCGTGCTGGTCCTCCATGACCTTCTGGAGTATTCCTGCCAACTCCCGGAACTGGCCCGTGACATCGGCACCAACCACATCCCCGGACTGCTCACCTCTTTGCTGGCTCTGAAGCCTGAGGTGAGACCTGTGCCTGTCCCGTCCCGCCCCCCCCCCCCCCGAGAACCAGGGCTGGCTGGCAAGGCCTTTAGACCAGCCAGGCCCACATCAAGGTGCTCAGCCCGCCCTGCGCGCCCCCCGCCCGCCCATGCTGCTGACCCCGCCGTCTCTTTTCCCTCCTCTGCTCAGTGCCAGCTCTCTGCCCTGGAAGGCAGCAAAGCGTGCATGGTGTTCTACCCACGAGCCTGTGGCTCCCTTCGAGTAAGTGTCCGTGTCGCACCCCTCTGTGCTGGCGGGAGGGGGAGGGAGCGGTTGCCTCCTGGGTTGCCGCCTAATCTCTCTTCTCCCCCCCCCCCACTCCAGGGTAAACTGGCTGCTTACTTCCTCTCCCGGGTGGATGCCGAAATGCCTCGCCTCCAGCAGGTAAGGCAGCCTCTTGCGGCTGCGGCTGCTTCTGGTCCCCGCTAGCCCTCCCCGTGGGTGGGTCTTTCCGCCGAAACCGGCACAGGCTCCCCTTGAGGACGCGCGTGAGGCCGAGGCCTGCGGCTTGGCCCTGGGGCACCGAGGAGCCGAGTCTTGCGGGGGGGGGGAGTTGCTCCGCGGAGCCCAAAGCCACCTCCGGGGGCTGAATGCTGGGGACAGCAGGTGCCCCGTTCATGTTGGGCCGGTGGCCATGTGGGGGGCAAGAGGGCACCCCAGAGCAGGCTGGCAGGCTGGCCCGCTTCCCTCAGTGGCCCGCCCGCTTCCCTCCTTGTCCCCCCAGCTGGCCTGCGAGTGCTACGCCCTCCTGCCCTCCTTGGGAGCCGGATTCACGCAGGGGCTCAAGTACACAGAGTGCTGGGAGCAGCAGGCCCACTGCCTCCTGGCCACCCTGCACGGCATGCTGGCGACGCTCTACGAGGGCGTGGAGACAGGTGCGCGGGGCCGGGGCCGGGAGGGCGGCTGGGCCTGGAACCTCCCGTCGCAACTCGAACCCTGAGCCGGAGACAGGGGAACCGGGCTTGGTTCTTTGTGCAGACAGTCCTCCCTTGGTGGCCTGTGCTTGGTTCCCCCTGTATTTTGGGAAATGGCGACATCTGTCAAGTGTTGAAATCTGCCCCAACCTTGAAAGCGGTTCGGGTTGGCCTCCGAGGGGCTGCCAGAGCCCGCTCTCAGGCGGTGTGTTCGTCTCTGCTGCCCAGACCCCCTGCAATACGAAGGGCCCGGCGTGGAGATCCCACTGCCAGCACTGGAGGACGGGGAGGCCCATTTCATCCTTCATCTGAAGCACCGCTTTTCAGGCCTGGCCAAGTGCCTCTGCAGGATGCTCAGGTACGGCCTCCCCGACGCGCTGTCTCTTCACCCTGCAGCGCGCAGCTCAGAGCCCCAGGGCATTCTCTCTTGCTTCCCTGTCCCAGTAACGAGTTTGTGGCCCCCGTGACAGTCCCAGTTCAAGATATCCTGGACCTCATCTGTCGAGCCCTCAACATCTCGGTGAAAACCATTGTGAGTAGTGAGAAAAGGCCCCCACTGTGCCCCCGTCTCCCGGCCACCACGTGGATTCTCCCCCCCCCCCCACTGCTAGAGCTCGGGAATGGGCTGTAGATTCAGGAGGGACCGAAGGATGTCTTCCCACAATGCAGAGCTAACTTGTGGAACTCACTGCCACAGGATGTGGCTTGGTTGGCTGTGAAGAGGGATGAGACCAATCGAGGAAGGGAGGGAGGGAGGGAGGTCGCTCAGCAGCTGGGAGTCGGTGGCTCTTGGGGCGTCCCTGTTGAGAGGCAGCGCAGCTCTGAGAGCCAGACGGCGGGCCCACGGAGCGAGGAGAGGAGGGCCCCAGCCTTCGAGCCCTGCATGTGGGCAGCCCCCCTTTGGGCCACAGAGGGAGCTTCTGTGGGGCGCAGATGGCAGAGCTGGCTGGTTGGCGCGACCCCATCGGGCTCTTCCTTGGTGGGGGCAGCCCTCTTTCACTCCGGATTCCTTCGATCCTCCCTCCAGTCAGGCGGGCAGCCCCGGCCCCCCTCTTGCCAGTCGAGTGGCAGGGCGGGTTAAGCGGTCGTGAGAATGCCCCTGCAGTGGGGCCCCCGGGTGCTTCTGCCCATCTCTGGGAGGTGCCAAGCAGGCATTTGGAGGGCATTTCCTTTGGGCGTCTTGGCTTGGTTCAAGCCGCAGCATTTGGGCTTTGCAGAGACAAGGCCAGGTGTGCTTCCCCTGAATAGGAAACGGCTGCATCTGAGGGCAGTGGGGCGGGGGGGGGGGGGCTTGCGGCTGTGGCGGAGAGAGCCAAAGGCCCCAACGCAGAGAAGCACCAAGCAGCAGCGGCACAAATTCAGGCCGGCTCGGGGGCGCGGCATGTCTCCCGAATGCAGTGGCCCCTGGGCTCTCTTGCCGGGGCGGGGGCTGCGGGGCACACCGCTGCACCAATCCTGGTCTGTCTTGTTTCTGAAGCGGATGGTGGGGGGACGCTGGCCTGAGCCCCCGGGACTGCCAGCCGCACCCCTCAAGCGCTGTGGGTGGGCAGTGCAGCTAGCCTTGGGACGGGCACTCGAGCGTCCTTGGCTGCTGCGCTTCGCAGCTGGGCAACTGGACACAGGAGCAGAGGAAGCGGCCATATACTGAGTCAGGTCCAGGCTAGCTCAGGATTGCCTTCACAGACTGGCAGCGGCTTCTCCCAGGTGGCAGGCAGGAGTCTTGCTCTCTCAGCCCTCTCTTGGAGATGCTGCTGCTGCCCGGGAGGGGACTTGGAGCCTGGGTGCTCTTCCCAGCGCGGCTCGGGCCTTGCCTGCCTCACCCTCTTTGGCCAGCCGCCCAGGCGGGGGTCTCTCTGCGCAGAGAGTGGCCTCCTCCTCCTGCTGACCCCTCTCTTCCCCCCCCCGCCGCATTCTGTCCCACTTAGAGCTGGTTTGGGGACGGGCCTCTGCGGATGCTGTTCCTGCCTTCTGTGCACCTGGAGGCGCTGGACCTGCTCTCTGCTCTCCTCTTGGCGTGAGTCTGGGGCCGGGGCCGGGGGAGGGCGAGTGGGTCTTGCCGGGGGGGGGGGCCTTGGTGGGGCCCTCCCCCTTGACCCTGCCCCTGCTTCCTCTTCCCGCAGGTGTGGCCCTGGCTTGGTGCGCTTTGGGGGCACCCTCTGCCGCCTCTTCCCGCAGGTGCTGGCCATGTGGAGTGCTGGCCGGGATCTTCTCCCCCCTGGACAGGAGCGTCCGTACAGGTCCGCGGCGGGTCGTTCTGGGTGGCAGGCCCTGCTGCTGGTGTCTGGGGGCCTCTCCCGGGGGAGGGGAGTGGGCAGCTGGGTCTGAAGCCGCTGCCGCCGATGCCGATGTGTGAGATGATACTACGGGAGGAGCCGGATGCTCATAAGGCCCTCTCCTTTTTCTCCCTCCAGCGCGGTTCGGACACGGCTGTACCAGGTCCTGGACCTGTGGGTGCAGGTGGCCGGGGCATCCTCTGGCATCCTGCAAGGATATGGCTCCCAGGGTGAGGCCCTGCTGGGTCACCTGATCAGCGACATCACTCCCCCTGCTGACACCCTCAAGGTGAGTCCTCCTTCCGCCCCGCCCCCGGCATTCCTGTGCTCAGGTGCCTCCTCCCTCCTCCTCCTCCTCCTCCTCCTCCAGAGGCCTTGTTTGCAGCCTCTCACTCTCCCTCCGCCCCCCCCCCCAGCTGCGGGAGGGCCGGCCCGGAACTGATGCAAAGCCCAGCGCCCCCAAGAAGCCCAAGCTATCCGATGTGTCCCATGCGGCCCCCCTGCACCGGAAGCATGATGTCCAGGCCAACAGCGATGTCTGCCTGGCAGCACTTCAAGGTAAGGGGCGGGGGCTTCTATGCCTTGTAGGAACAGAGGAAGCGGCCATATACTGAGTCAGACCCTTGGTCCGTCTAGCTCAGGATTGTCTACACAGACTGGCAGCAGTTTCCCCAAAGGTTGCAGGCAGGAGGAGCCTCTCTCCCAGCCCGATCTCGTTGGAGATGCCGCCAGGGAGGGAACTTGGAACTTCCTGCTCTTCCCAGAGCGGCGGCTCCATCCCCTGAGGGGGAATCTCTTGCAGTGCTCACCCTTCTAGTCTCCCATTCAGATGCAACCAGGTAAATGAATTGCCTGCTTAGCTAAGGGGACCAGTCCTGCTTGCTCCCACCAGACCAGCTCTCCTCCCGTGTGTTGTGCTAGCAGATGTGCTGCTGCTGCTGCTGAATAAGAAAGAGCCTCCCCTTAAAAAAAGTATTTTCTATTCATTGGTCTTTCCACAATAATTTTAATCAGAAATATAAATGTAGTCATAGATTGAACCATATGGATTCTCAGTCTATACTAAACCTTCACTGTATAAAAAGAATAAATAGCATATGAACATACAAATAACACAGATACAGACTATATATAAATCCTGCACAACGTGTAATCAGTCAATCTCGGACAAAACTTATCTAAGCAATTAACGATGTGTTTTCTTTTGGGTAAAGTTAAAAACCCACAAATATATATGAAAAAACATATTATAAGATCTGCAAGGTCCCCCAAAGGATGTTCCGACAGGCGTGCCGGTCTCCAGACAAATGCACACCTTTCTCTGCCCGAGATGCACCGTGATCTCTTCTCCGGGGGGGGGGGGGAGGGGGGCAGGAGGCCCCTAGTAGTCTTGTACCATGAGCCAAGTGCATCTCGATTAGTGGCATCCATGGTGAAGAATCAAGCTCCTCCTTGCAGTCCCAAAGGATGCCTAGGCAGACCCCCCCCACCACCCCCCGTGCAGAGACCGCCTGTCCCTCCACGCCAGGCTGTGGGCCCTGCAGCACAGAGGCGGGTTGCTGCCATCCTGCTCGTGGGCTTCCTGGAGCATCTGGTTGCCCCCTGGGGTCAGCGGGCTGGGAGGGGCACCGGCCTCACCCCGCAGAGCCCTGCGCACGATTTCATGGACGGTGCGCACAAGATGGCTGCCAGCGTCTCTTCCCGCCAGGCTGCTCTTCGTTGCCACCGGAAGCCTTTTCTGTCGTGTCGCTTGAGCGGGGGGCGGGGGGGTGGGAGCTGGCGTCCCTGCCTCACCTCTGGCTGCCTCTCCTTGCAGGGCTGAGCCGGGCCGTTCTCCTGGGAGGCAGCCTCATGAAAGAGCAAATGCACAAGGTGAGCTGGGGGAGTTTGCCTGCGTGCAGGCGGGGGGGTGGGTCTGTGCCTGGGGCTCTGCCGCTGACCCCCCCGCCTGGGAATTCCCCGCAGCGGCTGCAGGAGCTGGCGATCCCGCTGCTGATCCGGCTGGGCCAGGCCGAGGCCCCCTCCGGCTCCCCCTACGCGAGTGCCGGCTGCCGCCGGGAGCTCTACCGCCTCCTGCTCGCCTTGGTGCTGGCGCCGGCCCCCTCGGGGCCCCCCCCTCCTCTGCACTGCGCCCTGCGCCTGCTCAGCCAAGGCCGCACGGATCCCAACCTCCAGGTGAGGCCCGCTCCCCTTCCCTGCCCGGCCCCTCGCTTGGGCGCTGGCTCCCCTCTTCACCCGCCACTGCGGTGCTAAGGGGAGCCCAGCCGACAGCCCTCTCCTCTGCAGGTGTCCTCCTTCTGTGCCGAGGCCCTGGTGCTGTGCGGTGCCCTCGTCCACCCCCGGGTGCCGTCCCTGCAGCTCCCTCTGGCCGGGCCCCCCGCCCCGCCGCTGGGTGCCTCCGAGCTCTCTCCTGCCGCGGCCTCGCCCTTCCGCCCGGCGCCCCCGCTGCCCTTCCCGGCCGCCCGCCTGCTGCCGCCGGCCTCTCCGTCGTCGGCTCCTCCTGCCGGGGCCGCCTCGGCCGGTGCTCTGGGGCTGCCTCTGCCCGGCCTGGCCTCGGCCCAGCTGCCTCCCCGCCTGACCCCCGAGGAGCCCACCCTCCCTGCCTCCCCCGGCACGGCGGAAGCTGCGGCGCTGGCGGCAGGGGCCAAGCTGCGCCGCTCGGTCTTCATCCACTACGACCAGGAGGAGGAGGAGGATGTGGAGATCTCGCTGGAGAGCGACTCGGACGACAGCGTGGTCATCGTGCCCAGGGGGCAGCTGGGGAAGATCGCCAACAGCACCACCGCCGTGGCCCTGGGGGCGGCCCCCACCCCCCCCACGCTGCTGCCCTTGCCGCCCCCACCCCCGCCGCCGCCCCCCTCGGCCTCTCCCCCGCCGGTCTCCGAGGAGCCCCCGCCGGAGCCAGCGGTGCCCCTTCCCCTGGGGGCCCCGGTGCTGCCCCCACCCCCTCCCCCTCCCCCAGCAGCGGTGGTGCTGCCCCCTTCTCCAGTCCCTGTGCTGAGCGAGACCCCACTGCCTGCCCTGGTGGAGGAGGACCCCACCGTCATCAACATCAACAGCAGTGAGGAGGACGACGAGGAGGAGGAGGACGAGGAGGAGGAGGAAGAAGACTTCCCGGAGGACGAAGAGTACTTTGATGACGAGGAGGAGGTGAGTGTGCGAGGGCTGGGGCCTGGGGGGCTCCCTGGCTCCTCCGTCGCGGGCTGCAGCCCCAGGGCCCCCGCTTCCCCGGGAAACTGGCCGTGCCCTGAGGCCCCTCTCTTGGCAGCCTCCCGTCCCTTCAGCCGGAGCCTCGGACTCCTCTGCGTTGCCCAGCGCGTGCCCTGGCTGCAGAGCGGCTGGGGGCCCCCAGGCCAGCTGGCCAGTCTCTGGGGCTGGGCGGGAGGAAGAGCCCTGCCTTCCCTTGCCAGGCCGGCTGCCCGTGGGGTCCTGGCTCTGTGGGGCGGCCTGGGTCCCAGCATCTGCCTCTGGGGAAGGGCTCTCCAAACCTTGGCGGAGGGCTTTGGGGTGCACAGGGAGCAGCCCGGCCAGACTCCCCTGCGGGCCAGCAGATGCCTCCTGGGAGCCCCCAGGCAGCAGGCCTCCCATGCTGCCCCCCCCCACGCCAGGGGGCACAAGAGCCAAGGAGAGGCCCCTCTGCCTGCTCTCCTCCTTGCATCCTCTGAGCCAGTGGCCACCTCTGGGCCCTGAGGAGCCCGCTGGCAGGTGACGCGGAGGGAATCCTGGCTCCCCACCCTCTCCAGAGCAGGCGTCTTGCTGCGGTCATCGTGGTGGTGTCTCCGCCCCGCCCCCTACATTCTGGGTGCCCCGTTGGGCACTCTGGGCACCTTCCTGTCCTTGCTTTCTGTCGCTGTATTTCTGTCCCGCTCTTCCTCCAAGGAGCTCAGAGCTCTGTACGTGGCCAGCTGTCTCTTTGCAACCACCCTGTGAGGTAGGTGAGGCTGAGAGAGAAGTGGCAGGCCCCGTGTCGCCCAGGGAACCCCCACGAGGATTTGAACTCGGGTCTCCCTGGCCGTAGCACACGGGAGCTGGCGTGGCCCGAGCTGAGCACCAGGATTCCAAAGCGAGCTGCTCGTATCGTATCAGCCGGGTCAGCGCTGCTCCCGATCCTGGCATGGACCCGGACGCTTGGGCTGGCCCCCAGGCCTGCCCCGTTGAGGCCGGAGCTGGAGGCCACGCGCTCTTGCCCTTTGCTGCTTGGCAGGAGGAAGAGTTCGAGGAGGAGGAGGAGGAGGAAGAAGAGTTCGAAGGGGAGCTGGACGAGGAGGAGGAGGAGGAGGGAGAGCTGGACGAGGAGGAGATGGAGGAGGAGGAAGAATTCGAGGAGGAGGAGGAGGAAGGCCTGACGGAGGACGAGGAAGGCCTGACGGAGGAGGAGGAGGAGGAGGTGGGGGGGCTGCCCCCTGCCTTGCCCCACCGGAATGACGAAGAGCCTCCGGAGCTATTGCCCGTGAAAGATGAGCCCCCAAAGCTGGTGGTGGAGGAGGAGGAGGAGGAGGAGGAAGGGGCGGGACTTCTCATGGAAGTGGACGAGGAAGCCTTCCACCCCCCCGAGGAGGAAGAGGAGGAGGAGGAGGAGGAGGAGAGCAGGGCCGAGGGAGACCTCCTCACGACCAAGGCGTTAGGACCGCCATCGCCTCTGGCCGAAGAGCTCCCACAGCCCCCTCCCAGTGCCCCCGCCCTCCCACCAGCACCCCCGCAGGAGGCCCCCCCTTCAGCGGCTGCCTCCCTGGAGCAGGAGGAGAAGCCCTCCAAGGAGCAGGAGGGGCCCGCTCACACGGCGGCGGCGGCGGCGACGTCTCCCGGCGTGGCAGAGGAGGAGGAGGAGGAGCAGCAGCAGCAGAGAGCGCGTGAGGGCGAGCCAGGCGAGGAGCCCTTGGAGGCCGGGGAGGCAGAGAAACAGCCCCCGCCAGACGAGGAGGTGGTGGAGGTGAAGGAGGGGCCGGAGGTGAGTGGGGGCAGTGGGGGCAACCACCTGGCCGGCCGTCTCCTTCCCCAGCGTGCCGGATTAGCCGCGTGCTCGCTCTCGTCTTTTCCATCTGTCTGCGGAATGAGTTTTGTTCGGGGCGGCAGTGTCAAGCCAGCCCCATCTGCATTCGGAGTGGGGCCTTCGAGGGAGGCCTGCGCCAGAGGCTCCGCCAGGCGTGGGTGTCGGGAAGTGGGGGTGGGGGGTGCGTGCGTGCGTGAGAGGCAGCCTGGAGACAGGAGAAGGGAAAGGCCTCCAGCAGACCAGGCTCCCTGGGGAGAGGACCTGGGAGGTGGGGGCGACCACAGCCAAGGCCCTGTTCCCGGGGGACCTCCCTTCTGGCAGCTGGAGATCTCGCCTGCCACGGGAGCCCCCTTGGGTCTCACATACTGTCTTGATCTGCATCCCAGGCTAGGTTTCCCCCAAGCTTTTTGATGTTAGAAATCGGGAGCTCGCCTTAGACCCAGTCTTGTTCCTTTCCAGTAAATGCAGGTTTAAGTGTATTTCACTTCTACTGTTTAATTGGGGTGGCTTAATTTCCGAGCCGTCCTTGGTCGGGTGAAAATGGTACGTATCGGGCATGTGCTTCTGTAGGTGTTTTAATCAGGCTCGTTCCCCCCCCCCCCGACTCCCAGGCCACGGCGATAGACGAGACGGAAGCCATGCTGGCTGACTTTGTGGACTGCCCACCTGACGAGGAGAAGGCGCCGACGGAGCCCGGTTCCTGAGAGCCGCCTCCTGGTGCTGGTGACCGGGGAGCCCCGTGCGCAGGGGGAGGGCAGGCAGCTGCAGGGTGGCCTCTCCTCCCCCCCCCCCGGCACACTGCCCTCTGGACTTAAAAGACTAACCCCCCCCCCCTTTTTTGTAAGGGAGGGGTTTTTTACACTAATTAAAAGGTTCAATAAAAGAGGTGCCGAGTGAGTGAATTGGAGTTGAAACCTGGCTTATTGGAAGTGGTGGGCCACTGTGTGAAGCAGGCGGCTGGACTAGATGGGCCTCCGTGGGCCCGATCCAGCAGAGTTTGTCTTCTTAAGGGAAGCTGCCCAGAGCCAACCGGGGGGTGGGGGGGCAGGCACCACTCCTATTGCTACTAAGGTTTATCTCCCGCTCTTCAAGCAAAGTTCTCAAAGTGGTCTACGTAGAAAAATAAATAAGACAGACCCCTGTCCCCAAAGGGCTCACAATCTAAAAAGAAAAAAAGGCAGATACCCGCAACAGCCACTGGAGGGATGCTGTGCTGGGGATGGAGAGGGCCAGCTGCTCCCCTGCTGCTCAATAGAAGAGAATCACCCCATTAAAAGGTGTCTCTTGGCTCACTTTGCAGGGGTCCTGTGTTGACACTTGCCCTAGCTCCTGCAAGGGAGCCGAAGGCGATGGACCCTGCCGAGAAGCTGCCGCGCCCGCCCTCCCTTTGGTCAGGGCTCTTGGGCCTCCTGGGGCTTCAGGAGCCGTCAGAATGTAACGAGAGCCAGGGGGTCCCACATCCAGTGCCTCCAGGATGCCCACAAGGAGGGAAGGAAGGCACCAGCCCTGCCTCTATGTTTGGCCCTCAGCAACAAGACTGCTCATGACTATGGAGGCTTTGCTTCGTTGTCACCTGCCTGCAGCCAATTCCTCTTAAAACAATATAAGCAAGAGGCCACTGCTGTAACTTGTGCCAAGCAATCCCCTATGCTACTTTTGTGTTGTGTGAAGTACTTTCATTTGTCCTGAGTGGCCTGCCCACTAGTTCCAGTAGATGGTCCCAGGTGCTGATTGTATGAAGAAAAATCCTCTCCTTAGCTACTTCCCTAAAGGGCAGTCTTGGGAAGGTCCCCACCGCCCTCCTTCCCAGAGAGCTGGACAGGGGTTTCTGGGAAGGCCCTAAAGTCATCTTCCTTGGCCCTTGCTCCCTGGAAACTAGTAATTCTGCGACAGAACTTCCCCATTTAGGGGCAGCCTGTTTAGCAAGTGTGGCTAGTAGCCATCAATGGCCTTCTCTTTCTTCTCCATAGAGTTCTCTTAATATGATATTCCCCTCAGCAGGGGATGGGGCCGCTCTGGGAAGAGCAGAAGGTGCCAAGTTCCCTCCCTGGCAGCAGCTCCAGGATAGGACAAGATTTTTTTATTAAAGCAACAAACTACCGAAGCATACAGTGCGTTACCAAAGCACAATTATATACAAAGTGGTTGTTTGTACATCATATATCTACAAAGATTTACACACAAGGATTTGGAGACCCACAGGGTTATGAAGTATGTGCAGGCAGTACTGTAACTCGGGGATGAGGGATTATGTCCAACGTCCATTTCCATAATTTGTCCCATTGCTGTTTAGAAGAGACACACTTGTCTTTTTGCACATAACCATACAAACTTTTCCAGAAGAGATTTACTGTCTCATCCACGTGAACCTCTTGGTCACATCTTCCCTCCCTATGCAGGAGCACTGCATAAATGACACACAGGTTTACTAACCTGATTACCAGAAGGGGAACGTTCCAATTCCCTGGTATGAGGGCAGCTGTTGGGCTAAGAGAGATTCCTGCCTGCAGCTTTGGAGCAGCCGCTGCCAGCCTGTGTCGACAATCCTGAGCTAGATAGACCAAGGGTCTGACTCAGTATATGGCAGCTTCCTAGGTTCCTCTTGTTAAAGCCCCCTGTGCCAGGGCTCCTTCTCAGATCGTCTTGATCTGAGTTCCATAAACTTGGGGGTAATCCAGATTTCCTTTTCTTTGTTCAGGATTTCAGAGGGCAGGAGGAGAGAGTGCTGGTTTCCCTCCTTATGCATAACGCCACCTCAGTTCTTGGAGCAGGAGCTGGCCACCAGCCTGCTTTACTAGACCTGGGAGGAGGGCGAGGGCGGCGGCGGGGATTCGAACCTGTCTGCGCCCGGGTCAAGCTGCCCTTGGACGAGCAGGGGGCCTGTACCATCCCAGCACAGGGGGCGCCCACTGACATTCTCTTTAAATCCGCTTCCTTCATCAACCCACCCTTGGAGCTCCGGTGGTGTTTTATTTTAAGGAGGGCTCCTGGAGGGCGCGGGGGACCCTGGGGGCTTGGTGGAGTCCTTGCGCCGAGGGTTTCCGCTCTCGAGTCTCTCCTCCGCTCCATCCTGGCTTAGAATGGGACGCTCCGAGGAACTCCCACCAATGAGCGCCTCTGCTGGTGCTCGGCCCCGCCCACTGGCCTCTTCCACCTGCGTCCTGCAGGGGAGGGAATCGAGAAATGTTTCCCTCCTTCCGCTCACGAGATTGGTCGCGGCTCATCAGCTGACCTGCCAGGGGCGGAGGGAGGCGGGCTCAGTCTGCTGCGTCGGCTCGGCCAGGCAGCAGCTCGGAGCGTGTCGGGTGCCGCTGCTCTGTCGCCGCCGCCGCCGCCGGGAGCCATGGTTTCCCTGCTCTGCTGCGGGCCGAAGATGGCCGCCTGCGGGATCGTGCTGAGCGTCTGGGGGGTCATCATGCTGGTAAGAGGCTGCTGCTTGCGGGAGCCCTGGGGTGGCTGATAAGGACCGGCCCGGCGGCCGCCCGTCAGCTCGGCCAGGGGTCTCTGCTGCTCCGGGTTAGTTCCACCGGAGTAAGCGCTCGCCCCGCTTTGCAGTCCCCTCATATTGGCTAATGGGGGGCGACGGACTCGAGCGAGCCCCGCAGCCTCCCGCGGGCCTGGGACGCCCAGCCGGGAGCGAGCGGGACAGCGAGGTGCCCCTGCTGCCCTGGGAAGGGGCCGATGCCTCTCCGGGGTTGCTGCCGCTGCTGCTGCAAGAGGCGCCGGTTCCGCTCCTGCGCCCGGACTGCCAAGCCCGGGAAGTCTGTTTCCAGGAAGCGCCTTCCGTTAACAAGCCCGCGCTACGGCCACCAGCTTGCATCCCGGGGCTCAGCAAGTGGGGCACTCCGGGTGGACCCCGCTGCTGCCAGTTGAAGAGGCCCCCGAGAGAGGCGCGTGCGGTGCAAAGACTACTATTCCATCGGGGAAAGGACGCCGCCACACACACACACACACACACACCCCGGGGGGTGGGGGGGGGCTTGGGAACGCTTCCCCGGGAAGTTCGGGGCTGGTCCTGGAGTGCCCCCACCCCGCGCTTGGCCCTTGATTGATCTGCGCGCGTGATGATAGTGGGGGAGGGGGAGGAGAAGGAAGCCGCCCCCCCCCCCCCGGACTCCAGCAGACACTCTGGGCTTCCGGATTCCTCCTCTTCAGCTTCCTCAAAAGGGACTCGGAAAGGATGACGGGTCGGTCAGGCTGGCATGGCTCATGGGCAACTGAGGGGCAGGCAGGCCTCTTCCCTCCCCCCCCCCAGAAATCTGCAGGCAACAGCAAGTGGAGCCCCCCCCCTTCATACACTGGCAGGCTCCACCCCCTTACCCCTGCTCTCTGGGCAAAGAGGCACCTTTTAAACCAGGCGATTCTCTGTTGAGCAGGGGGAGAGCAACTGGTCCTCTCCGTCCCCAGCACAGCACCCCTCTAGTGGCTGCTGCTGGTGTCTGTCTTCTGTTTCTTTTTAGATCGTGAGCTTTTCCTTTGGGGACAGGGAGCCATCTTTGTTTATTTATTCGTTTGTTTGTTTATTTATTTATTTCTCTATGTAAACCGCTTTGGAAACTTGTGTTGAAAAGTGGTATATAAATATTTGTGGCTGTTGCTGGCTTGCACCCTGGCTGCTTTGTGGCTGGCTTGGGCTAGCAGGAGCCGCGGATGCTGGCCTTGGGCTGTGACGCACACGGAGGAGTGGGTGTGTCGGGCAGGAGCCAGGATAGGCGTGTGGGGCCAGTGGGGCCCCCCAGAGGCTCCAAAGGGAGATCCACAGGCCCCGGATTTGGTAGGTGGAGCAGACTTCCTCTGGCTCTCTTGGCCAAGAGCTCTTCCCAGGCCGCCTCCTGTGAATTGGCCAAGTCTCCTTCCAGAGCCAGCCATGCTAGCGGCTGTTGCCCCCTTTGGGGTGGGGCTTGCCTCCTCGCTCCAACTTGAGTCTGCTGCTGGTTTCCATGGGTGACCCTGAAAGGAGGAGAACCAGCCCCTCCCCCCGCCCCTCCAACATGCAGTCTCTGTGGTGTCCCCCACCCCACCCCACCAGCCCCAAATGTGCCCGCCTTGCCTTGCAGGGAAGGGGCTTCAGCCGCCCTTGTGCGGTCGTTGGGGTTGCCCTCTCTGGCCCCATTCCCCAGGAGCAGCCTCTTGGGGTGGGTGGGGGGCCCCACCCCCGGCTGCCTTTCCCTGCCCTACCGTCTCAAAGATGTGCTGACTGGAGCTGTGCCCCACTGCTCCGGAAGAGGCCCTGCTCCTGGCTGGTCGAAAGGCATGGCCACGCAAGCAGCAGCCCCCGCTGGCACTCTCGGCCTCTCCCTGGCTTGGCGGTGTGACCCCTTTCTCTCCCCCCACCCCCCAATCCCTCCCCACAGGTCCTTCTGGGGATTTTTTTCAACGTCCACTCAGCTGTTCTCATTGAGGATGTTCCTGCCCTGGAAGAGGACTTTAAGTGAGTTCCCCCAGGGGGCTGGAGTGGAAAGGGGCAAGCGTCTGCAGTCTGACCGCTGGGATGGAGCAGGCACATGGGGGGGGAGCGCCCAGCCTGCCTCTTCCTGGATAGCGTTGCTCGGGGAGGCCGCCCTGGGGGACGGGGCTGCCGCTCGGGAGCAGAGCCCATTTCCTTGGCCTGCAGAAGGTCCCAGGCTCAGACCCTGGCGGCAGCATCTGCCGGTGAGGCTGGGAAGGACTCCTGCCGGCAACCTGGAGGAGCTGCAGCTGCCTGCCAGTGTACAGTCCTGAGCTAGATGGACCCAGGGCCTGACTCAGTGCCAGGCAGCTTCCTGTGCTCCGCTGCCTGCATGCCCGCTGGTGCTGTGCACAGAGACACTGGCCGCTGCAGATATGGCACTGCGGGGTCAGAGACATGGGCGGGGGGGGCGGGCGCTGCTGGAAGCCGAGGGATTTGTGAGGAGGAGAGGAAGAGTTGGGGGTGCCCATTGCGTGCTCTTGGGGGGGGGCTGGCTTGGATGGGGGTCTGGTGGGAAGCTGACCAGCCTCTCTTTCCCTCTCCCAGAAATGGACCAGAGAAGATCTACGCCCTGTATGAGAAAGTCAGTTACAACTGCTTCATCGCGGCTGGCCTCTACGTGCTGCTGGGGGGCTTCTCGTTCTGCCAAGTGCGCCTCAACAAGCGCAAGGAGTACATGGTCCGCTAAGGAGCCCCTCCTCCCCTGCCCGGGCGCTCTTCCCTCCTGCTGGCAGGGGATCCCCCACCCCCCTTTGTATTTATTCCCTCCCTGGGCGCCAGGGCTTCATTCTGCCCGCCGGAAGGCCTCCTGGACCCCGCTGGGCTGGCTCTGATGGAGCGTTTGGGGTGGGCCCTGTTTGTTCCATTGTTGACAGTGTCTGGGGTGGGCCCGGCGTGATCTGGATTCGGGTACCCTCAAGATTTCTGGCAATGTGATTTCTCTTTTCTGTTGTGGTTTCTTGTTGCAAGCTGGGCCCCTGTAACCCCGCTCCCCCCCCCCCAAGCAAGCTTCAAGGCTCCTGCTTCATGTTATCCTCCCCACTCCAGTCAGTCACCTGCCCCAGTTCCGCCTCGGTGTCGCCTTCTGCCCCCCAGCCCAAGAAAGAAAGGGGGGCCCAAGGTGTGCTGTCCTCTTGGCTTCTGGTTTTGGCTGGCAGGAGCTGCCGCCCAGTGTTGTGGAAACAGTGTGGCCACTCCCTTCCCTGCAGCACGAGGACAGCAAAGGTGCCCGTCCAGTGGGGAGGTTGCCTCTGTGGGATCTCCTGGGAGGTCACCCAAGGTCTGTGGCTTGTGTAGACCAGTCTAGACCTCCGGGATCTCGTCTGCTCCAGCCCCCACTCAACGCTGGTCTTTGGTGTTGGTGGTTCAAACATTCCCTGGGCGCTGGGGGCCTGCCTCTTCCTTGCTCCTGCCGCTGCCTGGCCTGTCCCCACCCTTTCTCCCCTTGGCTCTGTGGCCTGCTCCATTGGGCCCTCCTGCAGAGCGGAGCCTGGCCCAGACACCGCTCCTTGGAGGTCTGGATTGCGGGGGGCAGCAGCCCTCTTGATGCTTCCCCACCCCTGGAGGTGCCTATGGCGGCTCTCCCCTTCTCACCCCAGAGGTGGCGGGAGGGTGGCCACACTGGCTGTGGGCTGGTTCTCAAGCTGCTCTACTGGCCCCCTCAGTGGTGTGGGCAGAAGTGTCTCCCCTCTGCCCTGCACCTTGCTGCATGGAGGGGAGGGGGGTTCATCTGGGGGGCCCTGGTGTGCCAGGTAGGGGGGCAGGTGTGTGTGTGCCCATTCTCCTCCCCACAGCATGAAAGGGGGCTGGCTGGAGTATCCTCCCACGGGTGGGCGATGGTGGCAGTGGGGCCCGTGCCGAGGGGCTGAAGGTGGTTCATCCTCTGTTTGCTCCCGTGCAATAAACAGCCTTGGATCCTATGCCTGCCTACCCGCCTGTTTCTGTTCCCCCTGCTGGGCTTCCCCTTCTGGGGGGGTGGGGCTTTTCCGGCAGCACATGCATGGCCACTTCTCTGGGGGGGGCTGGCGGAGCCCTGGCTGACCTGGGAAGTGGGTGGGCAACTCTCCCGTGGGGCCCTCTGGGCAGACTTTGGGAGCCCTGCTCTGGAGCCCTGGGGCCAAGCCTGTCTCTCTTCCCTGCCCGCCTTCTCCCGGTGGGGCTCGTCTGCCAGAGCCAGGGGGCTTCCCCCCGATGCCCTTCCATGGTGGGCAGGGAGGGAAGCAGCCCCCCCCCCAGCCTGGAGCTCCAGCTAGCCCTCAGGCACAGCAGCAAAAGTGTTCCCTCTCAGCCCTGTTCACACGTGTTTGCATGTCCGCCCACCGTTAGATCCCGCTCCGCATGCACGCGCGCACACCCCAACGCCGCCGAAAAACACGGGAGAGAGACACACCCGGCTCGGCAGCCACGGGCAGCCCCGCAGGCCGTCCCTGGCCACAGTCCAGCCCAGACACAGCCAGGCTCGCTGGGTGAGCGTCAGCTGAGCGCTGGGCTGGCCTTCCTCGCAGGGTCGTTGGGAGAATGCCGTGGGGCAGGGGGGCGACTGGCCAGGAGGAGGAGGAAGGGCGGCGGCCGCCCTGGGCCGCTTGGAGGGCAAACCAATGTGGGGCAGGGGCACAGCTCGCCCCTCCCCCTGGCGCGCACTCGGCCCCTTCTCTGCCCCCTCCGCGCATGTCTTTTCCTGGAGCCGCCACTGTTGCGGGGGCGGGGCGGGCGGTAGCAACTGCTGGGAAGTCCCCGGAGGAGGACGGAGCTGAGCGGCGTCCGTGCCCTTCCGCTGCTGATAAACCCCAAGGCCTCAGCCGTAGTTAGTTGCGGCTAAGGATGATGGGAGTTGTAGTCCAGCGGGCGGGGGGGGGCGCACAGAGCTCCAGGTGGTGCCCGAAGCCGCGTTCGGCGTGAAGGGGGCGGGGCGCAGCAAACAGCTGCCCATTGGACAGGAGCCTTGTCACGTGACGGCCCCTGCGGAAAGGGCCGCGCGCCATAGAGCGTCTGGGACGGAGCGGTCGAGGGGAGGCGGCCGGCGGGAAAGAGCGCCGCCGGTTGTCACGGAAACCCCGGGCCCAGAAGGGGCGGGGCCATAGTGCGGCCGGCTCCGGCCTCTCCGCCGCCGACGCCGCCGCCTCCTCCTCTCCGGCGCGGGTTGGGCGGCGGCAACAGCTGCGCTCCCTCGTCGTCCTGCTGCAGCCGCCGCCATGACGTCGGCCTCCACGAAGGTGCCTGGGGGCGGAGGGCCCCCCCGAGCACGGGCAGAGCCATGTGGCGGAGAGTCCCCCGGGCCAAATCTTGGCGGGAGGCGGGGGCGTCGCCTCCTGAGCGAGGCCCTGGCGCGTGCCCGCCCCTCCATGCGGCGGGGAGTCCCCCAGGCTCTCCTGGGAGGGGCGGGGGGCCCCGCTGGCGAGGTTGGCTGGCGGCCGCTTCTGCCCTGCAGCAACCCCCCCCCGCTCTCCCCCCCCTCTCCCCCCTCCCAGGTCGGGGAGATCTTCTCCGCCGCCGGCGCCGCCTTCACCAAGCTGGGCGAACTGACGATGCAGCTGCACCCGGTGGCCGACTCCTCTCCGGCCGGGTGAGCCTGGGGCGCGCGCGCGGGCAGGACCCCGACCCGGCCCCCCAGCCGGCCCCCGCGCGGACTCCGGGCAGGCCCGGCTCTGCGGCCTTCCGCGGGGCGGGGCGGGGGTGGGCGGTCGCCGTGCTCTGCCTCCCGGGCCTCCGCTCTTCCCCGCGCCCGGCCTCAGGCAGGCCGGCCACTCGTCCGGTAGAGATGCGCGCTGCCCGGCAAAGGGAGCCCCGCCCCCTGGGGTGCCCCCCCGGGCTCCTGAGGACGCCCCCCGCCGCACCCTGACCCCCTCCCCGACCCCCACCAGGGCCAAGTGGACAGACGCGGAGATCTCCCTCCTGCGGGCGTCCGTCCAGCGCTTTGGAGACGATCTCAACCGCATCAGCACCCTCATCAAAGACCGGACTGTGTAAGGGGGGGCTGGGGGGCTGCTCAGTGGTGGTAGGCAGTGGGGGCACGGCCGTGGGGCCACCGAGGCAAGGGGCTGGGGGTTGCAGGTCCCCCTCCCTGACCCCCTTTCTCCCTCCTCTAGGGCTCAGCTGAAAGGGGCAGCCAAGCGCAAAGCCTATGAGGACAGTGGGTTGCCCCTCCCGGCCGAGTCCCCGAAGAAGGGGGCCCGCAAGGGGCAGCAGCAAGGCCCCCCCTCTGCAGCAGGCGCGGGCCCCCCTGATTCCTCTGCCCCACCTCTGAAGAAGCAGAAGGCCTCTGGTGAGTGTCTGCCCCAAGGCAGGGGGGCAGGTGCCTTGTGTTCAGGGTCTTTTGGTGGGGGGGGGGGGGCTGACGCCTTGCTTGGGTCTAAGGCCCGGCCTCCCTTGTGTCACCAGACGTCACCCTCAGCGCTCTGAACGACTCGGACGCCCACAGTGACTTGGTGGACATTGAGGGCCTGGGAGACGCCCCCCCTGCCAAGAAGCTCAACTTCGACCAGGGTAAAATAAAGGCTGGTCCTGGGCGGAGGGGGGGTTCCTGGGAGAAAAGCATGGGGTAAGCAGGGTCCTGGGGGGGGCCTCTTCTGCTCCTCCACTTGGAGCCCGCCCTGGCGGCATCTCCAAGAGAGGGCTGAGGGAGACGCCCGCCTGGCACCTTGGAGAAGCCGCTGCCAGTCAGGGTAGGCACCCCAGAACTAGATGGCAGCAGCTGCCTCTCTGCCTGTGTCTGTCCTCCTCCCGGAATTGGGGATGTGCCCAAAAGTGCTTGGATGCTGGCGGGGGTGGTTCTTTCAGGGCGGGGGAGGGTGCACTCACCCCGCCCGCCGCATCCCCCCCCCACCGTTAACTTCAGTGCTCCATTATTTTCAGTCCACAGAGGCAACCTCCCCACTTCACGACAGGCGCACCCACGACCAATGAGGGTGACGGGGCGGTGGGGAGGAAGGCTGCCACCCCAAGGGGAGGGCGTGCTGGGGGGGAAATGCGGCGGGAGGGGTGAGTGCACCCTCCCCCACCCTGAAAGAACCAACCCCGCCGGCACCGAAACGGCCCCCCCGGAGCTGACACGTTTTGGAGGCTTTTATAATGGCCTCCAAAGCGTTTTGGGCTCAAGCCTGGAAGGAATAAGCCCAGGATTGGGTGGGGCCAAGCTCAGCAGGAAGCCGGGCCAGGTTGCGGGGGGGGGGGGTGTTCCTAGCCTGGGTGTGTGTCTGTTGGGGGGGGCGTGTTCTGAGGCCCGCTAGGTATCTGGCCGCCACCTTCGGCCCAGGCGAGCCCTGCAGTGGGTGGGCTTCGGGTTCTGAGGCAGGGGGAGATTCCCTGCCGCCCCCCCTCCCCAGCCCTCTGGTGTGCGTTCTCTCTCTTCTCCAGACAGCCTGAATCTGGACTCTGGGTTCCTCATGACTCCCGGCACAGATCTGCCCCTCCTGCCCCGCTGACGGACGCCTCCTCCGCAGCGCCCCCTCCTCAGGAGCCTTGGAACTGCGGGGTGCGAATGGTGGCCCCCTTGGCCAGGGGGCGCTCCCTCCGGCTACCGCCTGCCTGCCCGCTCTGGAATCGTGACCCCCCTGCTGCTGTGGGGGTCCATGGAATGACGGGTTGGCCCCCCGGCCCTGGCCCGTCTCTCCCTTGCAGAAGGGTGGCTCTCCTCCCCGACCGTCGGCCTTTGGGGGCAGAGCAGCCGGGACCAGCCCTTCTTCCTCCGGCCCCCTCTCTGCAGCTTCTCCTATGGACACAAGAGGCCTTGGATCTGTGCTCCCCCCCCCCCCGCCCCCTTGGACGACGTGTGTGGAGCCCTGGTGCTTGTGTGTATCTCTTTGTGTCTTCCTTTTGGTCAGTCCATTGTAATAAAAGTTGCCCCCCCCCCACCTGTTGTGTCGTTGCGTCCCTCTGCTGCAGGGCTGATCCACCTCCTTGGGGGCAAGGGGGGGGGGCCAAGAGTGCCCCAGTGTTCAGGCTGGCTGTTTGTGCCAGACCCCACAGGAGCAGCACAAGGAATACTGGCGGCCCGGGACCAGCACCAATATTGATGTGCTGCTAGAGCGGGGTGGGCCCCAGGGCCAGGGAGAGGCCCCTGCCCCTCAGCTGCCAGCTGCTCTCTTGGCGGGGGGGGGGCTGCCATGTGGGGCGGGGGGGGGGCGCCTGCTGCTGCTGCTGCTGCTGATGTCCTGGCCGCTCACTCGCGTTAACACCACAAAATGGTTTGTGGATTCCTGATTGCCCAACAAACCATGTTGTGCTGCTGGTGCGGGCGCCGGTTTGCTTGCACTGCTCCGTTCCGGGGCCAGGGGCTGAGGTGACTGTGTGCAGGGGGGGCGGGGGGGGGCGCAGTGGGCCCTGCCTCTCCCAAATTCCTCTTTGAAATGGAGATCCCTTCCCCCACCCACCCACCCACCCACACACTCCTTGGGGCAGGGTGCCATTTCCCACACTGGGCTTGGTGTGTGTGGGGTGGGGGAGAGGGAAGCTGGCAGCCCCTGGGATGGAGTGGGGTAGGAGCTGCCGGGAGGGAGGGAGGGAAGGAGTGCAGCCCCCCCCCCACGCCCCTGTTCCCTTCTTGGGCTTAAGCAGAACATCTCTGGGGGGGGGGTGAAGGAAAAGCACCCCCCTTCCAGGCCCACGTCCGTGCCTTTCTCCCGCCACCTCCTAGCGTGTTTGGGGGGAGGGCTCCACAGTGGAGGGGAAAGGGCGAAACAACGCCCAGGGCTGCCTGAGGCTGGGGGCAGCGTGTGGCTCTGGGCACCAGGCAGGGCGGGGGCCAGCGCATGGCCAACACCGCGTGGGGCCTTCCCTGCCCAAGCCCCACTTGGTGCCCCACTTGGTTGTGCACAGGGGCCCAAGCAAGAGGCCCCCGCAGGCTGTGCTCAGCAGACCCCCCCCCAGTGGGCCCTCACTTGGAGCCCAGTGCTTCCGTGGGTCGTGGGTGGGCCAAGGGCCTGGGTTGCCCCCCCCCTGGCGCAAGCTCTGTGGGAGGGGCTGGTGGTGCCCTGGTGAGAGCCAGCTGGCAGCTTTGCTGGGGGGACTGGCCCATCTCGGCACGTGTGAGTTGGGGCAGGGGGCTCAGGCACCCCTGGAAGTGCCAGCCGGCTGGACCCAAGCAGGGGGGGGTGTCTCTGGTGAGCAAACCTGACCCCACCCCCAATGAGAGGCATTTGCCTCAGCCGCCATGACTGAATACAAGGCCTGCTTTAAAAGTGGAGGGGAAACACTTCCCTCTATCAAGCTGGCACCACTCTGTGTGGGGCAGCTACCTGGGGGGCGGGGGGGGAATCCTGGGGCAATTTCAAGGCAAGGGGGGTGGGGGCAGCTGGCTGCCACTGTAAACAGCCATGTTCTGCAAGGCAACAGATGACCAGACGTTAAGAGGTCCATGATCCACCCCCTAGCTGCGAACAGTGTGGGTCTGCCTAGCTGAAAGGGTGGGGTGCTGTTCAACCCACCCACCCCCAACACTGCCCATCTCCGATGTCGTGTCCAGTTTTAACAGAAAGCCAGCTGGGCAGAATCATTCCAATATGTTTCCTCCCTCCGTGCCCCCCCCCTTCTGAACTGGCAGTTCACCTTTTGACTCTCCCCCCCCCATCATGCGCACACACACACACACACACACACACCCCTTTTTGGGGGAGAGGAGGGTCAGGGTGTAGGGCTAGTGAGAAAGGCCGAGGCGTAGGCGAGGGCCATGTTCCAAGGCAGAAGGGTGTAGTTTGCTTAATCGGGGAAAGAGGCTTTTTTTTTTAGGGGGGCATGTCTGGAAGGTTTTGCTTCTTAAAAACAAACAAGCGGATGGGTGCAAGCCCCCCCCCCAAATTGGGGGATTTTGTGGCTTGCAAGGGGTGATGAGAGCAGAGAGTCGCGTTTGGGCCCGATCCTTGCCAGCCTCTACAGTATTTCCCCCTTTTTGAGGGTGGGCTCAGAAGGGTCCCCTCCCTTCAGGAGGAAAATTAAAATTCTGTCCATTTGTGTGGCCAAGTGATTTTTTGGGGAGGTGCAGGTGCCTGGACTAGGCCTGTCTGAAGAGGATTCTGGCCGCTGGAGGGGTGCCTGGCTTCCATTTTGTTCTCCACTGTATGGTGGAGTGTGTGAATCTGGAGGGGAGGGGTCCGCTACGGGCAGGAGGGAGAGATTTTTGACTCAAACTCTTCATTTTGCAGTGAGTCAGTGGAGGGTTCCTGGGCCTGATCCTGTTCTTTTAATTAAGCTCCCCCCCCCTCGCCGGAGGAAGAGAGTGCTGTCTTTGAGGCAAGGATGTGGTGTCTTCAGGGCATGACGCATCTCTTTTCCAAGGAGGGGTTCTTTCGTTTGGGGCTGAGCCTGGCGGCTCCTGGGGCTCATTCTAATTAATTGTGGGGGGCTCCAGGGGCTGCTTGGGGGGCTCCAAGCCCCCCCTCCCGAATGAGAGCGCCTTGCTTTCGGTTGGGCCCGTCTCTCGGCTTGCTTCACAGGGTGTGATTAGTCTATTTTTACGAGGCTGGATTTCCACCCACGGCTTCTCCACCAGCGCTCGGACCCGCTAGCCTGCAGGGCCTGCTCTCGCCCGGGGGCTTGTGCCCAGGGCTTGGCAGCCTCCGGCAGCCAGCCCCGGCCTCCGAGGCCTCTGGGTGCCTGCCCTTCCTGCTGCCTGAGAGTGGCACCGTGCAGCTGGCCGCCAAGCGACGGACACACCCAGCCCCCAGCAGTGCCTGCGCCTCTGCTCCGGCCCCGGCCCCCGAACCCCGTCCCTCGGTGCCTCCGACTTACCTGCTCTGCTGCCCCATTGCCCCCAGCCAGGCGCCCGGGGCCGAGGGGTCCAGAAGCCCGGCTGAGCCCTTAGAAAAAGGTTTTGCACTCACCGAGGGCAGAGGCTTGGCTGTACCTGGTTGCCCCCCCAGCTCTGGTGGTGAGCCCTCTCTGGATCCATGCGGGATTTGCCCCCCAAAACGGGGGGGGGGGAATTGGGGGCCCCCTTTCTGTGCCAGCCACAGAAATTGGGGACCTCCTTCCAGCTGGCCCCAAAGCCTTGTCAGCCTCAGTTTTTCCAAGGAATCCAGAATCGGGGGGTAATGAAGAAAACAAGAGGGCCCCCCCATGGCCCCCCCAGAGCTTCCAGCCCTGTTCCGTGCGATTGTGGAAGGCAACGAGAGAGAGAGAAAAAACAGGGTGAACCGAGAAAAGCCTGGTCCTTTTTCCCCCTACGCAACTTTCTACACTTGAATAAACCCCTTTGGGGCAGTGGAAAAAATCTGCAAAAAATTCAGTGGGGAGCCCTGGCCCCCCCCTGGAGGTGTGTGAAGTTTGGAGTGGATCAGGGCAGCTGCTCCCCAGGAAAAAAATAGCTTTTGGACGGCTCCGTCTCCCGCCAGCTTTAACGTCCCCAGCTGACTTTGTCCCGGTGCCAGCTCGCAAGCCAGGCTTGGCAGAGGCTCCGCTTTTCAAACGGCCACTTTGTCTTGGTATGCAGCGCTCAGCACTCCACGCCTGGTGCGGTCCTGGCCCCCCCCATGCCGCCCCCCCCCCTTGTCCCCGGCCCCCGAGTTCCTGTGCGCAAAGGGCTTTGTGTGTGCTTTTTTTAACACGCAAGGCCACGGCGGCCGAGCGAGCGGGGGTGTGTGTGTGTGTGTGTGTGTGAGCTGCCACCACAGCTCCAGCCCGGAATCTGCCGAAGCGAAAGCGCAGCTCAGTTTACAGAGGCAGGCGGAGCAGCGAGCGCGCCCCCGCCCTGCAAACCGCGGCTGTGCTGACCCCCCCCCCCCGCCCCCGAGGCCGGCTCTGCCCTGCCGCCGCCGCGGCGTGTGGGGTGCGGGCTGAGCTGGGGTCCGCGGCACTGAGCAGGCCGGCCCTGAGCAGTGTGCGGGGCACCCTCCGCCGGCAAAGGGCAAAGGGCGCTTGACCCCCCGAGTGGCCGGGCCGTGTGGGCTGGCCTGGCTGCGCTGGCGGGGGGAAGTGCCAGTCAGCTGGCAGCCTGGCCATCAGGCCTCTTCGGCCCCCAAGCAGGAAGGGAACACCCCCCCCCCGCGCGGCCCTCTCTCCTCTGGAGGGCTGCTGGGGCTTCCGTGGAGGTCCAGGGGCTCTTGTGAGAGAGAGATGGGGGGCAGGGGGGCGGGAGGAGGAGTTGCAGCCCTCTGGGGCAGGAGCCCTCTTCTCCGGCTGCTCCTCTGTGTCTTCCGGCTTGCTTGACATGAACTCTGCCCCCTGGGGGCACTCAAGACAAACCCCCCCCCCGCGGAAGGGGTGAAGGGGGGCAGGGTTCTGGTGCAGGTCTTGGGGTGGCGAATGGGAGGGAGGCCCCCCCCCCGGCTTCCATGGGGAGCTGCGCATCTGAAAGCCCCCACTTCAGGCCAGATGCGGGGGGGGGGATCTTGCTGCACTGTCCGTCTCTCAGCGAAGCCTAGGTGTGGGGGGGGGAGGCGAGAGAGTGGGCAGAGGGGAGCTTCGCCTCCCTCTCTCAGCACCGGAGGGAGAAGCAGGGCCCATCCCAGGAGACGGAAGTCTGGGAAGTTTCGGACCGACAAAGAGGAAGGACTTGTCCACACAGCACTGAACCCATCGGTGGAGTTCTTGGCCACTGGCTGGGGCGGCGTGAAGAGAGACTGGGGTCACTCCATGGCCGAGTCCGGCGGCTGTGGGCCCTCTCCAGCCTCAGAGGCCCGATGCCCCCGTGGCCACAGCAGGGGAGGGGGCCTGCCCCCTCCCCTCGTCTTGCCTGTGGGCTTCTGGGGGGCCCCCGCGGGCAACAGGAGGCTGGACCGGAGAGGCCTCCTTGGGCTGTCCGCATGTTCTGGAGAGGGAGCGCAGGGACAGCCAGCCCCACCGAAAGCAAGCAAGGACTCAGCCAGGCAGTGGGGTGGGCAGGGCTTTATTGTCCGCGTGGTACAGAACTGCAGTTGGCGCCGGAGGGAGGGAGGGAGGGAGCCCCCCCCCCAGCAACGCCCTCCAGTGAGGTGCTCTTTGCTCCCACCCGAGAGAGAGAGAGAGAGAGTGAGAGGCATGGATAGATATGTACAAATTATACATCATACAAAAATAATCCTGCAACCCCCCCTCAATAAAATATGAGGTGGGGAACAGGGAGTGACAAGCAGTTAGGCGGCAGTCTTGGGGTACAAACGGGGTGTGTGTGTGTGGGGGGGGGTGCGCGTCCCAAGAGTGGGGTAAAAGGAACTCTATCAGCAGCAACTCGGTGCTTCTCCCCATCTCGGTTGGGGTCTGGTGGTGGGACGCAGGAGGAGGAGCCACTCAGAAGCACCACGGCCACTCCTCCTTGGGGAGGCCTCTCACACACGGCCCCCCATTTGTCACCTGGATCCTCTGCGCCCCTCGGAGCGGCCCCTTCACGGGTGCTCATGTCGTGATCTGTGGGGCTGGAGCACCTAGGCTTCCAGCAGCTGGAGAATGCCCCAGGTGGGCCCTGCGAGGGAGGGGGAGCGAATACCATCCACCCCCACAATTGAGAAATGCCTCAAGCTAGTCTTTGCTCTTGCAGAGGGTCCAGGGCAGCTTCCAGCGGGGAGAGTCCTGGCCTCTGGGGGCTGCGGGGGGGGGGTCCCCAGGGGGCTGCGCATGCCTCCTGTCATGTGGGAGAAAGCCCTGGAGGAGCGGCAGGGTCCCAAGCAGAGCCCCCTCCGGCACAGCTCCCCTCCTGCAACAGCCCTTGGCAGCCAGCTGGGGGGCTCCTTCCAGGAACATGGAGCCCCCCCTTGAGCCTCCGGGCACAGGGAGGAGTCCAGCGTAGCAGGGAGGACATCCAGGCAGCCGTGGGGCACGGCCCCTCTCCTTCCAAACATTCAGCAGAACCTCTTGCTGCTCCCTGTAGGGCTGGAGGGAGGGCAGCTATGGGGCAGGGGGTGTTATGGGGACCCCAGCCACGAACAGCTTCTTGGGGGGAGAGTCAATGTCCAGGCCTCCTGGAACAAGAAGGAGAGTTGAGGATGAATGGTGGAAGAAGGGGAGTGAGTCGCTCCCCCAGGGGAGGGCAGCAGCCCCGCCCCCCCGGGGGCTGGCCCCTCCTCCTGCCCTCACTAGCCCCACACCTCCCCTTCACTGGCCATGTGGGTTCTCTCCTGCCGCCGTCTTGCCCCCTCCCTGCTCACCTTTCCTCTTAAGGGTTTCCAGCCTGGGGGGGCTTCTTCTGCTTCCAGAGCCGGGGGCCCTGGAGGAGGAGGAGTAGATGGGGGGACAGAGCAGGTGTGGTCAAAGGTCACGGGCGCCCCCCCTCACAATGAGCCCTGCTCTTCTCCCCACACCCCGCGTCTCCTCCCAACCCACCTGTGGAGGTACCAGCAGGAGTTGGGGGTCCCAGCACTGTGGCAGGTGGGGAGCTGGGGAAGAGACAAAGAAGAAGTTGGGGGCAGGGGGGGGAGGCAGCCTCCCTCCCCTTTCCCCGCCCCCCATCGCCCCACCTGCTGAGACATGCCTGTGTAGCCGCTGCCCCCTTAGCATTAACCCCACACTCACCCCATGGATGGTGCCCAGGTAGGGACTGTTGCTTTGGAGGCCGACTGGGGGCGCCCTGCAAAGGCAGGGGGACAAGCTGAAGCCGCAGCTCCGGGGGGGGGGGCGCTGAGTCCTAGGTCCCGCCCCGCCCCCCACGCCAAGCCCCCTCCCCAGCTCACCTGCTGCTTGCGGGGGTCAAGTCCTTGGGAAGGGTCTCCATCGCCTCCACGGCCTAGCAGAGGGAAAAGGGGAGAGCAGAGGCCGTCCAGTTACCGCTGGCAGCCCCTGGGGCGGTGGGCTCCGGTGCGGAAGGGGGGCGCCCCCCACCCGGGCCCCGGCTCACCGCCAGCCCGCTGTCCAGGCAGACACTGCTCCGGCGGCTCCGCTGGGGTCCCGGCAGCTGCTCCAGCGGGGGGGTCCTGCAGGGAGGGGAGAGGGGGCTGCTGCATCACGGGGGCCCTCGCACGGCGGCCCGGGCGACCCCCGCCCCCGCCCCTACCTACCCCGCCGGCCCCGGGAGCTGTGGGGCGCTGTTGGACCGCCTCAGGGCGCCCCCCCCGGCACTCGGCTCCACCTCCATGCGCTCCATGGGCCCCCCCAGCCCGACCTCGCCTCGCTTCACATCGCAGCCCGGACGGAGGAGCGCGCGGGGGGGGGGCGCCCGAAAGGGCTCCGCCTCTTCTTTGCAAGACGCGCCCCAGCAAGGCAACGCAGGGAGCCGCCCCCCAGGCGCCCAGCCCGCCAGCACTTCCTCCCCCCGCCCCGCTGGGGCGGCGGAAAGGAAATGCACGTGGAGAAGGACGCGAGCAGGACACCCCACCCCACCCCACGCGCCAGCCGGGACGCCGGAGGCGCCTCCCCCGCCGGCCCCGCGTCTTCTGCGGGCGGGGGGGGTTGGCGCCACCTGGCGGCCGAGCCCGGAGCTGCCGCTTAGAAACAACCCCGAGGATGCCCCCCCCAGGTGGGGAGAGTCCACGCGCGACCGCCGGGAGAAGGGACGGCGGAGCGCGCTTCTTTCCAGTTCGGCGGGGGGGGGCTCCCTCAGTGGTGGGTGGAGAGCGGCCTCCATCCCTGCCTTGGACGCAGAGCGCCCCCGGGGGGGCAGCATGTATTATGGGTGGGGGACTTAGGGGTCCGATGACTGCCCCGCATCCCCGACCTGACTCTGCTGTCCCTCCCTGCTGACTTGGGAGATGGCCGCTTCGGAGAGGGCCTGACCTCCCGGCCATGGCGCGGCAGGGGCATAGCCTCATCCCGATGGGATCCCTGCTGGGAGGGCAGCCCTTAAGCTCCTCCAGCCCACACTGTGCAAGGGCCACCTGATGCTATGCACTCTGTGCATGCACAGAGGCAGCACCGTGACTCACCCAGGGCCGGCCCAAGGATTTCTCGCTTTGGCCCCCTCTGCTGCCCCTTTGCCCATGTAGAGTGGGGGCAATCCCTGTTGCCGGCAGGAGGCGCCTGCCTGTGGGGGCACCCCCCCGGCCAAGGGGGCGGAAGGCAGTGCCCCCGCCACGGCTGAATGACGGCAGGCAAGCACCCCCCCCCCAAGTGACTGTCCTTTTGGCTCGTGGCCGTTGGCGCCCCTCCCTCCTCTGGCGGTGCTCTTGCACATGCCGCATCTGCCTCGTGGCCGGCCAGCCTGACCTCACCTGGGCAGTCTCTTCTTCCTGGGGCCTTCTCCAAGGGTGGCCTGCGCCTGCCCCCCCCGGGCCCTCCAGCCTCGCCTCACGGGGCCCTCTCATGCATCTCAGCAGGGGCGTAACTTTAATAGGGCCAGGGGAGACAGTTGTCTGGGGGCCCACTGCCTTGGGGGCCCCCCCGAGGCAAGTCACATGACTGACTCCCCCAGCCGCGCACCCGCCCGGGCTGCCTTCCGTTGTATCCATCCTCCGAAACTGATGTGAGTCTTAAGACCTGGAGCGACCAGGACAGCATGTTTTTTTTGGGGGGGGGGGCATTTTAAAATCTTGTCTCTGGGCCCACTCCAACCTTGCTACGCCCCTGTATCTCAGCCTAACCTACCTCACATGGTTTGTTGTGAGGATAAAAATAAGCATGTACACTGCTCTGAGCTCCTGGGAGGGGTATAAATGTAATAAATGAAATAATAATAATAATAATAATAATAATAATAATAATAATAATAATCCAAGTAGGTTCAGGCTGCATTTACTATGGGGTGGGGGAGAGGAAGGGAGGGGATCTGCCTGCCTGTCCCCCCCCCCACTGCACCTGGTGAGAAACCTGGGGAAGGAACGTCTGTGTGTGTGTGTGTGCGTGTGCGTGCATGCACAGTTAGGGTTAGGGTGCACAGAGTGTCTCCTGGGCCTCTTGGTAGGAGGCCCCGCCTGTGGCAAGACCCCCCCCCCAGCTCAGGTTTGGGTTGAGGGCTCTTGCCTGATTCAAGGCGTCTTGTCAAGCAGCAGAGCCCAGGCTAATTAGGCGAGGCTGTCCTGCGGGCATGGCAAGCGGGGCACCCCCCTGAGCCCCCTTTCGAGGGGGGCCGCACTGGCCGATCGGGCCCAGGCCCCACCCCCTGCCAGGGCTCTCGGAGGACGGCCCTGCAATTCGGGTTGCATCTCTTTGCACAGAGGTGAACCTTCTAGCTCTGGGGCAGGAAGCCCTCTCGGGCCTTGGCACAGAAGGGCCTCCCCTTTCCCTCCCTCTGCAGGGAACGCGGTTTGGGGCATTGGCCTCAAGCAGGTTGAAATGGGCCAGGCCTGGCCAAGGAACCCACCAAGCCCTGGAGACCTCCTGCTCACCCCACGGACACCCCACCAAATCCAGCGCCGCCGCCCCCCCCGCACGCTCCCATCCACCACAGAGAGACACCATTTGGGATGAATTCTCATTTATTTCGGGAGTTCACACAGAGGTTGGAGTTCTACGCACACCAGCCATGCAGGCAGAGGGGAAGAGGGCAGATGGCATCTCTGCCATGTCCAGAGGGAGATGGGGGTGTGGAAGCAAGGAGGGGCCTGGGCTGTCAGCTGGGGGGCAGGGAACTGGAGCAGGAGGAGATGGGGGGCTAGACTGGCAGCCGAGAGAGGGGTGTCCATAAACCCCAGGGGGGGGGGAGAGACCATTTTGGAGGTGGTTGGCTGGGAGACTGAGCAGGAGGCGAGGGGCGTGTTGGGGGAAGGGGGGGGTCTTGCCTGTAGCAGCAGCTCTGGTGGCTATACAGTTCAAATATAGATATACTTTTATATTTATATATATATAGATAGATAGATAGATTTATGTATTTATTACACTTTCCCTTTAAATAGACACTATATACAGATCACAGCAGAGGGTCGGGGGTGTCACAGGGGACCCAGACACCACAAGGGAACGACCACCACAGGGGGCTACACGGAGGAGTAATTGTTGGGGGCCTGGAGGCAGAGGGGGTGGGGTGGGGGTGTTCCTGCCCCACAGCACCCCCCTGGAGCCATGGGTCCGCCGGGCTGCCCTGTGCAGATGGAGCTTTGGCTGTGGCCAGAGGGGAGGGCCGAGTTGGGCTCCCACCGGGGTCCAGTGGGGTGGGGGGGCAGGCAGGGGCCCCCAGTGGTGGGAGGGGCCTTGCTGAGCCAGAGCCCCTGCCTGGGTGGGGGGAGGGGGTGTCCTGTGTGTGGGGGGGGTGGCTGGGCTCTGCAGCTGCTTCCTCAAGTGGGGCCGGAGGGCTGTTCTGGACACCAGGGGGGCGGCGGCCGGCCGGCTCCTCGGGGGGGGGGCGCGGCTTGGGGCGGGAGGGGCGAGGCGCAGAGGCGGCGGCCGCCCGCCCGCCCGCCCCGGGTCCAGTCAGCGGCTCGTCACAGCTCGGAGCAGCGGTCCTGCTTGCTGTAGTGGTCGAACTGGCTCTTCCAGTGCATCATGTAGGCGCTCCAGCGGTGGAACTCCGTCTTCCACTGCCGCTCGGCCTCCTCGATGTTGTCTGGGTGATCAGGCGGGGGGGGGGAGGAGGAGGAGGAAGGCGAGGAGGGGGGGGAGGAGGAAGGCAGGGGGGCAGGGAGAGAGCCAGAGAAGAAGAGTGTTCAGCAGCAGCAGCAGCAAAGCGGGGGGGGGGGGGCTGGGGGGGCAAATGGGGGCATTTCCAGGCTCTCAGCCGCCCCCCAGACTGCCAGAGAAGCCCAGAGCAGAAGGGCAGCTTGGGGTGGGGGGGGCATTTCTTCCATTTCAGCCCAGCACCAGAGTCTTCAGGCTGAAGCAGCCGAAAGGAAGGCCCCGTCTGCCTGGGGGGGGGGGCTGCTGGGGTGGCTTTGGGCAGAGGCTCTGGTGAGGAGGCTTTGGGGCCGGGGCGGGGGCCGGGGGTTGCTGGCAGCCTGCAGATATTTTGGGGGGGGGGTTAGTATTTGCAAGAAGAAGGGGGGCAGAGCCGGGGAGTGGGGGTGCGCAGCAAGGCTGGAGTCAAGTGAGCCCCGGGGGAAGGAGGGAGCTGCCCGTCTTTGCTGCAGGAGGGGGTCAGGGAAACCGTGGGAACCCCAACCGGCCCTGCAAGCCTTTTCTTCTGCTCCTGTGCAAATAATATCACCCCCCCCCACACACACACACAAATACTCCTGCAGTCACCCCCTCTCTTTACACCCTGTCGGCAGTGGAGAGCAAACTGCCCCCCAGCCAGCCAGCAGGGGGGCCCTCACTCAGGGGCCCAGGGCATTTGCCCCCCCCCATTCAATTATAGCTACACCCCTGTCAGGAAAGCATGAAGGGGAAGGGGGGGGCGTGGGCGGGGTGACTCCTGGGCTCAGCCGGTGGGGGGGGGTGACTCTCCTGGCCCACCTTTTCAAGAGCACAGAACCACCCCCACCGCAAACGATGCATGGAGCAGAGAGTGTGGACGGGGGGACATTTCCCGCCCCCTCTCACAACACTCGGACCAGAGCTCACCCCATGAAACGGAAGGCCGGGAAATCTAGGCCCAACAAAAGGAAGTCCTTTCCCACACAGCGCATAATTAATCTATGGAACTCTCTGCCATGGGATGTGGTGATGGCCACTTGCTTGGATGGCTTTAAAGGGGGCTCAGACAAAGTCTTGGAGGACAGGTCTACCAATGGCTACTAGTCTTGATGGCTAGAGGCCACCTCCAGCCTGGGAGGCAGGATGCCTCTGAATCCCAGCTGCAGGGGAGCGACCGCAGGAGGGAGGGCCGGCCCCCCCCCCCCCGGCCCGTGGGCTTCTCAGGGGCTTCTGGTGGGCCACTGAGTGAAACAGGAGGAGGCTGGACTGGATGGGCTTCCTTGGGCCTGGCCCAGCAGGACTCTTCTCCTGTTCTTATGCCAGGCCTCCCACTTTGTAATGGGGGGGCTGCCCGGCTTGGCAGGGCTCTGGGCTGCTCCCCTTCTGACGAGGGGTCTCAGGGGCCTGGGAGGAACTCAGGCCAGGGGCCCCGGGGAGCCACTCGGGACGGACCGGGGCCCTGGGTGGAACGAAGCCGGCCCTGCCTGCCCCCTGCCTGCCCCGGGCCTGTGAGCATCTCGTGTGCCGGCCCAGCCATCTTCCTGTGTGCGCAGTGGGTGTCCCCCGAGAGGCAGGCAGCCCCCCCAGCCCCCCCGGGCCCTTTCTCCCCCGACCCCCCCCAGCCCCTCCAGCCCAGCACCCAGGAAAGAACTCCGGACGCGCCCTGGGCAGGAAGAAGCCGACACCCCGAGGAGATGCGGCTTTTATCACCAAGACACAGCCCCCTCCACCCCCAACGCAGAAGCACCAAGGGCGGGAGGGGGTCTTTGCCCACAGCCCCCTCTCTGGCCCTGCCCACCCAGTGAGCCCTAAGAAAGGACAGAAGTCCGGGGGGGGCAGGGGGGGCAGAGGGGTTGAGAGCTAGGCCTGCCTCAGCCCCTTGCCAAGGATGGGGAGGGGGCCGATCTCGGGAGGAGAGGGGCCCACCACGGGCAGGGGGTGCCCCTTGAGTGCTTGCCTGCCCGCCCCTCTTCAACCAGGTTGCCATACCGGGAGTGAAGAGAGTCTGGGAGTGGCAGGGGGGGCAGGCATTGGTGCCCCCCCGGCCCCTGCTGCTCTTCGAACCGGACCCCCACCCTGTCCGGCCTGCACATCCAAGTGGCAAAGCTGCAAGAGAGAGCTTGTGCCACCCCAAGCCCTCCCCACCTCGGCTTCCCTTCTGCCCCCCCCCCCCCGTGTGCCTGGGCGCCTCTGCGTGCTGTGCGCTCATGCCCACCTCCTGCCGGCCAGGCTCTCGGGGGGGGGGGGGCGCCTCGCATCCCCTCCTGCTCCCCTGCTCCTTGTGGGGGTTCCCGCCCCCTGAGTCCGCGGGTGCGCCCACCCTCCTGGTGCTGAGCTCAGTCCCTGCAGTCTCGCCGGACGGCCCCCCAGCAAAGCCCCCGCCCTCCGTGGGCAGCAGTGGCGGCAGCGGCAGCAGCAGCAGCAGCTGCGTCATCTTCCTGCGCCTCCTTGCTGCAATCCATGGGATGCTCAGGATGGAAAGTGCCACGAGGGGAGCAGGGCGGCGGGCAGGAGGAGGAGGAGGAGGAGGCGGGGGCGGGGGCGGGGGCTGGCGTCAGCCCGTGAGCTGGCCGGGGGCCCGGGGCCCCAACTGATGTTAGTGCAAGGCCGGGCAGAGTCTACAAGGGAGAAGAAAATGAGGCGTTAAATGCTGGGGCCCCTCCGGCGCTTAACCCAAAGACCCCCAAACGGTTGCCCCAAACGACTGGCCAAGATGCTGTCACAGAGATGGGAGGCAGCAAGAGGACTCCGGCAGAGCTCCTTCCGTGGGTCTGAGCAGCAGGGAGAACCCCAGACCTCCTAGGCCAGGGAGATCAAGGAGCAGCTTGGGGGGGCGGCGGTGGGGGGGGGGGGCAGCAAGGCCAAAGAGGCCAGAGGAGGGGGCCAGGGCTGAGCGGTGCATCTCAGTCTGAATGGGGCTGCCGCACTGTAACGGGGCAATTGGCCCTTGGGCCGGGGAAGCCCCTGCCCACGTCCAGGAGCCGCGAGGGCTCCCGCTTGGTGATCCTCTGTGAGTGCAACGCAGGGTCAGGGGTGTGGGGCGCGGTTGTGCACTAAGCCCCAGCTGGGGAGGACGAGGGCAGATGCCCTCCAGACGCCCTCCCCAGCTCCTGAACAAGGCCGGCTGGGAAACCCGCCCCCCCCGCCCCCCCCCCGGGCCTTTATGCAGCATCCAGCCCCTCGCCTCTTGCCTTGTTTTTAACTGGCAGGTGATCAGAAAACAGGAGGGCACCCGGATGCCAAACTAGGTATTATCACTACAAATATTTGCTACAAATATTTATATACCACTTTTCAACAGATGTTCTCACAGAGGGTTGCACAGAGAAATAATAAATATATAAGATAAGATGGCTTCCTATCCCCAAAGGCCTCACAATCTAAAAAGAAACACGAGATAGACACCAGCCACAGTCACTGGAGGGCTGCTGTGCTGGGGACGGATATGGCCAGTTGCTCTCCCCCTGCCCAATAGAGAGAATCGCCACTTTTAAAAGGTCCCTCTCTGGTTCTCCTCCCCAAGAACCCATCATGAGAACAGCCGTTGTTTCCCCTCTGCCAGCCCCCCACTGCCTCCCCCACCCCCACCAGCGCTTCTGACCCACCTGTCACGTTGAGCAGTTTGGGGAGGAACCGGTTCCAGAAGGCGCAGATCTGGGTGCGGAGGCTGCGATCTGTGCTCAGCGGCTGCGTGTTCAGCCGGACATACTGCTGCTCGGCTGCCGTGTAACGGGGCCACGGTGTCTCCCTCTCCGTGGGCTCCGTGGGGTTTCTGTGTTGGGGGGCAGGAGAGAGAGAGATTGCTGCAGGTTGCTAGAGTGGGGTGAGAAGCAGAAGAGGAGGGGCCCCTCCCAGGTAGCCCAGCACAGAATTTGGGCTCTCGGCGGGTCCGCCTGGTAAGGCTGCCTCCCGGGGGCGCTCTGTGCTCCCGTTTCTGTCCCTTGCTGCCCACCAAGGCCCCCCCCCCCACAGGCTCCCCACTGGTGAAGGCAGGGGTGGGGGCTGCCCATCTCCTTCAGCCTGGTTTAAGTGGGTCCTGGAGGCCCACATGGCAGCGGCCAAGAAGGGACGGTGGGGTGGGGGCTCTCAAGTTCCTCCTTCCCAAAGCTTAAACAGCAGCCCACAAGCCCAGCCCCACGGAATGGGCAGCCGGCTCCTCCCCCCCACAGAGGCCCCATGCAAACATCAGTGGATTTTGAAATCCAGATCGCCGTTTCAAGTTTTGGGAGGGAGACCAACATATAAGCGTATGGGTAGCCCCCTCCCCTGCGGCTCAGCCTGGCTTCCATAAAGGATGGGACTGCAGCCTCCGCGGCTGGCGTGCCCACCCGCGCCTTGCCCAGGGAGCGGCCTTCTACTGAGTCCGGCCCTTGGCCCATCTCAGTGCTGGGCTCAGGCAGGGGTCTTTCTTCCACAGCCCTCCCCGGAGATGCCGCCAGGGACTGAAGCTGGACCCCCCCCCCGCATGCCAGCCAGAGGCTCTGCCCCTGAACTTCTCTGCCCCGTCCCCATCTTGGGCCCCATCCTGAGGGTCTGCTTGGGGAAGGGCCTTCCGCCGTTCACCCCAGCTCTGGCATCCCCTCCTCCTCGCCACGCTCCGCTCTCCCCCCCCCCCCCCCGCCAGGCACCTCCTCCTTTCCTCCTGCCTCTCTAGCCAAGCTTGGTGCTCAGCAGCCCCTCAGCCCGCCCCCCCCGGTGCTGCATTCCCCCCCCGCCACCTGCCTCTCCCCCCCTCCCCCCAGTTACCCAGTGCGGGCAAAGTTTGCCCAGTAGCGCATCATCCTCCGGCTCAGAGCTTCCTCCTCTTTGGTGTAGTTGAGGCTGCGGTTCAGGGGCAGCCCGAAGACAAATTCAATCTCGTAGCCATGTGGGACCCCCATCCAGGGCGGCCAGATGAGGTTGGAGGCCCGGTGGTCAAAGAAGTAGGCGTAGACCTTGTTGCCGCGCTCGGCGTAGTGCGTGGCGAAGTGCATGACGGGGCAGATGACGTTGTGGTCCCCCACGATGTCGTCCATGGCCTCCCGGTTCTTCTCGGGGTTGTTCTCATCTTGCCAGTCAGTGTACTGCAGCACCACGGCCTCGGCAGCAATGTCGTTGGCGTGGGGCACGCCGATGCGCACCCCGTCCAGGAAGTCCTCCCGGCTGATGAGGCTCTCGTTGTCCTTGCTGAAGCCGGGGGCCCCATAGATCAGGAAGTAGGTGCCCTCGTCCTTCACCACCCCCAGCAGGACTTGGGTCTCCTTGAAGTTCCCGGTGCTGAGCATGGCCTCGGGCGTGTCCGGGAAGAAGTCCCCGTCGACGACGGGCACGAAGGAGAAGCGGAAGACGCTCTTGTAGGGCAGCACCACCCACTCCTTGTCGATCAGCTCCTGGGGCTCCTTGGACCGCAAACACTTCACCAGCTCCGAGTCATTGGTGAACTGGCAGCCCACCTCTTTGCCCAGCAGAGTGGCCCGCTGACGGCCCTCCGCGGGGGTGATGGTGGCCCAGGGCCCGTTGGGGGCCCCGCTCTGCAAGATCGCTCGCTGGAAAAGGGCCCGGCTTTGGGCCGAGAGGAGGTGCATCCCCACTGATGCTGCTCCAGCACTCTCCCCAAAGATGGTGACCAGCTTCGGGTTGCCCCCAAAGAACTGGATGTTGTCCTGTATCCACTGCAGGGCCAGACGCTGATCCCAAAGCCCCATATTTCCTGGAGCCTCCGGACTCCCTAAGAGGGCCAGGAAGCCAAAGGCACCCACCCGGTAGCTGATGGAGACCACCACCACCTTCTCGGTGTAGGTCAGGAACCGGCCGTCGTAGACGTCCAGCGAGGCCGACCCACTGTAGAAGCCCCCTCCATAGATCCAGACCAGGACGGTGGCATTCTTGGGGCGTGGCGAGGGCACCCAGATGTTGAGGTACAGACAGTCCTCGCTCATGTTCTTGTTGGGGTTCCACATCTCTGTGCCATGGAACCCGGGGTACGACTTGTCCACAATCTGGTAGCAAGCGTGTTGGTAGGAGGAGGCATCCAAGGTATCGCTCCAGGAGCGTTTGGGCTCAGGACGCAGGAACCGCATCTGGCCCACCGGCGGCTCGGCAAAGGGAATGCCCAGGAAGGCAGAGATGTGGCCGGAGAGGACTGGCATACGGATGCCTCGCACCCGTCCCGTCAGAGTGGACACCGTCAGTTCGCTGGTCTGAGCAGACTCAGCCGCGGCAAGGAGGAGGAGGAAGAGGAGGAGGAGGAGGAGGAGGCGGCGGCGGCAGAACCCGGAGCCACGCATGGCGCTCGCCTGACTGCGGGGCATCTGCAAGGGAAGGGAGGGGAGATGGTGAGGAGGAGTCCCCCCAAGGCCCTCCGTGGGGCCTCGCCGCCGCCCCCTCCCCTGCCCCAATAAAGGGGCTGCTGCCCCTATCACCTCAGGCCAGGCCTGGCCTCCTGGCTGAGGCGGGTTGGGCTGCTCAGCCAGCTGCCTGCTGCTGCAGGAGGAGGAGGAGGAGGAGGAGGAAGAACCGGGGAGCAGCAGGAGCCGGCTTCAACCTCCTGGGCTTATCAGGCCAGTCCAGGCAGGAGGGGAGGGAGGGGGGCCTGCAGTCCCAGCAGCAGCAGCAGGGCTTCTCCCTCCACCCTAAGGGCCGGAAGCAGGCCTGGCGGGAGGCGGTGGGTGGAAAGGCTCCCTGGGCCTGTGAGGCCAGGAATCAGCCCAGCAGCCGCGTCTTTCCTCCTCCGGACTCTGCTTGGGCTCCCGCCCGCCCCGCCCCAGTCCCTGTCTCTGCGGGAGTCCTGGTCTCCCTCTCCCCACCTGCACTTCCAGCCCTCTTTGGCTGCCCTCCAGCGCTGGGGGTGGGTGGAGTCCCGAGGAGAGCCTGGTGGATAGTTAACCCAGGGCGCCCTTGAGCAGGCAGGCACCGCCAGAGGGGCAGGGAGGAGGGCGGCCCAGCAGGGAAGCCAGCTCCTGGGGCCTGATGGGATCAGAAGAGGAGAGCTGGTCTGGTGGCAGCCGGCCTGACTGGTCCCCTGAGCTAAGCAGGGTCCGCTCTGGTTGCATCTGAAGGGGAGACTAGAAGTGTGAGCAGCACTGGAAGAGATTCCCCTCAGCAGGGGATGGAGCCACCACTCTGGGAAGAGGAGAAGGTTCCCAGTTCCCTCCCTGGCAGCATCTCCAAGATAGGACAAGATTTTTTTATTGAGCCAACAACCCAAGATAGGGCTGGATAGATACCCAAGATAGATACCCTAACCCTAACCCAACAGCTTCCTCTGTTCCTTGGCAAGGACCCCTTTCAGGGCTCAGCCCCCCAATAGCTTTGCAGTGCGAGTCTAACACCTGGGGGCAAGAGGGCTTCTGATCCAGGGTAAAGGTCAGGCAGGGTCAGGGGCGTGGCTGGGGGGGAGGGGGCCTGGGTTCCTCCCTCTCTCTGGTGGCCCCCCAGGGTGAGGGAGACAATGAAGGAAATGGGGAGGGAGGGATCTGGAGGGCCCTTGGGAGTTGGGGGCCCATGTTCTTTGAACCCTTTGGCTCAATTATAGCTACGCCCCTGGGCAGGGTCTCTTTGGAGAAGCCCCAGGGCCTGGGTCAAACTTCAGCCCAATATGAGAGAAGAGAGTGCCTCTGAGTATGTGCAGAGTCTCTCTTCTCACTTTGGTTGAGTAACCCTAGGCTGTCCACAGCCATCTTGGGGAGGGGGGGCGGGTTCCCCACCAGCAGCTCTCCTCAGGGGAAGAAGCCAAGCACTGCCTTCTCAGTTAGGGGGCAGGGGAGTGCCTCTCTACAGCCCCCAGCCAATCTTGGCCCCACAGCAGGGCCCCAACGCACATGCCATTAAGAACCAAGAGAAGTCTGGCTGGGGATGCAAACTCCAGGGCTGCCCCCCCCGCCCTGAGGGATCTTTCCCTCCCTCCCTCCCTGTAGTCACCACAGCCTCAGCATATTTGGGAGCCCTCCTAAGGGCGGGGAGGGGGGCAGGATCCGTCCCATCCCGAGAGAGGGTCCTTGGTGTGGGTTTTGCCTTTTCCAGCTAGATTCCCAAGAAAGCCCTGGCCAGATGCTATCTTGTGTTGATGACTGTGCCTGCATTTGTTGCAAAAGGACGCCCGGAGGATCCCGGCCCCGCGAGCCCAGGGAGCAGGCAGGCAGGGAGTGTCCCGCTGGATAAGCGTAAAGCGTGGATAAGCACACCTGTGGACAGAGGCACACCTGTGTGCCCTGGATGCTCCGTGTACAAGTGCTGGATGTAACGCACTGACCGGCAGGGCTTCTGCCTGATTCTCCGGACCACGAGCCATGGACTCCAGTTCAAAATCCAGTGTCGGGGGGGGGCTTGTTTGTTTGTTTGGAGCAGGCTGTGACCCACACCAAGCTTCTGGGGGGGGGACTACCCATCCTCAGACAGAGAGTGAGCCTGGCTGCAGCTCTGACCGCCTGACTCCCCCAGGGCATGTGTGCTGGGTCAGCATGGGGTAGTGGTTAGAGTGCCGGACTAGGACAGGGGAGACCAGAGTTCAAATCCCCATTCAGCCATGAGACTTGCTGGGTGACTCTGGGCCAGTCCCTTCTCTCTCAGCCTAACCTACTTCACAGGGTTGTTGTGAAGAGAAACCTAAGTATGTAGTACACTGATCTTGGAGGAAGAGCGGGATATAGAAACATAACAACAACAACAATACGGGCCATAGAAATCCACCACAGAAAGCCACCATAGGAGCCACAGAAATCACCATCAGCCAATTACAAAAAGCAACTTTACTGGGAAGAGCCAATATTCTGCAATGAGATCTATAATAATAACAGCAACAACACTGATAATAAAATTCAGCCATCCCTGGTCCTTGGGAAGGACTCAGTGTCTGGATAAAATAAACCAGTCAATAACACCTGTCTGACTGTGTAAACAAGAAATAATAATAACAATAACAATGAGAGATAATAATAATAATAATAATAATAATAATAATAATTATTATTATTATTATTAATAGAGATAATAATAATGTTTAGAAACAACTGGTGTCAGCAAAAACATTCAGATATTTATTTAAAAAGCAATGAGCATGTGGAGTACACAGTTAACAATCAATGGTGAGACACTTGGACAGGTTAGCATTAGAAGAGGCATTTCCCAAGGGGACTCACTATCCCCTCTGTTGTTTGTAATCGCCATGACCCCACTTTCACAAATACTAAACAAAACAGGCCTCGGATACCAAACATCTAAAACATCAAGTAAAATCAACCATCTGCTGTACATGGACGATCTGAAGTTGTATGGAAGGTCCCAGTCAGAAATTGAATCACTGCTAAACACTGTCCGTATATTCAGCAGCGATATAGCAATGGAGTTTGGACTAGACAAGTGTGCTGCATTAATAATGAACAGAGGGAAAATAACAAAAACAGAAGGAATAGAACTGCCCAATGGAAGCAACATCAAGAACTTGGAAGAGAAAGAACATTACAAATACTTGGGCATTCTCCAGGCTGATAACATCACACACGCTCAAGTTAAAAGAAAAATGGGAAGTGAATACATCAAGAGATGTACACTGCAGGAATAATAGACTGGACCCAGGCAGAGCTAGAGACGCTAGATCGTAAGACCAGGAAAATCATGACCATCAATCATGCTCTGCACCCCCGCAGTGATGTAGATAGGCTCTACCTCCCTCGCAGCTCAGGTGGAAGAGGAATGCTGCAAGTCCATCAAACAGCAGAGGAGGAGAAAAGAGGCCTGGAAGAATATATCAAGGACAGTGAAGAAGATGCACTTCAGATGGTCAATAACGCGAAACTATTCAACACCAATGAAAGAAAGCAGGCCTACAAGAAAGAACAAGTCAAGAACCGAGCAGAAAAATGGAAAAAGAAGCCACTGCATGGTCAATATTTGCACAATATAAGTGGAAAATCAGACATCACCAAGACCTGGCAATGGCTTAAGAATGGCAACTTGAAGAAAGAAAGAAACAGAGGGTTTAATACTGGCTGCACAAGAACAGGCACTAAGAACAAATGCAATCAGAGCAAAAGTCGAAAAGTCAACAACAAACAGCAAGTGCCGCCTTTGTAAAGAAGCAGATGAAACCGTGGACCACCTAATCAGCTGTTGTAAAAAGATCGCACAGACTGACTACAAAGAAAGGCATGACAAGGTAGCAGGGATGAGACACTGGAACATCTGCAAAAAATACAAGCTACCTGTAGCCAAAGATTGGTGGGACCATAAAATTGAAAAAGTTGAAGAAAACGAAGATGTAAAAATATTATGGGACTTCCGACTACAAACAAACATCTGCCACACAATACACCAGATATAACTGTAGTCGAGAAGAAAGAAAAACAAGTTAAAATAACCGACATAGCAATACCAGGGGATAGCAGAACAGAAGAAAAATAGAAAATCACAAAATACAAAGATCTACAAATTGAAATTGAAAGGCTGTGGCAGAAAAAGACCAAAATAATCCCAGTGGTAATTGGCGCCCTGGGCGCAGTCCCAAAAGACCTTGAAGAGCACCTCAACACCATCGGGGCCACAGAAATCACCACCAGCCAATCACAAAAAGCAGCTTTACTGGGAACAGCCTATATTTTGCGACGATACCTATAATAACTAACAGTATTGACAATGAAATTCTGGCATCCCAGGTCCTTGGGAAGGACTCGATGTCTGGATAAAACAAACCAGTCAATAACAACTGTCTGGCTGTGTAAAAAAATAAATAATTATAATAATGTGAGAGCCACTGGCTGCCCCCACTGAGGATGTGGGCCTTGGGTGTGGGGTGGACCCCATGCTATGTGGGGAGGGAAAGGAGAGGACAGAGCAGGGTGGGGTGGGGGGCGTCCGACACCCAGTTTCCACTCCAGGGATGTTTGCCCAGCAGTTGCCTGGCTAATAAAAGAACCCCTGGTCAAAAATAAACCAGACGGCTGTGCGGGGGGGGGGGGAGTTGTGGGGGGGGGAAGGGCCTGACAAGTGGGCTTTTCTGGGTAAGGGGCAGTGAGCGCCTGGAGAGAAGCTGGTGCCACCTTCCAGAACACAGAGGGGTGGGGTGGGGTGGGGGCTGGAGCCCAGAGGGTGCCCCCCCCAAGCATGCCCAAGGTCCCAGGCAGCGTCTCCTCCAGGGTGGTGCAGCTTCACCGGGGTCTCATACTGGGGCCAGGCAGTTCTGGAGGCCACCTGCCTTGTGGGGAGCCTCTAGGTGGGCCCGAGGGCAAGAGCCCTCCTCTGCCCCCAGCAGCTTGTTATTCCCAGGCAGACTGCCTCTGGCTGTGGAGGCCCCACATGGCCACACCAAGACGGAGAGCTTCTGACCGAGCTCTCCTCCTTCACACGCCCTTCTGAGCCCCTTCTTCCAGGAACCATCACCACATCTTGCACCAGTGAGTTCCACAGTCAACTGTGCACTGTGTGGAGAGCAGTACTTTGGTTTTGCCCCAGTGCGGCAGGAGTCCTTGGGGGGGGGGTAAAAAAGAAGCAGGAGGTGCGGCGGGGGGGGCAGGGAGGGAGCCCCTTTTCCTGCCATGAGCAGAGCGTTCCTGTTCGGTGTCACTTGCATTGCGCATCACGGGCTGCCAGCAAACCTTCCGGCCGGAACTGATGGCTGTGCCCCCCCCCCCATGAAGTGGAAACTGATCCTGGCCCTTGGCAGCCCCCAACATCCGGGTGTCACCAATCTGCACGCCTCTGGCAGCCAGGCCTGGAAACAGACACCCTCCCTCCCCCCCCCAGCAGAAATTGGAGCCGGAGGCAGGGGTGGTGCCCTTGCGGGGGGGGGGCCTTGATCCCTGCCTGGTGACAACCGCCCCCCCCTGCTGAGGAGGACGGCAGCTCAGTGGAATTTGCCTTGCACGCAGAAGCTGCCAGCAGGGTCCCTCCCTGGTAGCGTCTCCAGCGGGTGCGGGGAGAGGCCTGCCCAGAACAGACCCAGGTGAGGCGGACCAGCCAGCCCCCTAGGCCAGCCCCCTACCCCCCCCCCCAGAAGCCTTCCCAGCTTCTGCAGGTCAGAGGAGGAGGAGGAGGAGAGGGGCCAGGGCCTTTCCGGCCTCAAAGGGCCCTGGGATGCTGCCTGCCCTGGCCCGCTCCCTCCCTCCAGCCCTCCCCCCCACCCATATCCCGGCTGGAGGGGCTCAAGGCGGGACAGGCTCGGCCACTGCCACTCGTGGAGCACAGAGTGCGGCTGGGCGTGTGTGTGTGGGTGTCTCTGGGCAAGGCCTCTTGCCAGACAGAGCCAGGGCTCCAGCAGGGCCTCCCTCGCACCCGCCTCCTAATCCGGGCCTCCCCAAGTATTTGCAGCCCCTCCCAGTTTGGGTCATCTGCAGGTCTGAGAAGTACATAAACAGCAGGAGAGTAACACCCAGGTCAGGCTCCTCCCGCTTTGAGTGCGAAAGCCCCCCCACGCGCCCCCAATGCCTCCGCCCCCACCTGGGGCCTCGGAGAGCTGCTGCCAGTCAGAGCAGACAGCCAAGGGCCAGACAGGCCAGTCGTAGGACTCAGTAGGTTGCTCAACAGTTCCCCAAAGAAGCAGTCTGGCTTCTCCCCCCCCCCCGCAGTAAGTCCCCCCCCGCCCCCCCTTTCCTTTCCTCCTTCAGGTTAGGGTTAGGGTGCAGAACTCAGTGGCCACTGCCGGGGTGGTTTCGACAGGGTGCAGCGTGGGGGGGGGAGGCTGGCGGGGCTGGCACAAGTCCAATGAACGGGCCAATGGGCAGGATGGAGGCCAGTCCTGGGGGCTTTTCCTGCCACAAGGGCACCTCCAGGGTGGGGGCCCCCGCAGACCCTTTTCTCCCCCCTCCTCATCTTCTTCAAGGGCTCTGGCCACCACTGAGCACGCTCACTCCTCTGAGGGCTCTTTTCTTGGGGAGGGGGCCCCTATTTCTTTCCGTTGAGCAGGCGGCCCCATCTTGCTTCCAGACAGGCAGGCATTGGAGTTTGCTCTTTGCCTGTCACATGAGAGCCCCCCCCCGCCCCAAACTGGGAGGGGGCTGCAAACCCTCCTGGAGGACTGGGGGCGCTGGCGGCCACACCGCACAAGTGAGGCCTGGCTGAGGAGACAGGGCTGGCATGGCCAGGAGACCTGTGTGAGGGGTGTGTGTGTGTGGGGAGCCGCTTTTCACAGGCAAGAGAGGAAGGGAGGGCACAGGACTGCTTTGGAACTGCTGGGGAGGTTGCCTGCAGAGGCGTCCGGGGCTGGAGGGGGCTCTCCTGTTGGGCCGGGCAGTTCTGCCCCCTCACCCCCCATATCTTCTCCAGGGGTTCTGTGGCACTTTTTGGAGGTTGATTCATCCTGTGGAACTCCTGGCCCCTGGAGCCTCGGCACAGCCAGACCTGTTTTCTTTTTAATGGGGGTTGACTCTGGTGCACAAACGGAGCAAGTGGGAGAGATGAGATCTGCCCCCTTTCCTTGCATGGTTTTCTTGCCTGGAGCCCTTTGGGCTTAGCCGTGTGTGTGTGTGTGTGAAAAAGCTCAACCAGACGGATTTCTCTCTTGACTGGGTTGGGCAGACACAGCCCAGGGTGGGGTTCCTGTGACTTTGGGGTCTCCAGGACACCTTCCTGGGGGACTGCAGGAGAGCCTCATTGGGCCGGGCAGGCAAGCAGTTCTCTCGAACCCCAAGGTGTCCTCCTTGCCCCCACTGCAAAGCCAAGGATGCCCCCCACCCACCCACACACTGGCCGAGTTTGATTTCTAACATGAGAGCTGCAGGGACTGAAGTCACACTTAGAATCCGAGATCTGCAGAAGCCTCGTTCCTTTCCTCAGTGGTGCGGGAAAGGCACTTTCCACATGGGCAGAGGCAACCTGGTGTCCCTTTACGCACCCACCAGGGCACTGAGAATCTGGCTCTCTGGGCTGGAAGCCGATGAGCCCCAGAGCAAGCCCTAAGAACAGGCAACGTCCAGGCAGGCCTCGGTCATGGGACCCTCCGCAGCTCAGGACGGCGGGTGTGTGGAGATCTCCCAAATGCCCCAGGAGACACTGGGCTGGGGAGCAATGGCCTCCCCCCCACTATGGCTAGGGCCTCTCTGGCCCCAAGGAATCTGGACACCCCCCGCCTCCCCCCCCCCGTCGCTGGCCCTGCGGGTGATGAGAGGAGGAGATGGAATCCGCCTGGCCATGGGAAGTGGAAGGAGAGGGGAGAAGGCAATTGGGGGGGGGCAGCAGGGGGCCCAAGGGGGCTGCATGGAGGGGGGCCCAAGCAGGCCTGGGTGGGGATCAGTGCCAGTGTACATGAACTGCGCTCAGCTGCTTGTCGGGTGTCCTGCAAGTAGGGGGCAGTGCGGGCCCCTGCGGGTGGGGAAGGGTGCCACCAGGGGCGTACCTATCATAGGGCAAGAGGAGACAGTTGTCTGGGGGCCCACTGCCTTGGGGGGGGCCCCGAGGCAAGTCACATGACTGACTCCCCCAGCCACGCTCCCGCCGGGCTGCCTTCAGTTGTATTCATCTTCCGAAACTGATGTGAGTGTGAAGACCCGGAGCGACCAGAACAGCATCTCTTTCTCTAGGACCATTCAATGACTTGCATCATCCACACTTCACAAAACCTTTTGAAAAGTAATCTAGGATGAGGTTCTATTGTGGCACATAGGAGACACACACACACACACACACACACACAGAGAGAGAGTGCTTTTTGTGACCACTATTCAGCCTCAGTTAAGGTTTCTTTACTTCATGAGCTGAACTGCGCGGGGGGGGGGGGGGCATTTTAAAATCTTGTCTCTGGGCGCCACAGACACATTTCCCCCTGGAGTCCCGGGGTGGGCGGGGCCCTTCCCTGGAGGCCCTTCAGTCCAGCCCACTCCCGCCCCCGCAGCCCGCTGGAGGCAAGCAACCCCGGGGAGAAGAGCCTCGGCCTGAGGACTCCGGCCCGGGAGAGCAGCCCCCCCCCCGTCGCCCGGCTGGCTCCTTTAAAAATAGCCCCGGGCCCTCCTTTGATCCCGCCAGCTGCTCTGTTTGCAAACACGGTGGGGGTGGCCATGGAGACAGCCTTGGCGCGACCCGGGGGCCGCGAGAAGCCGGACTCCCCCCCCCCCCGCCCGCCACCCAGCGAGCGCGCTCAGCCAAGCGCACGGAGGCCGCTCCGGCTCCAGGCGCAGGGCTGCGCACGGCTGACTGCGCAGCTGGATCGCGACCCTCCTCCGCTCTCTGGCTGGAGGCCCACCCCGCGACGACATCCATGGGCAACAGACATCTTTCCGCCCCATAGGCAAGCAGCTGTGCGCCTACCCCATCCCGAGCACACGATGGCTCTCGGGCACGCCATTCCCTACGCCCCCCCCGCCCGCAGCAACACTAATTGTGGAAGGGCGGGCACTCTGCACACGCTCAGAGAGGCGCGCACTCAGGGGCTTTGGAAGCCGAGGCCGGGGCTCGGCTCTGGAGAATAAGGCAGCCCACCCCCACCAGCTCTCACCAGGCCCCTGCCCAGCCGACTCCCAGACCATGGTGCTCACTGCTGCGGACACCGACACACAGAAAGAGCCGCCCCCGGAGCATGGGCAAAGGAGAGGGCGACCTCTCGGGAGGGGGGGGCGGGACAGCCCGCGCATCCGCGCCCCGTGCCGCCGCGGCGGGGGCTGCCTAGAGAAAGATGAAACGCGGGCAGGGCGGCTCCTCCTGCCCAGCTAATCCTCGCCTCCCGCGGTTGTGGGGGGAGGGGGGGCGAGCCCGGCTGGGCCTTTGGTACCCGGCAGGGGGAGAAGCGCGCTTGGGGAGGGAGCCTCTGAGCCCCTCCCCGCCGCCTGTGCTCCGGCACGTCGCCAGCCACGCGAGCTCCAGCCATCCTGCGGTGTGTGTGCGTGCGGGGGGGGGGCTCTCCCAAGCCTCCCCCCGCTCCCGCGCCGCTGAACGCGGCTTGCGCTCCAGTCTCTTCGGTCGAGACTGGGAGACCCAGAGGTGGTTCTTTATTTCTTGCTTGATGCTGGTTGGGGCGGGGCTTGCGGGGCTGGGGAGCAAGGGTGGGGGGGGCATTAGAAACGGCCGACCCACTGGGGCCTGCGCGGGGAGCAGCCAAGAATGACCCCCGGCAGGGAACCATGGAGGATTGGGCCCCCGGCTGCCCTGCTCCTTTGCGGGGGGGGGGTGCCTCTACCTGCCCGGGCATGCCCCGCCTGCAGCTCCACTCGCCTGCTTACCTCGGCCGAGGAGGAGCGGGGGGCGCCTTCGTCGTCGCTGCTGCTGCTGCTGCTGGCGGGGTCTGGGCTGCGTCTGCGGCGTCCGGGAGGCGAAAGCGCCCCCCCCCCGCGCCAACCTCGCCCGGCCCAGCCTCCCTGCCACCGCCAGATCTCGCGAGCCTCGGCCCCCTCCTCCACCCCCTCCCTGGCTTGGCGGCGGCGAGGAGGGGCGCGGAGAGGGAGCCGGGCGGGGGCCGCTTCGCGAGGGAGACCCGTCAGCCGCAGCGGCCCTGGGGTCTCCCCACTGCCAAAGTGGGGAGGGGGCGCCTGGCCCTGCCCCCACGCACCTTTCCGTCCCCCCCCCCGCAGGTGAATTTGCGCGTCTTCCGGCCCTCGCAGGGGGCTCCCGCAGACTCCTGCCCGCCGCCGCCCGCCCCTCGAGGGCACTCCAAGCACGCCGCCGCCCGCCGCGGAACTGCCTCACCCCGCCCGGGGCGCCCTCTAGGCTGCCCGGCAGGAGCCCCAGCCGCTCGCCTCCCCTGGTGGCGACCCCTTCTTCGCCGCAGGGCCCAGCAGGGCCGGGGGCGTCGCGGAGGCTGCCTTTCCAGGGCGGCGGGGCGTCTTCGGGTCCACGGTGGGAATACAGGCGCCCGGAGCGGAGCGGAGCTGCAGAGCGCTGGGTTGAGCAGCCGGCGCTGTTTCCAGCAGGCGCCAGGCGGCCCAGACCCCACCCACGCACTTTCCGCCGCGGGAAACCCCCGCCATCCGCACGTGGGAGTGCGAGTTCACGTGTCCGCTTGGTGCTGGAGGGGCGCCGGCCCTGCAGCGTCTCCTTCCCAAGGGGGCGTCCCTCTGGGCCTCATGCTCCAACCCCCGCGCTGCAGTCCGGACGGGTCTCCTGGGCTTGGATCCCAGTGAAGAAAGGCGGTGCGGGGTGGGGCAGGCGGGGGAATCCCCAAAACTACTCTCGGCTGCGGGGGGGGGGGGACCCCGAGCGAGGAAGGCTCCTCCCATCCAAGGAAGAATCTGGGATTCAAAAACAAGAGGTTGGGATTCCCCGCGTCAAACCAACAAACGCCCTTCTAACTGGCCTGGCCGCATTCTCTCCCGAGAAGACCCAGGCGTCCTGCCTTTCCCATTAATGAGGCCCCTTTCTCCCCTCCACCCCCCCCCGCACCCGGTCCTAGCCTCAGAAGCTGCCATCGGACCTAGAATGCAGGGGGAACACAGTGCCTCTGAGCATGGGCAGAAAGCCTTCTCCTCGCCTTTGTCGCTCGCCTTACCCCGCTACGGCTCTGCGATGAACAGGAATACTTTTTTATGGGGGGGGGTGAGCATCCTGGAGCCCCCGGCCGCACCGCCTTGGAGGCATCCAGGCACTGCGCCCCCCCACCCCCCGTCGAAGCCCCCTCCTCGCGCCTCGCCTCCCCGCCCCAGGAGCCCCGGCGTCTCGCCGCCCCTCCGCGTCCAGCACCTCGGCCGGCGGACAGCGCTGCTCGCTCGCGAGGGGCCGACCGGCTCCGCTGACGTCTCGCGGCTCTCCAGCCCGCCCCGCCCAGAGGGGATTCCTGGGACGCCGGAGCTGCGCGCGGGGGGGCGGGGCGGGGGGGCGCCCACTGCGGAGCCTGGATGCTGAGCTCGGCGGAGGAAGGAAGGCGGGAGGGGCGGGAGGGGCGGGGGACAGGGAGAGGCTATTTTTAGCTGGCGATGCCCGGAATCCGGCTGGAGACGGAGCCAGAGATCCGGTTGCAGAGGAGGCAGCCGAGACATCAAAGCCTGCCGCCTGTGGCCACGCCGGTCACTCGCGTCCACGCGCAAAGAGGCGCGCACGAGAACACCAGCCCGACCGACCGACCGCCCCCCCCCCTCTCGGTTCCCAGGCCCTGTTCTGCGAGCAAGAAGTGCCTCCGGCGGCCAGCCAGCAGGGGGCAGTGCAACGCCTCCCCTGGAGTCCGGCTGGGAGGGAAGGTGCGAGCCCTGGGCAGGAGGCGGAGGGGGGGGAGGCTTGTTTGTTTGTTTGGAACAGGCTGTGACCCACACCAAGCTTCCGAGTGTGTGTGTGTGTGTGGGGGGGGCAACTACCCACCCGCAGACAGAGAGCGAGCCAGGAGGGCGGTGAGCCTGGCTGCTGCTCTGACCGCCTCCCCCAGGGCATGTGTGCTGCGTCAGCGTGGTGTAGTGGTGGGAGTGCTGGACTAGGACCGGGAGACCCGAGTTCAAATCCCCCTTCAGCCATGAGACTTGCTGGGCGACTCTGGGCCAGTCACTTCTCTCTCAGCCTAGCCTGCTTCACAGGGTTGTTGTGAGGAGGAACTCAAGTATGTAGTACACCGCTCTGGGCTCCTTGGAGGAAGAGCAGGATATAAAATGTAAATAATAATTATAAAGTACATGTGTGGATTGCTAACTGGTCGAAAGACAGGAAACAGAGGGTGGGGATCAATGGAGAGTTTTCAGAATGGAGGGAAGTAAGAAGTGGGGTCGCCCAGGGATCTGTACTGGGACCGGTGCTTTTTAATGTATTCATAAATGATCTAGAAGTAGGGGTAAGCAGCGAGGTGGCCAAATTAGCAGATGATACCAAACTCTTCTGGGTAGTGAAATCCAAAACAGATTGTGAGGAGCTCCAAAAGGATCTCTCCAAACTGGGGGAGGGGGCGACAAAATGGCAAATGCGGTTCAATGTTAGCAAGTGTAAATTGATGCACACTGGGACGAAGAACCCCAACTCCAAGTATATGCTGATGGGATCTGAGCTGTTAGAGACTGACCAGGAGAGGGATCTTGGGGTCGTGCAGGACAGCTCCTTGAAAGTGTGGACTCAGTGTCAAGGGCAGCTGTGAAAAAGGCCAATTCCATGCTAGGGATCATTAGGAAGGGGACTGAAAATCCCCTGCTAATCCCTGCTAACTTGGCAAAGAGGCACCTTTAAAGTGGTGATTCTCTTTATTTAGCAGGGGGAGAGTAACTGGCCCTCTCCACCCCCAGCACAGGACCTCCAGTGACTGTTGCTGGTGTCTTATCTTGTGGGGTTTTTTTAGAATGTGAGCCCTTTGGGGACAGGGAGCTCTCTTATTTATTTATTATTTCTCTGTGTAAACTGTTCTGAGCCATTTTGGGAAGGGCGGCATAGAAATCAAAATAATAATAATCACCATCAGCCAATTACAAAGAGCAGCTTTACTGGGAACAGCCTATATTCTGTGACGATATCTATAACAATTGACAATAAAATTCTGGCATCCCAGGTCCTTGGGAAGGACTCGATGTCTAGATAAAACAAACCAGTCAATAACACCTGTCTGACTGTGTAAACAAGAGATAATAATAATAATAATCGACATAGCAATACCAGGGGATAGCAGAATAGAAGAAAAAGAAATAGAAAAAATAACCAAATACAAAGATCTACAAATTGAAATTGAAAGACTGTGGCAGAAAAAGACCAAAATAATCCCAGGGGTCATTGGCGCCCTGGGTGCAGTTCCAAAAGAGCTTGAAGAGCACTTCAACACCAGAGGGGCCACAGAAATCACCACCAGCCAGTTACAAAATGCAGCTTTACTGGGGACAGCCTATATTCTGCGACGATATCTATAACAACTGACAATAAAATTCTGGCACCCCAGGTCCTTGGGAAGGACTCGATGTCTGGATAAAACAAACCAGTCAATAACACCTGTCTGACTGTGTAAATAAATAATAATAATAAAATAAAAAGGCTAATATTATAATACCCTTATACAAAACTATGGTGCGACCACACTTGGAGTACTGCTTACAATTCTGGTCACCACATCTAAATGATGTGGAACACTGTAGAACTGGGAAAGGTGCAGAAGAGGGCAACCAAGATGATCAGGGGCCTAGAGCACCTTTCTTATGAGGCAAGACTACAACACCTGGGGCTATTTAGTTTAGAAAAAAGACGACTGTGGGGAGACATGATAGAGGTCTATAAAATCATGCATGGAGTGGAGAAAGTGGAGAGAGAGAAATTCTTCTCCCTCTCCCATCACACTAGAACCAGGGGTCATCCCATGAAATTGATTGCCAGGAGGTCTAGGACCAACAAATGGAAGTACTTTTTCACACCACACATAATCCACTTGTGGAATTCTCTGGCAGGAGATGTGGTGAGAGCCAACAACCTGGATTGCTTTAAGAGGGGTTTGGACGACTTCATGGAGGAGAGGTATATCATCGGCTACTAGTCAGAGGGCTATAGGCCACCTCCATCCTCAGAGGCTTATGTTCTTACCAGTTGCAGGGGAGTAACCGCAGGAGAGAGGACATGCTCCTTTCAGCTCCTGCCTGTGGCTTCTAGCGGCATCTGTTGGGCCACTGTTTGAAACAGGATGCTGGACTAGATGGGCCTCCTTGGGGGGCCTGACCCAGCAGGGCTGGTCTTATGTTCTTATGTTCCCCTCCTCTTCTGCCCCCATCACGTGTGTGTGGGAAACAACAATCCCTTTTGCTCACGTTTTTGTGCTGAGGGACACTGGAGCTGGCCTGCACTTTGACTGCTAATAACCCTGCTAACTGGGCAAAGAGGCACTTTTTAATGGGTGATTCTCTTTACTGAGCCTGGGGAGAGCAACTGGCCCTATCCTTTCTCAGCACAGCATCCCTCCAGTGGCTGTTGCTAGTGTCTATCATGTTTCTTTTTAGACTGTGAGCCCTTTGGGGGCAGGGGGCCCATCTTATTTAGTTATTATTTCTCTGTGTAAACTGCTTTGGATGCTTTTGTTGTAAAGCAGTATATAAATTGTTTTTGTTGTTCAAATGAAGCCCTTGGCAGTGGGGCGTTAAGAACTATTTGAGATTCTACAGTGGATTCTACGGCACTGAATGTGGTCGTATAACTGTAATGTTGTTGTTGTTGTTGTTGTTGTTATGATGCCATTTACACACAGTCTACCAGATGTTATTGACTGGATTTGGTACTTTAATTATCGGGACTTTCCCAAGGGTCTAGGATAACTAAAGAAAAATTAAAGATAGCGTCGTAGTATTCATGCTGTCCCGAGTAGGGTGGCCTTCTGTAGCTGATGTGCTGATGCACCCACAACTATTGGCACCACTGTTGTTCTCTTTTTCCAGAGCCGCTCAGTTTCAATCTGAAGGTCCTTGTATTTAGTTATTTTCTCCAGTTGTTTTTCATGGACTCGTCTATCTCCTGAGATTGCAATATCAGTTATCAGAACCCGTTTCTTCTCAATGACTGTCAGATCAGTTTGTATTCGAAAATCCCAAAGGATTTTTGCCTCGTCACTTTCTGTGACCTTCTCAATTGGATGATTCCACCAGTTCTTGCTTGCTTACAAAAATTCCAGTGGATTATCGCAGCAACTTTATTGTGTCTTTCCTTATAATCAGTCTGCGCAATTATTATTATTTCTTGTTTACACAGCCAGACAGGTGTTATTGACTGGTTTGTTTTATCCAGACATCGAGTCCTTCCCAAGGACCTGGGATGCCAGAATTTTATTGTCAATGTTGTTGCTGTTGTTATGATAGATATCGTCGCAGAATATAGGCTGTTCCCAGTAAAGCTGCTTTTTGTAATTGGCTGATGGTGATTTCTGTGGCCCCGATGGTGTTGAGGTGCTCTTCAAGGTCTTTTGGAACTGCACCCAGGGCGCCAATTACCACTGGGATGATTTTGGTCTTTTTCTGCCACAGCCTTTCCATTTCAGTTTGTAGATCTTTGTATTTTGTGATTTTTTCTATTTCTTTTTCTTCAGTTGTGCTATCCCCTGTAATTGTTATGTTGATTATTTTAACTTGTTTTTCTTTCTTCTCAGTTACAGTTATATCTGGTGTATTGTGTGGCAGATGTTTGTCTGTTTGTAGTCGGAAGTCCCATAATATGTTTGCATCTTCATTTTCTACAACTTTTTCAATTTTACGGGCCCAGCAATCTTTGGCTACAGGTAGCTTGTATTTTTTGCAGATGTTCCAGTGTCTCATCCCTGCTACCTTGTCATGCCTTTCTTTGTAGTCAGTCTGTGCAATCTTTTTACAACAGCTGATTAGGTGGTCCACGGTTTCATCTGCTTCTCTACAAAGGCAGCACTTGCTGTTTGTTGTTGACTTTTCGACTTTTGCTCTTATTGCATTTGTTCTTAGTGCCTGTTCTTGTGCAGCCAGTATTAAACCCTCTGTTTCTTTCTTTCTTCAAGTTGCCATTCTTAAGCCATTGCCAGGTCTTGGTGATGTCTGATTTTCCACTTATATTGTGCAAATATTGACCATGCAGTGGCTTCTTTTTCCATTTTTCTGCTCGGTTCTTGACTTGTTCTTTCTTGTAGGCCTGCTTTGTTTCATTGGTGTTGAATAGCTTCTCGTTCTTGACCATTTGAAGTGCATCTTCTTCACTGTCCTTGATATATTCTTCAAGGCCTCTTTTCTCCTCCTCTGCTGTTTGATGGACTTGCAGCATTCCTCTTCCACCTGAGCCGCGAGGGAGGTAGAGCCTATCTACATCACTGTGGGGGTGCAGAGCATGATTGATGGTCATGATTTTCCTGGTCTTACGATCTAGCGTCTCTAGCTCTGCCTGGGTCCAGTCTATTCTTCCTGCAGTGTATCTGATAACAGGTATAGCCCAGGTGTTTATGGCTTGTATGGTGTTCCCGCCATTGAGTTTGGACTTGAGGATTTTTCTAACTCTCCTGATGTATTCACTTCCCATTTTTCTTTTAACTTCAGTGTGTGCAATGTTATCAGCCTGGAGAATGCCCAAGTATTTGTAAGGTTCTTTCTCTTCCAGGTTCTTGATCTTGCTTCCATTGGGCAGTTCTATTCCTTCTGTTTTTCTTATTTTTCCTCTGTTCATTATTAATGCAGCACACTTGTCTAGTCCAAACTCCATTGCTATATCGCTACTGAATATACGGACAGTCTTTAGCAGTGATTCAATTTCTGACTGGGACTTTCCATACAACTTCAGATCATCCATGTACAGCAGATGGTTGATTTGACTTGATGTTTTAGATGTTTGGTATCCGAGGCCTGTTTTGTTTAGTATTTGTGAAAGTGGGGTCATGGCGATTACAAACAACAGAGGGGATAGTGAGTCCCCTTGGGAAATGCCTCTTCTAATGCTAACCTGTCCAAGTGTCTCGCCATTGATTGTTAACTGTGTACTCCACATGCTCATTGCTTTTTAAAATAAATATCTGAATGTTTTTGCTGACACCAGTTGTTTCTAAACATTTTAGTATCCATGTGTGAGGCATTGAATCGAAGGCGTTCTTGTAGTCAATCCATGCAACACTTAGATTTGTTTTTCTTCTCTTGCAATTTTCTAAAATCATTTTGTCAATCAGCAGCTGGTCTTTTGTGCCTCTGGTGTTTGGGCAATTTCCTTTCTGTTCAACTGGAAGCTGTTTGTTAGTTAATAAGTGTTGCATCACTTCATCTGCTGTTATTCCAGTTAATAATTTGAACATGGTTGGCAGGCAGGTTATCAGTCTATAATTACTTGGAACTGCACCTTTTGCTGGGTCTTTCATTATTAGATGAGTTTTCCCAGTTGTTAGCCATTGTTCAATATCACCGCCTTTCATAATGTGATTGAACTGTTTTGATAGTTGTTTATGAAGGCTTGTTAGGTGTTTAAGCCAAAAGCCATGCAGTTCATCGTCGCCTGGTGCAGTCCAATTTTTAATTTTCTTGGCTCTTTCACTTATTAATTCTGGTGTTATTATTAGATCTTGCATTTGTTGGTTACATTTTTGACCTCTTTCATCCAGCCTGCTTTTTTATTATAATCTATTGGATTGTCCCATAATTTCCCCCAGAATTGCACTGTTTCTTCTTTATTTGGTGTTTCTACGTTTCTTGCAGTTTCTCCTTCTATGCTTTGGTAGAAACGTCTCTGATTCAACTAGAATTGGAGATTCTGCCTGTGTTGTGTAATTCTGGCTTCGCATCTGCTAATTTTCTTTGACACTGCTGTTATTTGCTGCTTTATTATTTCCAGGACTGCTCTAATTCTCCTTGAATCTAGGTGGTATTTTTGGATCAGGTACTGTTTGGTGTTTCCATTCTTCAGCTTCTTGTCTTTCATATCTTTCCGTTTACTAGCATCTGATCTAAGCCTGGAGATTCCCCCCCCCTAATCTAATCTTCCATTTACAGGGTGATGTACTGCTTTCTTTTTTTACAGGTCCACTGATCTTATATCTGAGCTCTTGTGTTGTTATTGTTGCTGCACTGTACATTAGTTGGTTTGTTTCTTGCAAATTATTGGTTGTTATTTCTGCAAGTGCAGCATTGACATCTTTTAATGCCTGAGCAAGTTGTTTTTTGGCAACTGTTTTTAGAGCTGGAAGTTGAACCCTGGTGGTTGTTTGGTTCATGTGCTCAGTTATTTTTTGCTTTAGTTCTTGTTGCTTTTCTGTTAAATGGCATTCGGGTTTTTGAGGTGAAGGCAAAGGGGAGGTTGCCTGGTTTTGATTTTAAAACAGTTCAGCAATGGTGGCATCCTCTATTTCCAACACCTCCTCCACCTGCGCCTGAGCAACTTTTTCAATTGGTGGTAATTCTTCTTCCATATCTTGAGCCTGTGTTGCTCTTTGCAGTTCTTCCAGCTCAACTCCTGTGAATACTTTATTTCTTATTATGTATCTTCTCTGGTCTGCTAGCCTTTGTTCTGTTATTTCTGTATCTGGATGCTTCTCTTTCCCAATTTGGTACATTCTTTTTAAATAACCTCTTCTAGTTGGACCAGACTTGTAATAGCAGATCATTATTTCCTTGTTGGCATTTTTTGTATATTTTTTTTGGTTAAGTGACGTTTCTTCCAGTAGCTTTGCTGTCTCCAGCCCTGGTTGCTCAACTGAAGATCCTGAGTCCTGTTGCCCACTTGCCACCAGATGTCCAGGGACTATAGCATCTGGCGCGGTCCTTGTTGACCCGGGCGACGACCAATCCGGTATAGATTTATTAAAGTTACGTCTCACCATATTGTTGATGGGGGAGGCACTCTTTGTCTGGCTCCTCTGGTGAGTCCTGCACAGTATGGTTGGACCTCTGGCATAGCACTCACCTTCCTCAGAGCACACAAGCCCCACAACCATGCCAAGGTAGTGCCTCACTATTATTATTATTATTATTATTATTATTAATTGTGAAAGATAAGTAAGAGATCTCATTGCAGTGCCACAGACCCAGCCCAATAACATCATTAAAAAATGGCCATATATTTACCAACCCCAGACGTCACCTCTGCCGCTCCTGCCTCGTGCGATACGGAACATCTAAAGGTCTGCTCTGAATGTCAACCTGGGGACAGGTCTGATTGTGCGCTATTTCACCAGGGAAAGGAGGAATGTGGTTGTGGGGTGTGTGAGTGCCTAGCAAATGTTTGTGACGTGGGCAGAGAGGGCAGATCTTTGATGCCACTTGACTGGAGAGCGGCTGGCAAGAACAGGAAGAAGCACCCACCCCGCCCCCGCCCCGCCTGGATTACCGGGGCTTTAGAGCCCGGCCAGAAGGAGACGCACTTTGAGGAAATACGCCCGTTCTGCTCTGGAGGAGGAATTAAGCCCCCCGCAGCCTGGAATGAGGCTGGGGAGCCACGCTGAGGGAGGGAGTGCCACCACCGCGGCATGACGGGGCTCCTGGCTTTATTGTTTATGGCATGCTTATCTTGCCCTCCTCCTTCCAAGGAACCCGCAGCTTCCTCAAGTTCCCCTCATTTTATATTCACAACAGCCCTGTAAGGCAGACCAGGCTGAGAGGGTGCAGCTGGCCTGGGGTCACCCAGTGGGTTGCGTGGCCAAGTGGGCATTCGCGCCTGGGTCTTCCAAGTCCCAGAGTGACCCTCTGAATTAATGGGTTTCTGGCGGCAGCAGGTCCAGGAGGGACCTTGCAGAGCTGCTGTTGCCAGTCAGAGCAGGGAGTGCTGGGTGAGAAGGACTCGGGGTGGCAGCCGCAGACTGTCTGGAGGGGGGGGGGTGCTGCTGCCGCCCTGAGCTGGCCTTTCTCCTCTGGCTTCTGTTTCTGCTGAGTCTTGTGTTTGCTTTTGGACGTTGTGGCTGAAACCTGTAAGCCGCTTTTCTGTAAGACCCCCTAGCGGGAAAGGAGGGGCCTCGACGCTTCCATTAAGGTGGAGCCCGGCAGCGGCTTCCTCCTGAGGCACACAGAGGTCCTCCGAGTCCCACCAGGCAGAGAGGGGTCCCTTTCCTGCCGCTCCCCTGGAAGGAAGCTTTTCCCGCGGGCATTTTGCTGCCCCTTGACTCGCATCTCCCCTGGAATGGGGTGGGTGGGGTGTGTGTCTCCACACGTCGGCCAGATTTACCCCCAAGAGGGTTGCCCTGCGCTGACTCTCCAAATCCAGGTTTCTAATTGGCATATTAGGTGTGTTGGCTTGAAAATAATTTCTGAGCAGAAGAGTGACGGCGCATTTTGCTCCATAGCTCCGCTTCTACAAGGGCTAGAGCTTTGCCTTCTGTTTTTGGTTTTCTAAATGAAAGCTGAAACCCGGGCGGGGGGGGGGCGCAATCTGGGTGAGCAAAGCAGCCTGGGTAAGATGCAGTTTCATGCCAGCCGCTCTCCGGTCAAGTGGCATCAAGATCTCTGCCCTCTCTGCGTCGGGGGAAACCTTCATTCATTCCAGGCAGGAGCCCCGTCATGCCCGGTGGGGGCACTCCCTCCCTCCCTCCCTCCCTCCCCATCCTCATTCCAGGCCGCGGGGGGCTTAATTGCTCCTCCGGAGCAGAACGGGCGTATTTCCTCAAGGTGCGTCTCCTCCTGGCCGGGCTCTAAAGCCCCGGTAATCCAGGCGGGGCGGGGTGGGTGCTTCTTCCTGTTCTTGCCAGCCGCTCCCCAGTCGAGTGGCATCGAAGAGCCGCCCTCTCTGCCCAGAAGAGAAGCCTGAAATTCGGGGACGGGAGGATGGCAGCTCTAACCCCGAAGTCCCTGCGGGTTATTGGGGAGCAGTTCACACATCATTCGGGTTTCCCACAGCGCATTAGTGAAGCCCGATTTATATCCGGGGTAAAAAAAACACCCCACCATTTGCATCGGTTTGGGGACAGCTTTGAGTTTGCAGTGAAGCCTCGCAGTAAACTGGTGGTAAAGCCGGCCGTGTGTGTCAGAGCTGGGCTTGAGGCAGAGACCTCCGGCTGGGACCTGCTTGGGGCCAAGGTGATGCCGCCTTTCCCTGCAGTGCTCCAGAGGGGGCTGCAGGCTGAGCCCAGCAGGCTGGCGGGGTGGGCACTGGTGGAGCTGCCCTCCCTGAAGGCCCTCGCCAGGCTCTGACTGGCAGGGCCTCTCCGGGGCCTCAGCAGGGGGGTCCCTTTCCAGCCACCGGACACTGGGGAGACCCTCTTAACAGGCACCCCGCCCCCCCCCGCCCGGGACTGGACCCGGGGCGGTCTTCTGCCCGCAGGCCGTGCTGCGCTCGGTGGCTGGGATGTGGGCCCCGCCGGCCCCACCCGCAGGGGCCTGCAGAGAGGCCTGTTCCTGGCCAGCTTCCAGGCCAAGGGTTCAGCCCGAGGGAGGGAGGGAGGGAGGCCTCATCTGCTCACAGGTCAGGGATGACTCAGCTGCACTCTCAGGAATCCGAAACTTGCCCGGGGGGGGGGGCACTCCCTGCCCTGGGGAGCTGCTGCTGGGCTCCTCCCTGGCGGCCAGCCAGCAGACCCCACCCCCTACCCGGAGGAGAAGCCCGGAGGAGTCTTGGCTCCTGCCTCCTCCCTGGGCCGGGCTCCCTCCCAGGCCCACCTCGCTCAGGGTGGCCTCCTGCAAGCAGCCCTCCCCAGCGACCAGCGGGAGCCTTTGCCAGCCCTCCCTTGGCGGGGGTGGGTGGGTGGGTGCTGCCAGGCAGGGCCTGGGCCTGGGACCTTCTGGGTGCCCCGAGCAGTGGCCCACTCCCCACCCCCTCCTCCGGCCCTGCAGGGCTCCTGCCTGCCTCCCCTAGTGCCAGACCACCCCCCCGCCGCACCTCTTTCATTCCTGCCCCCTCCTCCTTTGTCTCTCTCACCCACCATCAGAGATCTCAGGGAGGGTCCCAGCTTCCAGGGGGGGACCCCACTGGCCTCCACTTCCCTGCTAGAGCCCCCCCCCACTGCCGGGGGGGGAGGCCTCCCCCTAGTCTGCAGCTCCAGGGCTCCCCTGGGGCCTGATCCCTCACCCCAGATGCCTTGGCCCCCTCTGCTGCCCCAGAGGAAGGAGCCAGCCTGTGGGTCCTGCCCCCACACCCTTGCTGGCCGCTTCCCAAAGGAGCCAAGAGTCCCAGTGGCTTCCCCGCCCTCGTCTTTATGTCTGCCTAAGGTGGGTCCCCCAAGCCAGCTTTATTTATTCACTATTTATAGCCCAGGCAGACCAAAAGGGCCTGGTCAGGAGCCTGCTGGGACGTGGATGCCAATACTGGAAGGATTGTCGCATAAAGGAAGGAGTCACTCCCAAAGGGGGCGGGACTGAAATGAGAAAGGAGCAGATTCAGGCTAGACATGAGGAAGGATGGTGTAGTGGTTAGAGTGCTGGACTAGGGCCGGGGAGACCCGAGTTCAAATCCCCATTCAGCCATGAGACTTGCTGGGCGACTCTGGGCCAGTCACTTCTCTCTCAGCCTCACCTACTTCACAGGGTTGTTGTGAGGAGAAATTTAAGTATGTAGAACACTGCCCTGGGCTCCCTGGAAGAAGAGCAGGATATATATTTAAAAATGTAAATAATAAAACAAACAAATAAATAAATGTCCTAAGTGCAGGGGCTGTGTGACAGTGGAACTGTCTGCCTCATGCAGTGGGGGGATCTCCTTTGCTGGAGGCTTGCAGACAGAGGCTGGAGCAGCCCTCTGGGTCTGGACTAGAAGACCTGGGGGGCCATCCCCTCCCCCCGCCTGCACTTCCTGTTTGACATGCCTCCCACCCCAGGACCTCCAGGCAGGCCCTGCCCATGGCTGTGGCAGCAGGGGGCCTCTGTGTGGCACTCCCTGGGTCCTGAGGATGCCCCCTGATCTTGGGCCTGGCTCTGGAGCTGTGGCCAGCCCAGCCCCAGGCTCTGCATTGCTGCCAGCAGACCCCGGGGTGTGTGTGTGTGGGGGGGGTCCAGAGTGGGGCAGCCCAGCTGCAGAGGCCCTTGGGTGACACACTTGACAGGCTTTTAAAAGCCACCCAGTCTGGCTTTTGCCCTGCCCAGGGGATGGGAACCGCCTTGGTCACCCTGGTGGAGAGTCTTTGCTGGGAACGAGACGGGAGTGGGTGTCCCGGTCGCTTCTGCTGGACCTCTCAACGGCATTGGGCTTGGAGGGTTCTATCATAGGAACCGAGGAAGCTGCCATCTACTGAGTCAGACTCTTGGTCCATCTAGCTCAGTATTGTCTGCCCAGACTGGCAGCAGCTTCTCCCAGGTTGCAGGCAGGAGCCTCTCTCAGCCCTGTCTGCGAGATCTTCCCCTGAGGGAGGAGGAGGGAGAGTGAGGGGATAGCCGAACCACCTGTCCACTCACAATCGCATTCTGCGTTTAGGGTAAAATTTGTAGCTCATGCCGATGATGTCACATTACTGCTATCGGATGAAAATGAAATCTCTGCAATACTAGACCTCTTCTGGGAACATGGCAAGATCTCGGGCTCAGAATTAAATGCTGACAAAAGTGTATTTGTTAAAATGGACCCCGGATGCCAGCAACTCTCGTGCCTACCCATCTCTGAATGCAAAAGCGAAGAGGCCCCAGAGTCTAAACTGAAGCGGGTAGATACAGTAAACATTTTGGGGTCTGAATATGGGATTAGGGAAAAAGTCTGGGGGGGAAACTGGACAGATTGGGAAGAAAAAGTAATGCTTAAAATCACCATGTGGAAAAAATGGAGCCTTGCTGTGTACCAGAAAGCGGTTTACATCCGGACTTACCTGATACCCCCTGGTGCATAACCTGGAGGTAGTCTATCCTCCCCCGCTCGATCTCCTTTGGAAAGTTGAAAGCCAGATCTTCTGTCTAGTATGGCACACAGCGTCCTTCCCTTTGGCCCGTGCGGTAGCATTTAAGGAGGTTGAGCGCGGAGGCCTAGCCCTACCTGCCCTGCAACCCTATTTTGTAACTGAGTTCATGTCCTACAGTTTTGGAAACTGGATCTTTGTGAATGTCCATAATATGTCCAACCTCCTGCAAAAAACCTGGGTCTCGCTTTTCACTCTGCATTGGCGCAAGTCAGCATGGGGCATAGCATGGTGGGGGAAAGGATCTTTCTAAGGCAATATCACACAAGTATTAAAAAGAGAACACCTGGACTACTTAAGAGATTTGTTATTCACACTTAAAAAATGGAAGGTTGAACCGGATCTATTTAAAGGATCCTCCTCAGTTAAGCAGCTAAGGAAAACAATTTATGGAGAGATTTTAGAAGTGCGTTTTTAAAAACCCAATTTAGAAGGTAAACGCTACAAACACCGCACTTCACAGTACTTGGATCCGGGGGGGGGGGGGATTGCCTCGCTCCGGCCACCGCTGCCACCTCGTGCTCCTTTGGCCTTCTCCGCCACACACAGTGACCAAGCAAAACAGCCTTAAATAAACCAACGCCTGCCAAGGAATGCCTCTCCAGCACCTTATCTGGGGAGAAAGCGGGCAAGATGGTGCCAGGCTGAGTTATGCCGGGGGGGGGGGGCGGTTCTTTCCCTCCAGCTGCTGCCGGGAAACCTTGGGACGAGGGAGAACTTCCCTCCCGGGGCTGGCCGGGCTGCTTTGGAGGTTCCCTCTCAGGACACTCCCCCACTTTTGAAAAAAAACAGGGATGAGGGCTGGGTCTGCCCCACAAGCCACTTCCTGCCACGTGTGGCCTGTCCCTGGCTCCTGTCCCCTGGTGGTCTGGGTCGGCCCAGGGTGATGCTTGGGGGGGGGGTGGCCCCCGGCTCCCTGCCAGCCGCCTGGCCCCATGGTAGAGCTGCCAGCCCCCCGCCCCCCCGATTCCGGGTTTCAACTGGATTTTAAGCATCTCACCCAGATTCGCCTGGATTTCAGCTTTCATTTAAAAAGAAAAAGAGAAAAAGCTAACTTCTTGCCCTTGTAGAAGCGGAGTCATGGAGCAAAACGTGCAGTCACTATTTGGCTCAAAAATGATTCTCAAGCCAATTTGCAGAATATGCAAACGAGGCACCCAGATTTGGAAAGCCAGAATAGGGCAACCTGCCCCCACGGCTCTCTTGTTCCAGACGATTCCAGTCGCCCCCCCCCCGTATCTCCCAGCAGCCCCGGCCCACGTTCCATCCTGCTCCCCCTGACCCCATCCCCACCATGGGTCCTGTGACCCTCCCCAAGGGCAGGCCTCCTGCCCCCTGGCCAGCCCCTCTCCCTCTCATCCGCAGAGCCCCACACTGCTGGGACTCTGGCCCCCTGGCCCCACATCCTGCCCAGCTTTGTTGGCTTCAAGAGGGGGCGTGTGGTTTGGAGAGTGCAGGGCTGGGACGGGTCGCGGGAGCAGGAGGCGGCGGCGGCGGCGGCGGCCAGTGTGGCGGGCTGGAGCCTTCCTGGGCACGGAGGCGCTCCGCGTTGGCCCACACCCGTGCAGGGCTGGTCCTGTTGTGCTCCACGGCCAGAGCGGCAGTTCCTCGAGGCCTTTTCCCCGGTAAGCGGGCAGGACAACACCCCAGAACAGCCGCACTCCAGTTGGCCTGACGTCAGTCTGCTTTTATCAGGCAGTGATATGGCAAACACGCACACGCGGCTTTCGCCCAGGCCAGCCAATCTCAGAGGTCATCTGCCCCACAGGCACGAGCGCCCGCTCCCCTCCCCTCCCTCCCCTCCCCTCCCCTGCTGCGCAGCGCCCGATGGCTGGGCCGTCTCCTCTGGATAAGGGACCTGCGAAAGCTCCCCCTCCCCAGGGCTCCAGAGACACCCCCAGTCCCCTGGAAGTCCACCCCGCCCCCCCGCAGACAGAGAGCACACTGCACCGTTATTTAGCCCCTCCTCCGCCCCTCCGATGCCCCCTCTCAGCGAGGGCGGGACCATTCCCGAGGCACGTTGCTCCCAGTTAGCATCCCACACGTCGGGCGGAGGCAGGGGAGGGGGCTGGGCTGCCGACCTTCCTCTTCCAGGGGTGGATGCATTTGCCTGGGCCAGCTGGGGCGGAAGCGCCAACTAGAGGGAGCAGCAGCAGCAGCAGCAGCAGCAAGTGATGCTCTCAGACAGCCATGGCGTGCACGGGGGGGGGGGGGCGGATGCTGCGCTGCCCAAGCTGGAGCACCCTCCGGCGCGGTCCTTGTGAAGAGCGAACATGCCCAAGGGGCGTCTCCTGGCGTGCTTATGCAGAAAGACCCCCGCGCTCTTGCAGGCTCAAGAGGTCTCTGGCCCTAGCGACCATCATCAGTGCGAAGGAGTAGCTGGAGAGGTGAAAGAACATCACTGGTTGAAGGACAGGACAGAGAGGGTGGGAAAGAGAGTTATTGTAAAAGTCAATAAAAAAATTTTAAAATGCAAAAAAGAAAGAGAAGGTGGGAATAAACCGACACTTTCCCCAATGCAGGGAAGTAGGAAGTGGGGTCCCCCAGGGATCGGTACTGAGACTGGTGCTCTTTCACTTGTTCATAAATGATCTAGAAGTTGAAGTGAGCAGCAAAGTGGTCAAATTTGCAGATGACACCAAACTATTTAGGGTAGTGAAATCCACAACAGATTGTGAGAAGCTCCAAAAGGATCTCTCCAAACTGGGGGAGTGGGCAACAAAATGGCAAAGGCGGTTCAGTGTTGGCAAGTGTAAAGTGATGCATATTAGGGCAACCCCCCCCAACTTCACATAGACACTGATGGGGTCTGAGCTGTCAGTGAGTGACCAGGAGAGAGATCTTGGGGTTTTGGTGGACAGTTCATTGAAAGCATCGACTCAATGTGCGGCAGCTGTGAAAAAGGCCAATTCCATGCTAGGGATCATTGGGAAGGGGATTGAAAATAAAACTGCTACTATTATAATGCCCTTATACAAAATTATGGTGTGGACACACTTCGAGTACTGCGTACAGTTCTGGTCACCGTATCTTAAGGAGGACATTGTAGAACTAGGAAAGGGGCAGGAGAGGGCAGCCAAGATGACCAGGGGCCTGGAGCACCTTCCTTAGGAGGCAAGCCTACAACACCTGGGGCCTTTTAGTCTGGAAAAGAGGTGACTATGGGAAGACACGATAGAGCTGTATAGAATTATGTGCCTCTGAGTACCAGTCGCAGGGGAGCAGCAGCGGGATAGAGGGCCGGCCCCTTTCAGCTCTTGCCTGTGGGCTCCTCAGAGGCATCTGGTGGGCCACTGTGGGAAACAGGAGGCTGGACTGAATGGGCTTCCTTGGGGCTGATCCTGCAGGGCTGTCCTTGTGTTTTTATGTGCCCTGGTCTGGGTGCCCTCATAGTACATCTCACGGCTCTCAGAGCAAAGTGGGTCAGCCCAAAGGCAAAATGAGTGGATTTTTGTGCCGTGGCATCAGGTCATGGTGATGCCCCCTCCACTCTGGCTCTCTCATCTCCCCCTGCCCTGCCCTGCCCTGCGCACTCCCCACACTCTCCCCCTCACTGCCTCTCACTCTTGCTTGCTGCAGGGCGTTGCCTGCCCAGACCCACAACTTCGCCAGCAAATATTTGCTCATGTCCTTTGTCGGCACTATTTGCATGAGGCGGGTGAACCAGCACTCTTGGCACAAGCCGGGTGCTCAGAATGAGGCCCCCCCCCACGATGCCCCTCATCACTCTTGACCACATCCCCCCCCCCGCCTACGGGGCCTGCCACTCCTCAGGGCTGTCGCTCAGCAGGACACGTGCCTGGAGGGGACCGAAGCTCCCTCCCTCCCTGCCCTGCATCACCTGGAAGTGAGCACTCCTGGGCACCTCCTCCCTCCCCCCTCCCTCCCTCCCTCCCTCGACACCTTGTGCTCTGGAGTGCCCGGCTTCAATCCTGCTGCCATCCAGCTTTGGTGCTGATCAGAGGAAGTGCCTCCCAGGCTAGGAAGCCCCCGGCTGCTGCTGCTGCTGCTGGCAAGTGCTTTCCCTTCTCCTGTGGCCACCTGGGTGCCCCATGACGGGAGGATGGGGGTGACATTCCTGCACCTCTGCCTTGGGCTGATTGTTCTGAGTAAGTATCTGGGGATGAGGTGCGGGCCGCAGGGGCACACAGGGTTATCTGGCGCTGCAGTCGGCCCATCCCAGGAAGGGGGCGGCTGGGATGAAGTTGTTGAAGGGTCACCAGCCATCTCAGCTGGGGCTCCATTCTGACCAAGGCCCAGTGGCTCTCAGCCCCAGAATTGCAGCTCAGCCTTGAAAGCCTCTGGAACTCCCTGCTCCTTGGGCGTCCACTGCGCTGAGTGCTGGCTGCCAGGGCAGCGCGGTCTTATTTGCCCTGGCCCCTGAATTGGGGTTTGAAGGGGAGGCTCCAGTGTTTGGTGTTCTGGAATTTCAAGGCGGCTTTGGATTGATGTTCTGCTTTCCTTTTTGGTGGCTTTGCACATACTTCTTCAATCCCTTCATTTGTTTATTTATTTGTCATATTTGTAAACTGCCTGACATAGGAACCTCCAGGCACTGTGCAAAATGGGACCGTTTAAATTATAGCTTAATTAAAAATTAAATTAAATTAATTAAACACAATTAAAACAGGGTTTTTTTTTAGCAGAAAGCCTGAGAAAACAGGTGTGTGTGTGTGTGCAGGATTATTTTTAAGGGCAGTCCGAGATGGAGAAGCTCCAAACATTGACAGGGAGTGCAGGCCAAATCTCTGGGGCAGCCACAGAGAAGGCCAGGCTGCTGGCAGCTACACCCAGCCCTCCCCCCAGGACCTCTGTAGGCAGCAGGGCTCATGACAGGGGAGGCGCTTCCCTCAGTGCCCTGCTGGACCCAAGCTGTTGAGGGCTTTCTAGGTCATAAACGGCACTTTGTAGTTTGCTCAGAGACACACCGGCAGCCGATGCAGATCTTCTTTCCAGGTGGGTGTGATGTGGTCCCTTGGGGTTCTCCCAGAGGCCAGTTGGGGGACCGCATTCTGCACCAACGGCAGTTTCTGGAGTACAGACAACGCGTAGAGGTATACATGGCAGAGGTCTAACCTGGAGTTTGCCAGCATATGTGCCACTGTTTTAAGGAGGGAGATACATCTGTTCAGTGACTCAATTAATACCTTTCTACAAGGCGCTCAAGGTGGCTAATACATTTCTATACTAACAGCGTTTCCAAAAACAAAGGAGAAAAATGCATCTCAAAACTAGAGCAATAAACACAGCAAATGCAGCAGAAAAAGCCTGTGTCTGCTGATGGAGAGAGTTGGGGAACATGGGAACATGGGAAACTGCCATATACTGAGTCAGACCCTTGGTCCATCTAGCTCAGGATTGTCTTCACAGACTGGCAGCGGCTTCTCCAAGGTGGCAGGCAGGAGTCTCTCTCAGCCCTCTCTTGGAGATGCTGCTGCCAGGGAGGGGACTGGGAGCCTTCTGCTCTTCCCAGAGCGGCTCCATCCCCTGCTGAGGGGAATCTCTGCCAGTGCTGCTCACACTTCTAGTCTCCCCTTCATATGCAACCAGGGCAGACCCTGCTTAGCTCAGGGGACAAGTCATGCTGGCTACCCCAAGACCAGCTCCCCTCTCCTGAGGCGAGGAGTTCTCCTCAGGAGTTCCCCAGAGCATGCGCAGGATTCTTCCCCGCCTGTCTTGTGACCCTGATTCTGTCCCCCTGGGCTGAACCAGACATGCAGGCAGCAGAACTGTGTGGGGCAGGTGGGGGCCTGCCACAAATTGCGGCCCAGCATTGGGGCCTTTATCGTGTGCTTCACAGCACAGCTTAGTCCGAGGGAGGGGGCAGCAACCCCCTGCCCCCACTGCACTTCTTTGCACTATGAGACCCAGATGTGGTGGGGCTGGGGGGCTGGGCGGATGTGCCTGTTGATTCTTGGCGGGGCCTGCGCCCGCCCCTTGGGGTGGAGAAGAGGCCATTGCACCCGGCCGGGCTTCTGCCTTCGGGGGGGGGGGGTGATGCTTGGAGGGTCCCGGCCTGCGGGCCTGCAGAGGCCAAACTTGCAGCGGTGTGTGTGGAAAGCTTTTACAAGGTTTCAAAAGGCAAGAGGAATGGAAATTGGCCGGAGGGCCCTCCAGAGAGGACTCCATGGAGAGAGGGCAGCAATTAGAGCCAGCCATCACTGCGGCCGCCTGGTCTCCATCCTTGGGGGGGGGGCAGGGGGAGCAGAGGCGTATCTAGGGAAAAGAGCACCTAGGGCAAGCACTGAAATTGTGCCCCCTGGCCAAACATCTGACACCCATCTTTCAGATAAGTTTACCATAATATTAGCTCAAAAATGCAAGTCAAGCTCGTTAATCTTTTAATCTTTCAAAAACTATTTTAGCAGTGGACTTAGCCAGACCAAAAAATGCTGGGAAACTACAAATTTCAGTATGCTGGGGCTCATGAAATACCCAAATACTATGTGGAGGTGTACTTGGAAAACTAAACAGAAGTGCCTGTCTAATTCTCTACTATGCATTGTAGCATCACTATTACATAAGTTTTAAAAATAAATGGAGAATTTGGCTTTTCCCAGATACTCTGAAAACAATTAAAGGATATGCAGAGTAAACTGTGTCACTGCTTGGGATATATTCTAGTCTTTCAGAAAGACAGTTAAAATGAGAGAAAGAGAGCAAGAAACTCCCAGTGGGTCTTAATACTAAGGATTTTACACTAATTCAAAGACAAACGCACCATTAATAGCCATATTATTAAGACATCACATTTAACTCACTTATCACAAGAAACAAAGTAAGAGCAAATGAATACAATCCTAGCTCATAAGCTTCAGCTCATTTTATTTTTTTACCTGTAGCCCCCTTGGGGGGCTTCCTAAAGGCCATGGGGGGGTCTGCAAAGTCCCCTCCCCGCTGGCCTCTAGGGCCTCGCAGGGACCATTTGAGCATGTGTGGTGGTAATTTTTAAAAATAATTTTTTAAAAAAATTGCCGCTGAAAACAAAATGGCCACCGCACATGCTCAAATGGCATCTGCAAGGCCTGGCATGGCCTAGGGCTTCACAGAGGCCATTTGAGCATGTGCGGTAGCCATTTTATTTTTGGTGGCCATTTTTTTTAAAAAATGTAATTTTTAAAAATGGCGCCCCCCTTCAAGTGGTGCCTGGGGCATGTGCCCTGCCTGCCCCACCCTAGATACGCCCCTGAGGGGGAGAGGTGTTGCCAAAAGTTGCTGGGAGCATCTGTCCCCCCCCAAATGTGTGGGCCGGCTCGTGGGCTGAAGCCCCCTTTTCTGCCCCTCCACTCATGCCAGTGTGGTGCAGTGGTTAGAGTGCTGGACTAGGACCGGGGAGACCCGAGTTCAGCCATGAAACTAGCTGGGTGACTCTGGGCCAGTCACTTCTCTCTCAGCCTCACCTACTTCACAGTTGTTGTGAAAGAGAAACTCAAGTATGTAGTACACCGCTCTGGGCTCCTTGTAGGAAGAGCAGGATATAAATGTAATTAAAATAATAATAATAATAATAATAATAATAATAATAATAATAATAATAATGCAACCCCCCTCCCCTTATAGAAAATTGGCAGGACTCTGTTGGCGTCCCGCCATCGAGTCCCCCCCTCCTCGTACCTTTGGGGTGAGTCTGGAGGCCCTGATGGCAGAGAGAACCACCAGAAAGCAAGGGTGGGGGGCACCCCTCCTCAGAACCCCTCCTCAGCACCCCTCCTCAGAAAGCCTCCCCCAGGCCGCCTTCCTCACCCCTCTGAGCTGGGCGCATCTCTGAGAAGCCAAACAGTTCCTTGAGTGAGCTGACGTCCCAGTTTGAACTTCCCAGGAACGGCAATGAACTGAGCAGTTCCCCATCTGCCGCACAGGGGCGTCACTACAACAGGGCCAGGGGAGACAGTCGTCTGGGGGCCCACTGCCTTGGGGGCCCCCCCGAGGCAAGTCACATGACTGACTCCCCCAGCCACGCACCCGCCGGGGCTTCCTTCCGTTGTGTTCATCCTCCGAAATTGATGGGGGTGTTAAGACCTGGAGCGACCAGAACAGCAGGTCTTTCTCTAGGACCATTCAATGACTTGCATCGTCCACAATTTACAAAACCTTAAAAAAAATAATCTAGGATGATGTTCTATTGTGGCACATAGGATATAGATATATAGATATATCGATTTTACTCGGCTTTTTTAACCACTATTCAGCCTCAGTTAAGATTTCTTTACTTCATGAGCTGAGCTTCAGTGGGGGGGGGGCGCATTTTAAAATCTTGTCTCTGGGCCCCCTCCAACCTTGCTACGCCCCTGCACGGCTGCTCCTCCTTTAATGAGCAGAATGGTTCCTGATCCAGCGGATTCTCTCCTGCCTGGTGGGTGGGTGGGGTGGCCCTGACTTACCTTACGTGGGCCTTCACAGAGGCTGGCCCTTTGCTACTCCTGCCCTGCTGGTTGCCACCGCAGGATCTGACCTTTGCCTCGCCAGCCCTGCTTTGGGGCTGAATTGTTGCAGGAAGGTCCAGCAGTCGGATGCTGGCCGGGGACGTTGGGAGGGGGGAGGAATTGTTACAGCTCCGTCCAGCTGAGCAGAGCAAGAGGGCTTGGCCGGCCGCCTTCGGAGGCAGAGGCTGCATCCTCCTCCCTTTACTCAAGGAGAGGGAAGTAAGTGTGTGTGTGTGTGTGTGTGTGTGTGGCTCTTGGGCACCTTCTTGGCTGGGGGGGGGGGCAAAGCTGCAGTTGGGTCCCACAGCACTGGGAGGGTTTCCATATTCAAGCTTCCCAAAGCCGGGTGATCTAATTGGCATATTATTCATATCATTCAGAAACTAATTTGCATATTTATTTATTTGACAGTTTTGTGTACTTTCCTCTCCTTCTCTGTCCTCCTATGTGATTGGATCCAGACTAAAATCCGGGCAATCCGGGCAGCACATTTTAAATCTGTGTAAATCTGGGTGGAATTTAGCAGCCTGCTAACTGAGCAAAGAGGCACCTTTTCAAGTGGTGACTCTCTTATATTTAGCAGGGGAAGAGCAACTGGCCCAATCCGTCCCGCAGGCAGGCAGCTGCCTCAATGGGGTTGCACCCCACCCAAGAACCGAGCTTCCAGACTGGGCAAGGACAGGCTGGGGCCTGGGGCGGCTCTGGTGGCAAGGCGGCCTGCCTGCCTGCCTGCCAGGCTGGGAGACGTGCAAGAGGCCAGACCCAGCAGCAAAGTGAGCTACTGGCTGGTATGAGGCTTATGAAGGCCCAGAGCCTAGAGCAGCTGGGGCTGGTTGCTCCCTTGCTTCCAAGGGGACCCCTTACTCCTGAGGAGCCCTTTTGAGAGAAGGCAGGCCAAGAGGTCAGTTGAGCACCTCTCCTCCAATGGGTGGGTGGATTGGGCCACTTTTCAGGGTTGAGGGTAGGAGCAGGAGGTTCCAATGCTGGGGTTAGGCTCCCCCCTGGCTCAAAGCGGGGTTCAGGAGGAGCTCCCTAGGGTTCTTTGGCCTTTATATTTTGTGATGTTTTCGCTTTCTTTTTCTTCTATTCTGCTATCCCCTGGTATTGCTATGTCAATTTTTAAAACTTGTTTTTCTTTCTTCTTGACTACAGTTATATCTGGTGTATTGTGTGGCAGATGTTTGTCTGTTTGTAGTTGAAAGTCCCATAATATTTTTACATCTTCATTTTCTACAAGCTTTTCAATTTTATGGTCCTACCAATTCTTGGCTACAGGTAGCTTGTATTTTTTGCAGATGTTCCAGTGTCTCATCCCTGCTACCTTGTCATGCCTTTGTTTGTAGTCAGTCTGTGCGATCTTTTTACAACAGCTGATTAGGTGGTCCACGGTTTCATCTGCTTCTTTACAAAGGCGGCACTTGCTGTTTGTGGTGGATTTTTCAGCTTTTGCTCTTATTGCATTTGTTCTTAGTGCCTGTTCTTGTGCAGCCAGTATTAAACCCTCTTGTTTCTTTCTTCAAGTTGCCATTCTTAAGCCATTGCCAGGTCTTGGTGATGTCTGATTTTCCACTTATATTGTGCAATTATTGACCATGCAGTGGCTTCTTTTTCCATTTTTCTGCTCGGTTCTTGACTTGTTCTTTCTTGTAGGGCTGCTTTGTTTCATTGGTGTTGAATAGCTTCTCGTTCTTGACCATTTTAAGTGCATCTTCTTCACTGTCCTTGATATATTCTTCAAGGCCTCTTTTCTCCTCCTCTGCTGTTTGATGGACTTGCAGCATTCCTCTTCCACCTGAGCTGTGAGGGAGGTAGAGCCTATCTACATCACTGCGGGGGTGCAGAGCATGATTGATGGTCATGATTTTCCTGGTCTTACGATCCAGCATCTCTAGCTCTGCCTGGGTCCAGTCTATTATTCCTGCAGTGTACTGATAACAGGTATAGCCCAGGTGTTTATGGCTTGTATGGTGTTCCTCCTGAGCTGCAGGCTCTTTCTGAAGCTGATTGGTGCTGCTTGAAGTGTGTGTTTTTTTTAAACCCATGAAAGTGTGAGTTTTGACAAAATCTGAATTAATGGCAATGGCCCCTCCACCTATCACGGGAGAAGTATCGGGGAATACCAAGAAGCTTGGGTTTTTTTGGGTTTTTTTTTAAAAAAAGCCACCGCAAATAGAGAATTTGTTTAGCCCGGGCATAATTCAGGCTAAACTAGAATGTGCAGCAGTAATTTAGGGGGAAAGCAGAATTGTGTGCAAACTCGTCCCTGATAGCCCACTACAACTTTGGGGAAAATCCAGCTGATATGTGGACTCCCACCCTCTGTTCCGGAGGGGATACAAACGAAAAGCCATGTGTGTAGAAGTCTTCCAGGCGGCCCCACCTGTATGGACAAGGTGGGAACACGGACCTCCAAGCACTTCCTGTGTGCTCCTCTGCCATCTCGGGGGTGGTGGTGGGGAGCAGGCACAAGAGCCAGTGCCTGATCGGTTGTGGCACCAGGACTGTGGATGGCCCACTTTGGGGACACCTGGCAGTGGCAACCCACCTTAAGATGAGAGGTTTGAAAAAAAAGGAAAGTGTCCTGGGAGGCTTGTGAGAGTGGATGGAAACTGATCGCAGGGGGAATTGCTTTTACAGTAATTCAGCTGTTAACAGCAGATGTCTGGCATTGTAGGACACGAGGCTGTAGTTCAGAGGGTGAACCTCGGCTTTAGATGCAGAAGGCACAAGGGTCACTCCCTGGCAAGCTCTCCAGAGAGGGGAGGGAAGGACCCCTCTCACAGCCAGAGATCCTGGAAGGTCAGTGGGAAAAACAGGGTACTAGATGGAAATGGCGGGGGGCTTGGAAAAACAGCATCGTACTCAGGGTATTGCTATCTTGCTTGATATAGAAGTGATGAATTGGTTGGAAGATATTTTGCATGGTATCCTTAAAGGATTGTAATGAACATGTTACAATAAAGAAATATTGAACATATTCAAAGGGAAAACGCGGTTAATACTCTGTTAAATTGCTCAACAGTGTCAGGAAATAGGCTATCCAGCACCACAGTTACTCACTCATCAACACCCTCCACGACCTCTTCTAGTGCCACGCAGAGAGAGACTGCAAGCTTTCCTACAGAAACAACAGTCTCCTCTTCCACTAGCATCAGTTCCACACATACAACAGGCTCCTTGGAGACCAGCACACCCATCTTCTCGGCAAGCATCTATTCCACCTCCAGTGAGCATCTCTCAAGCAGCCACAGCCTGACGACTCACTCCACTTCAACGGCCACGAAGGGGAGTTCGACTTTGAAATCTGAGATCTCCATTCCAGCTGTGGCTACGTCAGAGAAAAGCTCCGCCACAATTACTCACTCAACAACACCCTCCTTGACCTCTTCTAGTGCTACGACTACAGAGACTGCAATCTCTCCTACGGAAATGAATGTTTCCTCTTCCACTAGCACCAGTTCCACACATACAGCAGGCTCCGTGGAGACCAGCACACCCATCATGTCCTCAAGCAGCCATTCTACCACCAGTGAGCCTCCCTACAGCAGCCACAGTCCGACTTCTCAATCGACTTCGATGGCCACGCAGGGGAGTTCGACTTTGACATCTGAGATCTCCACTCCAGCTGTGGTTACGTCCGAGGAAAGCTCCGCCACACTTACTCACTCATCAACACCCTCCTCGTCATCTTCTAGTGCCACGCCAAGAGAGACTGCAAGCTCTCCTACAGCAACAACTGTCTCCTCTTCCACTAGCACCAGTTCCACTCACACAGCAGGCTCCGTGGAGACCAGCACACCCATCATGTCCTCAAGCAGCCATTCTACCACCAGTGAGCCTCCCTCCAGCAGCCACAGTCCGACTTCTCAATCGACTTCGATGGCCACGCAGGGGGGTTCGACTTTGACATCTGAGATGTCCACTCCAGCTGTGGCTACAACAGAGGAAAGCTCCGCCACAATTACACACTCATCAACACCCTCCTCGACCTCTTCTAGTGCCACGACGAGAGAGACTGCAAGCTCTCCTACAGAAACAATAGTCTCCTCTTTGACTCTGACTAGTTCCACACATACAGCAGGCTCCGTGGAGACCAGCACACCCATCATCTCCTCCAGTAGCCATTCGACCTCCAGTGAGCCACCCTCCAGCAGCCACAGCCCGACTACTCACTCCACTTCGACGGCCATGCAGGGGAGTTCCACTTTGACATCTGAGATCTCCATTCCAGCTGTGGCTACGTCAGAGGAAAGCTCCGCCACAATTACTCACTCAACAACACCCTCCTCAACCTCTTCTAGTGCTACGCCAAGAGAGACTGCAAGCTCTCCTTCAGAAACAACTGTCTCCTCTTCCACTAGTACCAGTTCCACACATACAGCAAGCTCCGTGGAGACCAGCACACTCATCATCTCCGCAAGCATCCAATCCACCTCCATGGAGCCACCCTCCAGCAGCCACAGCCCGACTACTCACTCCACTTCCACGGCCACGCAGGGGAGTTCCACTTTGACGTCTGAGATCTCCACTCCTGCTGTGGCTACATCAGAGGAAAGCTCCGCCACAATTACTCACTCATCAACACCCTCATCGACCTCTTCTAGGGCCACGACGAGAGAGACTCCAAACTCTCCTACAGAAACAATGGTCTCCTCTTTCCCTGGCACCACTCCCACACTTACATCTGGCTCTCAGGAGACCAGCACAACCATCCCATCCTCAAGCATCCATTCCACCTCCATAGAGCCACCCTCCAGCAGCCACAGCCCGACTACTCACTCCATTTCCTCATCGACACAAGGGAGTTTGACTTGGACATCTGAGATCTCCACTCCAGCTTTGGCTACATCAGAGGAAAGCTCCGCCACAATTACTCACTCATCAACACCCTCATCGACCTCTTCTAGGGCCACGACGAGAGAGACTGCAAGCTCTCCTACAGAAACCATGGTCTCCTCTTTCCCTGGCACCACTCCCACACTTACATCCGGCTATCAGGAGACCAGCACAACCATCCCCTCCTCAAGCATCCATTCCACCTCCATTGAGCCACCCTCCAGCAGCCACAGCCCGACTACTCCCTCCATTTCCTCATCGACACAAGGGAGTTTGACTTGGACATCTGAGATCTCCACTCCAGCTGTGGCTACATCAGAGGAAAGCTCCGCCACAATTACTCACTCATCAACACCCTCATCGACCTCTTCTAGGGCCACGACGAGAGAGACTGCAAGCTCTCCTACAGAAACCATGGTCTCCTCTTTCCCTGGCACCACTCCCACACTTACATCCGGCTATCAGGAGACCAGCACAACCATCCCCTCCTCAAGCATCCATTCCACCTCCATTGAGCCACCCTCCAGCAGCCACAGCCCGACTACTCCCTCCATTTCCTCATCGAGACAAGGGAGTTTGACTTGGACATCTGAGATCTCCACTCCAGCTGTGGCTACATCAGAGGAAAGCTCCGCCACAATTACACACTCATCAACACCCTCCTCGATCTCTTCTAGTGCCACGACGAGAGAGACTGCAAGCTCTCCTAAAAAAACAATGGTCTCCTCTTCCCCTGGCAACACTCCCACACTTACATCCGGCTCTCAGGAGATTAGAACAACCATCTCCTCCTCAGTCAGCGATTCCACCTCCAGTGAGCCGCCCTCCAGCAGCCACAGCCTGACTACTCACTCCACTTCCACGGCCACGCAAGGGAGTTCGACTTTGAATTCTGAGATCTCCATTCCAGCTGTGGCTACGTCAGAGGAAAGCTCCACCACAAGTACTCACTCATCAACACCCTCCTCCACCTCTTCTAGTGCCACAGTGAGAGAGACTGCGAGCTCTCCTACAGAAACAATAGTCTCTTCTTTGACTCTGACTAGTTCCACACATACAGCAGGCTCCGTGGAGACCAGCACACCCATCATCTCCTCCAGTAGCCATTCGACCTCCAGTGGGCCACCCTCGCGCAGCCAAAGCACGACTACTCACTCCACTTCGACGGCCACGCAGGGGAGTTCGACTTTGACATCTGAGATCTCCATTCCAGCTGTGGCTACATCAGAGGAAAGCTCCGCCACTATTACTCACTCAACAACACCCTCCTTGACCTCTTCTAGTGCCACGCCAAGAGAGACTGCAAGCTCTCCTTCAGAAACAACAGTCTCCTCTTCCACTAAAACCAGTTCCACACATACAGCAGGCTCCGTGGAGACCAGCACACCCATCATCTCAGCAAGCATCCATCCCACCTCCATTGAGCCTCCCTCCAGCAGCCGCAGCCCGACTACTCACTCTCCTTCCACGGCCACGCAAAGGAGTTCGACTTTGACATCTAAGATCTCCACTCCAGCTGTGGCTACGTCCGAGGACAGCTCAGCCACAGTTACTCTCTCATCAACACCTTCCTCAACCTCTTCTAGTGCTACGACTACAAAGACTGCAATCTCTCCTTCGGAAACGACTGTTTCCTCTTCCACTAGCACCAGTTCCACACATACAGCAGGATCCGTGGAGACCAGCACGCCCATCATGTCCTCAAGCAGCCATTCTACCACCAGTGAGCCTCCCTCCAGCAGCCACAGTCCGACTTCTCAATCGACTTCGATGGCCACGCAGGGGGGTTCGACTTTGAAATCTGAGATCTCCACTCCAGCTGTGGTTACGTCCGAGGAAAGCTCCTCCACACTTACTCACTCATCAACACCATCCTCGTCATCTTCTAGTGCCACGCCAAGAGTGACTGCAAGCTCTCCTACAGAAACAACTGTCTCCTCTTCCACTAGCACCAGTTCCACTCATACAGCAGGCTCCATGGAGACCAGCACACCCATCATATCTTCCCGCATCTATACCACCTCCAGTGAGCCACCCTCCAGCAGCCACAGCCCGACTACTCACTCCATTTCCTCATCAACACAAGGGAGTTTGTCTTTGACATCTGAGATCTCCACTCAAGCTGTGGCTACATCAGAGGAAAGCTCCGCCACAATTACACACTCATCAACACCCTCCTCGACCTCTTTTAGTGCCACGCAGAGAGAGACTGCAAGCTCTCCTACAGAAACAATGGTCTCCTCTTTCCCTGGCACCACTCCCACACTTACATCCGGCTCTCAGGAGATTAGCACAACCATCCCCTCCTCAATGAGCCATTCCACCTCCAGTGAGCCACCCTCCAGCAGCCACAGCCTGACTACTCACTCCACTTCCACGGCCACGCAAGGGAGTTCGACTTTGACATCTGAGATCTCCATTCCAGCTGTGGCTACGTCAGAGGAAAGCTCCGCCACAATTACTCACTCATCAACACCCTCATCGACCTCTTCTAGTGCCACGGTGAGAGAGACTGCGAGCTCTCCTACAGAAACAATAGTCTCCTATTTGACTCTAACTAGTTCCACACATACAGCAGGCTCCGTGGAGACCAGCACACCCATCATCTCCTCCAGTAGCCATTCGACCTCCAGTGAGCCACCCTCCAGCAGCCACAGCCCGACTACTCACTCCACTTCCATGGCCACGCAGGGGAGTTCCACTTTGACGTCTGAGATCTCCACTCCAGCTGTGGCTACATCAGAGGAAAGCTCCGCCACAATTACTCACTCATCAACACCCTCATCGACCTCTTCTAGGGCCACGACGAGAGAGACTCCAAACTCTCCTACAGAAACAATGGTCTCCTCTTTCCCTGGCACCACTCCCACACTTACATCTGGCTCTCAGGAGACCAGCACAACCATCCCATCCTCAAGCATCCATTCCACCTCCATAGAGCCACCCTCCAGCAGCCACAGCCCGACTACTCACTCCATTTCCTCATCGACACAAGGGAGTTTGACTTGGACATCTGAGATCTCCACTCCAGCTTTGGCTACATCAGAGGAAAGCTCCGCCACAATTACTCACTCAACAACACCCTCCTTGTCCTCTTCTAGTGCCACGCCTAGAGAGACTGCAAGCTCTCCTTCAGAAACAACAGTCTCCTCTTCCACTAAAACCAGTTCCACACATACAGCAGGCTCTGTGGAGACAAGCACACCCATCATCTCAGCAAGCATCCATCCCACCTCCATTGAGCCTCCCTCCAGCAGCCACAGCCCAACTACTCACCCGCCTTCCACGGCCACGCAAAGGAGTTCGACTTTGACATCTAAGATCTCCACTCCAGCTGTGGCTACGTCCGAGGACAGCTCAGCCACAGTTACTCTCTCATCAACACCTTCCTCAACCTCTTCTAGTGCTACGACTACAAAGACTGCAATCTCTCCTTCGGAAACGACTGTTTCCTCTTCCACTAGCACCAGTTCCACACATACAGCAGGATCCGTGGAGACCAGCACGCCCATCATGTCCTCAAGCAGCCATTCTACCACCAGTGAGCCTCCCTCGAGCAGCCACAGTCCAACTTCTCAATCGACTTCGATGGCCACGCAGGGGGGTTCGACTTTGACATCTGAGATCTCCACTCCAGCTGTGGTTACGTCCGAGGAAAGCTCCGCCACACTTACTCACTCATCAACACCCTCCTCGTCATCTTCTAGTGCCACGCCAAGAGTGACTGCAAGCTCTCCTACAGAAACAACTGTCTCCTCTTCCACTAGCACCAGTTCCACTCATACAGCAGGCTCCATGGAGACCAGCACACCCATCATATCTTCCCGCATCTATACCACCTCCAGTGAGCCACCCTCCAGCAGACACAGCCCGACTACTCACTCAATTTCCTCATCGACGCAAGGGAGTTCGACTTTGACATCTGAGATCTCCACTTCAGCTGTGGCTACATCAGAGGAAAGCTACGCCACAATTAATCACTCAACAACACCCTCCTCAACCTCTTCTAGTGCCACGCCAAGAGAGACTGCAAGCTCTCCTATAGAGACAACTCTCTCCTCTTCCACTAGCACCAGTTCCACACATACAGCAGGCTCCGTGGAGACCAGCACACCCATCATATCTTCAAGCATCCATTCCACCTCCAGTGCGCCACTCTCCAGCAGCCACAGCCCGACTACTCACTCCACTTCAACGGCTACGCAGGGGAGTTCAACTTTGACATCTGAGATCTCCGCTCCAGCTGTGGCTACATCAGAGGAAAGCTCCTCCACAGTTACTCACTCATCAACACCCTCATCGACCTCTTCTAGTGCCACGCCAAGAGAGACTGCAAGCTCTCCTACAGAAAAAACAGTCTCCTCTTCTACTAGCATCAGTTCCACTTATACAGCAGGCTCCATGGAGACCAGCACACCCATCATATCTTCAAGCATCTATTCCACCTTCAGTGAGCCACCCTCCAGCAGCCACAGCCCGACTACTCCCTCCATTTCCTCATCGACACAAGGGAGTTTGACTTGGACATCTGAGATCTCCACTCCAGCTGTGGCTACATCAGAGGAAAGCTCCGCCACAATTACACACTCATCAACACCCTCCTCGATCTCTTCTAGTGCCACGACGAGAGAGACTGCAAGCTCTCCTACAGAAACAATGGTCTCCCCTTCCCCTGGCACCACTCCCATACTTACATCCGGCTCTCAGGAGATTAGCACAACCATCCCCTCCTCAATCAGCGATTCCACCTCCAGTGAGCTGCCCTCCAGCAGCCACAGCCTGACTACTCACTCCACTTCCACGGCCACGCAGGGGAGTTCCACTTTGACGTCTGAGATCTCCACTCCTGCTTTGGCTACATCAGAGGAAAGCTCCGCCACAATTACTCACTCATCAACACCCTCATCGACCTCTTCTAGGGCCACAACGAGAGAGACTCCAAACTCTCCTACAGAAACAATGGTCTCCTCTTTCCCTGGCACCACTCCCACACTTACATCCGGCTCTCAGGAGACCAGGACAACCATCCCATCCTCAAGCATCCATTCCACCTCCATAGAGCCACCCTCCAGCAGCCACAGCCCGACTACTCACTCCATTTCCTCATCGACACAAGGGAGTTTGACTTGGACATCTGAGATCTCCACTCCAGCTGTGGCTACATCAGAGGAAAGCTCCGCCACAATTACTCACTCAACAACACCCTCCTTGTCCTCTTCTAGTGCCACGCCTAGAGAGACTGCAAGCTCTCCTTCAGAAACAAGAGTCTCCTCTTCCACTAAAACCAGTTCCACACATACAGCAGGCTCCGTGGAGACCAGCACACCCATCATCTCAGCAAGCATCCATCCCACCTCCATTGAGCCTCCCTCCAGCAGCCACAGCCCAACTACTCACCCGCCTTCCACGGCCACGCAAAGGAGTTCGACTTTGACATCTAAGATCTCCACTCCAGCTGTGGCTACGTCCGAGGACAGCTCAGCCACAGTTACTCTCTCATCAACACCTTCCTCAACCTCTTCTAGTGCTACGACTACAAAGACTGCAATCTCTCCTTCGGAAACGACTGTTTCCTCTTCCACTAGCACCAGTTCCACACATACAGCAGGATCCGTGGAGACCAGCACGCCCATCATGTCCTCAAGCAGCCATTCTACCACCAGTGAGCCTCCCTCGAGCAGCCACAGTCCAACTTCTCAATCGACTTCGATGGCCACGCAGGGGGGTTCGACTTTGACATCTGAGATCTCCACTCCAGCTGTGGTTACGTCCGAGGAAAGCTCCGCCACACTTACTCACTCATCAACACCCTCCTCGTCATCTTCTAGTGCCACGCCAAGAGTGACTGCAAGCTCTCCTACAGAAACAACTGTCTCCTCTTCCACTAGCACCAGTTCCACTCATACAGCAGGCTCCATGGAGACCAGCACACCCATCATATCTTCCCGCATCTATACCACCTCCAGTGAGCCACCCTCCAGCAGACACAGCCCGACTACTCACTCAATTTCCTCATCGACGCAAGGGAGTTCGACTTTGACATCTGAGATCTCCACTTCAGCTGTGGCTACATCAGAGGAAAGCTACGCCACAATTAATCACTCAACAACACCCTCCTCAACCTCTTCTAGTGCCACGCCAAGAGAGACTGCAAGCTCTCCTATAGAGACAACTCTCTCCTCTTCCACTAGCACCAGTTCCACACATACAGCAGGCTCCGTGGAGACCAGCACACCCATCATATCTTCAAGCATCCATTCCACCTCCAGTGCGCCACTCTCCAGCAGCCACAGCCCGACTACTCACTCCACTTCAACGGCTACGCAGGGGAGTTCAACTTTGACATCTGAGATCTCCGCTCCAGCTGTGGCTACATCAGAGGAAAGCTCCTCCACAGTTACTCACTCATCAACACCCTCATCGACCTCTTCTAGTGCCACGCCAAGAGAGACTGCAAGCTCTCCTACAGAAAAAACAGTCTCCTCTTCCACTAGCATCAGTTCCACTTATACAGCAGGCCCCATGGAGACCAGCACACCCATCATATCTTCAAGCATCTATTCCACCTTCAGTGAGCCACCCTCCAGCAGCCACAGCCTGACTACTCACTCCACTTCCACGGCCACGCAGGGAAGTTCCACTTTGACGTCTGAGATCTCCACTCCTGCTGTGGCTACATCAGAGGAAAGCTCCGCCACAATTACTCACTCATCAACACCCTCATCGACCTCTTCTAGGGCCACGACGAGAGAGACTCCAAACTCTCCTACAGAAACAATGGTCTCCTCTTTCCCTGGCACCACTCCCACACTTACATCCGGCTCTCAGGAGACCAGCACAACCATCCCATCCTCAAGCATCCATTCCACCTCCATAGAGCCACCCTCCAGCAGCCACAGCCCGACTACTCACTCCATTTCCTCATCGACACAAGGGAGTTTGACTTGGACATCTGAGATCTCCACTCCAGCTGTGGCTACATCAGAGGAAATCTCCGCCACAATTACTCACTCAACAACACCCTCCTTGTCCTCTTCTAGTGCCACGCCTAGAGAGACTGCAAGCTCTCCTTCAGAAACAAGAGTCTCCTCTTCCACTAGCACCAGTTCCACACATACAGCAGGCTCTGTGGAGACCAGCACACCCATCATCTCAGCAAGCATCCATCCCACCTCCATTGAGCCTCCCTCCAGCAGCCACAGCCCAACTACTCACCCGCCTTCCACAGCCACGCAAAGGAGTTCGACTTTGACATCTAAGATCTCCACTCCAGCTGTGGCTACGTCCGAGGACAGCTCAGCCACAGTTACTCTCTCATCAACACCTTCCTCAACCTCTTCTAGTGCTACGACTACAAAGACTGCAATCTCTCCTTCGGAAACAACTGTTTCCTCTTCCACTAGCACCAGTTCCACACATACAGCAGGATCCGTGGAGACCAGCACGCCCATCATGTCCTCAAGCAGCCATTCTACCACCAGTGAGCCTCCCTCGAGCAGCCACAGTCCAACTTCTCAATCGACTTCGATGGCCACGCAGGGGGGTTCGACTTTGACATCTGAGATCTCCACTCCAGCTGTGGTTACGTCCGAGGAAAGCTCCGCCACACTTACTCACTCATCAACACCCTCCTCGTCATCTTCTAGTGCCACGCCAAGAGTGACTGCAAGCTCTCCTACAGAAACAACTGTCTCGTCTTCCACTAGCACCAGTTCCACTCATACAGCAGGCTCCATGGAGACCAGCACACCCATCATATCTTCCCGCATCTATACCACCTCCAGTGAGCCACCCTCCAGCAGACACAGCCCGACTACTCACTCAATTTCCTCATCGACGCAAGGGAGTTCGACTTTGACATCTGAGATCTCCACTTCAGCTGTGGCTACATCAGAGGAAAGCTACGCCACAATTAATCACTCAACAACACCCTCCTCAACCTCTTCTAGTGCCACGCCAAGAGAGACTGCAAGCTCTCCTAATGAGACAACTCTCTCCTCTTCCACTAGCACCAGTTCCACACATACAGCAGGCTCCGTGGAGACCAGCACACCCATCATATCTTCAAGCATCCATTCCACCTCCAGTGCGCCACTCTCCAGCAGCCACAGCCCGACTACTCACTCCACTTCAACGGCTACGCAGGGGAGTTCAACTTTGACATCTGAGATCTCCGCTCCAGCTGTGGCTACATCAGAGGAAAGCTCCTCCACAGTTACTCACTCATCAACACCCTCATCGACCTCTTCTAGTGCCACGCCAAGAGAGACTGCAAGCTCTCCTACAGAAAAAACAGTCTCCTCTTCCGCTAGCATCAGTTCCACTTATACAGCAGGCTCCATGGAGACCAGCACACCCATCATATCTTCAAGCATCTATTCCACCTTCAGTGAGCCACCCTCCAGCAGCCACAGCCCGACTACTCACTCCATTTCCTCATCGACACAAGGGAGTTTGACTTGGACATCTGAGATCTCCACTCCAGCTGTGGCTACATCAGAGGAAAGCTCCGCCACAATTACACACTCATCAACACCCTCCTCGATCTCTTCTAGGGCCACGACGAGAGAGACTCCAAACTCTCCGACAGAAACAATGGTCTCCTCTTTCCCTGGCACCACTCCCACACTTACATTCGGCTCTCAGGAGACCAGCACAACCATCCCATCCTCAAGCATCCATTCCACCTCCATAGAGCCACCCTCCAGCAGCCACAGCCCGACTACTCACTCCATTTCCTCATCGACACAAGGGAGTTTGACTTGGACATCTGAGATCTCCACTCCAGCTGTGGCTACATCAGAGGAAAGCTCCGCCACAATTACTCACTCAACAACACCCTCCTTGTCCTCTTCTAGTGCCACGCCTAGAGAGACTGCAAGCTCTCCTTCAGAAACAAGAGTCTCCTCTTCCACTAAAACCAGTTCCACACATACAGCAGGCTCCGTGGAGACCAGCACACCCATCATCTCAGCAAGCATCCATCCCACCTCCATTGAGCCTCCCTCCAGCAGCCACAGCCCAACTACTCACCCGCCTTCCACGGCCACGCAAAGGAGTTCGACTTTGACATCTAAGATCTCCACTCCAGCTGTGGCTACGTCCGAGGACAGCTCAGCCACAGTTACTCTCTCATCAACACCTTCCTCAACCTCTTCTAGTGCTACGACTACAGAGACTGCAATCTCTCCTTCGGAAACGACTGTTTCCTTTTCCACTAGCACCAGTTCCACACATACAGCAGGATCCGTGGAGACCAGCACGCCCATCATGTCCTCAAGAAGCCATTCTACCACCAGTGAGCCTCCCTCCAGCAGCCACAGTCCGACTTCTCAATCGACTTCGATGGCCACGCAGGGGGGTTCGACTTTGACATCTGAGATCTCCACTCCAGCTGTGGTTACGTCCGAGGAAAGCTCCGCCACACTTACTCACTCATCAACACCCTCCTCGTCATCTTCTAGTGCCACGCCAAGAGAGACTGCAAGGTCTCCTACAGAAACAACTGTCTCCTCTTCCACTAGCACCAGTTCCACTCATACAGCAGGCTCCATGGAGACCAGCACACCCATCATATCTTCCCGCATCTATACCACCTCCAGTGAGCCACCCTCCAGCAGACACAGCCCGACTACTCACTCAATTTCCTCATCGACGCAAGGGAGTTCGACTTTGACATCTGAGATCTCCACTTCAGCTGTGGCTACATCAGAGGAAAGCTACGCCACAATTAATCACTCAACAACACCCTCCTCAACCTCTTCTAGTGCCACGCCAAGAGAGACTGCAAGCTCTCCTATAGAGACAACTCTCTCCTCTTCCACTAGCACCAGTTCCACACATACAGCAGGCTCCGTGGAGACCAGCACACCCATCATATCTTCAAGCATCCATTCCACCTCCAGTGCGCCACTCTCCAGCAGCCACAGCCCAACTACTCACTCCACTTCAACGGCTACGCAGGGGAGTTCAACTTTGACATCTGAGATCTCCGCTCCAGCTGTGGCTACATCAGAGGAAAGCTCCTCCACAGTTACTCACTCATCAACACCCTCATCGACCTCTTCTAGTGCCACGCCAAGAGAGACTGCAAGCTCTCCTACAGAAAAAACAGTCTCCTCTTCTACTAGCATCAGTTCCACTTATACAGCAGGCTCCATGGAGACCAGCACACCCATCATATCTTCAAGCATCTATTCCACCTTCAGTGAGCCACCCTCCAGCAGCCACAGCCCGACTACTCCCTCCATTTCCTCATCGACACAAGGGAGTTTGACTTGGACATCTGAGATCTCCACTCCAGCTGTGGCTACATCAGAGGAAAGCTCCGCCACAATTACACACTCATCAACACCCTCCTCGATCTCTTCTAGTGCCACGACGAGAGAGACTGCAAGCTCTCCTACAGAAACAATGGTCTCCCCTTCCCCTGGCACCACTCCCACACTTACATCCGGCTCTCAGGAGATTAGCACAACCATCCCCTCCCCAATCAGCGATTCCACCTCCAGTGAGCTGCCCTCCAGCAGCCACAGCCTGACTACTCACTCCACTTCCACGGCCACGCAGGGGAGTTCCACTTTGACGTCTGAGATCTCCACTCCTGCTGTGGCTACATCAGAGGAAAGCTCCGCCACAATTACTCACTCATCAACACCCTCATCGACCTCTTCTAGGGCCACGACGAGAGAGACTCCAAACTCTCCTACAGAAACAATGGTCTCCTCTTTCCCTGGCACCACTCCCACACTTACATCTGGCTCTCAGGAGACCAGCACAACCATCCCATCCTCAAGCATCCATTCCACCTCCATAGAGCCACCCTCCAGCAGCCACAGCCCGACTACTCACTCCATTTCCTCATCGACACAAGGGAGTTTGACTTGGACATCTGAGATCTCCACTCCAGCTGTGGCTACATCAGAGGAAAGCTCCGCCACAATTACACACTCATCAACACCCTCCTCGATCTCTTCTAGTGCCACGATGAGAGAGACTGCAAGCTCTCCTACAGAAACAATGGTCTCCCCTTCCCCTGGCACCACTCCCACACTTACATCCGGCTCTCAGGAGATTAGCACAACCATCCCCTCCTCAATCAGCGATTCCACCTCCAGTGAGCTGCCCTCCAGCAGCCACAGCCCGACTACTCACTCCACTTCCACGGCCACGCAAGGGAGTTCCAGTTTGCCACATGAGACGTCCACTCTACCTGCTCTTACCTCAGAGCAAAGCTTCTCCACAGTGATTACTTCACCGCTATCGTTCACGACCTCTTCCAGCGCCCAGACTACAGAGACTGCGAGCTCTCCTACGGGAACATCGGTCTCCTCCTCTTCCCCTGGCACCAGTCCCACAGTTACATCGGGCTCTCAGGAGACCAGCACAACCATCCCCTCCTCAAGCAGACATCCCACCTCCGGTGAGCCTCCCTCCAGCAGCCACAGCCTGACTACTCACTCCACTTCCACGGCCACGCAGGGGAGTTCGACTTTGACATCTGAGATCTCCATTCCAGCCTTGGCTACGTCAGAGAAAAGCTCCGCCACAATTACTCACTCAACAACACCCTCCTTGACCTCTTCTAGTGCCACGCCAAGAGAGACTGCAAGCTCTCCTAATGAGACAACTCTCTCCTCTTCCACTAGCACCAGTTCCACACATACAGCAGGCTCCGTGGAGACCAGCACACTCATCATCTCCTCAAGCATCCATTCCACCTCCAGTGCGCCACTCTCCAGCAGCCACAGCCCGACTACACACTCCACTTCCACGGCCACGCAGGGGAGTTCGACTTTGACATCTGAGATCTCCATTCCAGCCTTGGCTACGTCAGAGAAAAGCTCCGCCACAATTACTCACTCAACAACACCCTCCTCGACCTCTTCTAGTGCCACGCCAAGAGAGACTGCAAGCTCTCCTAATGAGACAACTCTCTCCTCTTCCACTAGCACCAGTTCCACACATACAGCAGGCTCCGTGGAGACCAGCACACCCATCATATCTTCAAGCATTCATTCCACCTCCAGTGCGCCACTCTCCAGCAGCCACAGCCCGACTACACACTCCACTTCCACGGCCACGCAGGGGAGTCCCAGTTTGCCACATGAGACGTCCACTCTACCTGCTCTTACCTCAGAGCAAAGCTCCTCCACAGTGATTCCTTCACCGCTATCGTTCTTGACCTCTTCCAGCGCCCGGACTACAGAGACTGCGAGCTCTCCTACGGGAACATCGGTCTCCTCCTCTTCCCCTGGCACCAGTCCCACAGTTACATCGGGCTCTCAGGAGACCAGCACAACCATCCCCTCCTCAAGCAGACATCCCACCTCCGGTGCACCTCTTGCCAGCAGCCACAGCACAACTACTCACTCCACTCCGCTTACATCAGAATATATTCCCCCCTTGCCAACCGCGACCTCCACTATATCGACCGCTTCGCCCCCCACTTCTCCAGTTGGTCATTCCACGCCAAACGCGTCTGAATCCGGCACCAGCTCTCCGGCCACACACTCCGGCCTCAGCACTCCTGAAGTGACCTCGACTCAGCCACCAGCGAGCTCGACCCTTTCGTCTTCTCCTTCGTGGCCAAGGACCACCACTGGGATTCTTCCCCCCTCATCTCAGCCTCCTAGGCCTCCGGGCACTTCTGCCCCTCCCCGTCTTACAAGTACGGCAGGTACTATCTTTAATCCTTTCCTTGGGAACACTGTTGTGGGCAGAGGCGTTGTGCTGCGTTTGTCCCCATGTTTCTTAACGTGTTTCCTGCTCTTTCCTGTGCTCTGGTTAAGCCCCCTCCACCACAGCGGCCCCCATCACTTGCCTTAATAACGGGACCCTCGTGGGGAATCGCTGCGACTGTCCCCCTCCGTTCTCTGGGCAGCGGTGTGAGAACGCGATGGATGAGGTCCCAGTGGGTAAGTCCTCCCCACGCTTAGCATCTGTAGAGTTGTTTAGATTTCTGCGTGCAGTTTGGGTCACCGTATCTTATTGAGGACATGGTAGGACTGGAAAAGGTGCAGAAGAGGGCACCCAAGATGATCAGGGCCTGGAGCACCTTCCCTGTGAGGCCAAGGTGCAGCATCTGGCGCTTTTTAGCTTCGAAGAAATGAAGACTAAGGGGGGAGATGATAAAATTGCGCATGGTGTGTAGAGAGTGGAGAGAGGCAACTTTTTCTCCCTCTCTAACAGCACCAGGACCAGTGGTAACCCCATAAAACTGATTGCCAGGAAATTTCGGACTCAGAAAAGCAAGTACTTTTCCCCATGGCACATACGAACATCAGAAGGACTTCTGCCAGAAGTGGGGTGTGAATTGGGGTCATTAAAAATCTTCGTGGGCATACACATATAAAAAATCCCCACTATCCAGTTGCAATTCCACCAGTTACCCTGAAATCCACTTCTCAGCTGGAATGAGTGTCCTCCTCAAGTGGGGTGCCAAGTGGGGTCAATTCAAAATGCAAGACGCGTTTTGACAGTAAATCTTCCTCAGAGGCATACATCAAGAATACAGTTTTGCTGTGAGTAAACTGGGTGATATATGTGGAAAACCATATTGTTGATGTATGCCACTGAGGACTTACTGTCGAAACATGTCTGACATTTTAAGTACTCCCATGAAGATTTTCGTATGACCCTACTGGCCACTCCACTTTGGAAAGACACTCATTTCACCTGAGAACTGGAGTTTCGGATATTAACGGGTGGAGCTGAGACTTGATATTTGGCATGTTTATATGTGTATTCTCCATGAAGATTTTTTAATGACTCCATTTCACAGCCAACTTAGAAAAGACATTCATTTTATCTGGTGAACTGTATTTTATTATACTTAGTGGGGATGTGAGTTTGCATTTTGTGAAGAAATTCGTTTTTGAAAATTCACTCAAAGAATGTCATCAGATACCCTATTTGGGAAAGACATATTCACATAGGTCTTTCATTGCCTTATTCAGGTTTTTTTATATATCTATATCTATATCTATATATCTATATAGATATAGATATAGATATAGATATAGATATAGATATAGATATAGATATAGATATAGATATAGATATAGATAGATAGATAGATATAGATATAGATATAGATAGCTAGATAGATATATATAGATATAGATATAGATATAGATATAGATATAGATATAGATATAGATATAGATATTAACAGTAACTGACTTTGATATTGTTAAATGTTCACATTATAGTTGATCGATTGAGTTGTGTGTTGGGTATCTTAATAATCTTGGGGGTCCTTTGTTTGGTCTGATTGTTGTGGGATCCTGCCAGCCGTGTCTGGTGGCTGCTCCTCTTAGACAGTTAACCGATGCTCGTCATAAATGTCCTGAACACGTTGCAAAGGTGTCAAGGTATATTTCAAGCCATAAAGGCCTGGGTCATATCTCAAAAGTGTTCCCCATTCCAGGATGACACATCGTGAATGTTTTTGCTAGTCAGTTCTTACCAGCAGGAATGTTCCTGCTGGTTCTTAAGTGTCTCTTTGGTAGCAAGTAAATGCCCTTCAGACACACACAAAACCCCCGTGCCAGCTCAAAACCGCAGTCTCGGGTCTTTGTCTATTCCAGTTACAAGCACCTCAGTGGAGGTGGGTGGGCATAGAGAGAAGGTGGGAACTGGGGTGCTTGTGTGTGATGCAATCAAGCTCTGCATCTTGCCAGCTCAAGGCACTTGCTTACCGGATAAGCAGAATAAAGGTATGTGCTTACAAAGAGGTACAAGCAATCAAGCACAACTGCAAACAAAGGTATACCTTCTCCAGGAAATGCAAGCAATAAAACTCCATAGCAGAGCAACACCCTCAAATCCCTTTGGGCAGGGCTTCCCGGAGTCCACACAGAGGTCAAGATTCCCTTGACCCCGGAATCTCTGGCCTCATGAGCAGGGCCAATAGCCACCTTGGGTCTCGGCCTGCCAGTTCCTGACACAGATTCGGGCTGGGCCAGGGGGCACATAACAAGCTCAGTACTGCCTACCCTGACTGGCAGCAGCGTCTCCAGGGTTTCGGGCAGAGGTCTCTCCCAGCCCTCCCTGCAGATGCTCTCAGGCAGTGGACCTGGGACCTCCGGCAGACCAGCAGGCAGAGGCTCCTTCACTCAGCTACGGGCAGAGATGGCCCACCCCCTGCGGAGAATCTCTTAGAACACTCACACGTAGTCTCCCCTCCAAATGCAAACCAAGGCAGGCCCTGCTTCGCAAAGGGGACCATTCATGTTCGCACCCGTAAGACCAACTCTCTTCCCCACTGGGAAGCCCCCCGTGGCAGCAGAGGTCCCCTGGCCCACAGGGACGGGTCAGCTAATGGCCGGTCTGGCAGAGCGGACTCCTTGGAAGAGACCAGGTTGGAGAGCAAGAGGTCCAGGGAGGTCCCGACGCCGGGCAGGGCGGCCAGCGGGCTCCTCTTGGCTGCCTCAAGCCAGCCGCTGGACGCCTGTCGCTCCCCCTTCTGGGCTCACGGCTCCTCTGCTCTCTCCTGGCAGCGACTGTTGTGGCCACAATCAAAGTCTTTGTGAACGTGGAAAATGTGCAGTTCCAGAAAGGGATGGAGACCCCAGGCTCCGAGGCCTTTGGAAAATTTGTGAAGATCTTTGAGCAGCAGGTGAGAAAGGGGCCTGCCTGGAGGGACACCCGCTCAAGCTTGTGCTCACACCCCTACAGGCTATGGGGGCATGACAGAGGTGGGAAAGGGGCCGGAGGGGGCAGCTGCGCTGGGACTGAGATTCCAATTCGTTTGCACGAAGGGATTTGTCTCCCGTTCCAACCGGATCCTTCCTCCTTCCTTGGGTCTGCTCCAGACGTTTGGGCGCCAGCAGGGCTTCTGCCCCCCATCCCCTCCCGAGAGCCGCCTGCTCTGAGCTGCTGCTGCAGGGGAGCTGGCGATGCCCACCCAGCGCTCTGCGCATGTGAAGAGGCACCCTTGCTAGCTCCCCTCTAGCTCAGATTCTCCCTCCCTCCCTCCCTCCCCCTCTGCAGATGGGCTTACTCTACAAGGACGTTCCTGGGTACCAGGGTGTCCGAGTGATCAAGCTCAGGTGAGCTGCCGAGCGAGGCCGGGGGCAGGACGCTGGGTGGGCGGTGGGCAGGAGGGCGTTGCCTGGGCCCATAACCCTCCCTGGCCATGGCCCCCTTGGCCCCCGGTGTGAGCCGGTCCTTTGGAGCCGGTCCTTTTCCATCCAGCCCTCGCTGTGCCCCTTTGGGCAGGCGTCACGCCGTTCCCCCGAGGCGAGGTCCCTTGCCACAGAAACCCTAACCCTAACCCTAACCCCCCGGAGGGTGTTGCCTGGGCTCACCTCTTCCCTGCCGCCTCCCCTCAGCAATGGCAGCGTGAACGTGGACCATGACGTCCTCCTCGACGTTACCTTCTCGACCTACAACGCGTCTTACGCATCATCTGTGCAGAACCTCACGCAGGTGCTGGAGCACAACCGGTGCTCCTCCAACAACACCCAAGGTGAGTCCCTCAGGCCCAGCTCAGGAAACCAGGAAACCAGCCGGGCAGCTTCTGAGCGCCTGAGCCCTGGGCTCCGTCAGGCGAGGTGGGGCGAGGCGGTCCCCGCAGGCAGCCGACTCTGGGGTGCCAATGTGGCAGCAAGGTGCCCCTCTGCCCTTGGAGAGAGGGCGCACGCGGTGGGAGGAGCAACGTTGGCGCTCGCCCCTGGCCTGGCCTTGGCACAGCCAAGCGAGGGCCAAGGAAAGGGATGGTGGCCAAGGAGGGAGGGGGCGTCCTCCCAAGACAGCGCTTGGGATGGCAGCTCTGCCGGGGCCTCTCGGGGGTGCTCCCCGGAAGTGTCTGCCGTGGGGTCGGATCAGATCCGTGCCCTGGTCGGAGCAGGGCCAGGGCCTGACCGTGGGATTGGGAGAGGTGGCCCACGGCCTTCCATCCCCGCATGAGGGCGAGGGGCAGGACGCACCCGTTGATCCTCCCCCCGCCCACCCTGGGACCAGCAGCTTCTCCCACGTCCATCCAGAGAAGGGTGTGGGAAAGTTGGGTGTCAGGCTGCTGGCGGGAGGGGCGGGGTGGGGCGGGGGGCAGGGCCAGTGGGGCGCTGCCTGTAGGGCTGCCCCCCAGCCCTCCTGCCAGCGTCTTCCTGAACTGCCGGAGAGTGTCGTCAAGCAGCTGTCCTCCTTGTTTCTCTCTCAGATCGCCTGTGCTTTAAGCAGAGTTTGACTCATGTGACTCGAACGTTCCTGAGCCCTGCAGGTACGGACCCTTGAGTCTCCCGTAGTGTTTGGTTTTGGGTTTCGGAGCAAGGGTATCTCCTCCTGTTCTTTCTTGTTGAGCAAGAAAGAAGCCCAGGTGAGGCCTTGAAAGTTCCCCTCCCTCTCCCACCTCATCCTGGACCTCAGGATCACCTGGTCACATGAGCTGGCTGTGGGATGTGCTCATGGCCACTAGCTGGGAAGGGCTTGGACAAACTGATTGAGAACAGGTCCACCAATGGCTACTAGCTACTACTACTACTACTCTACTACTCAGAGGCAAGATGGCTCTAAATTCCAGTTGCAGGGGAGCAGCAGGGCTGTCCTGGGGGGGGGGGCTAGGGGTGAATCAGCATGTGTGGGGGGGGGCCCCTTAACATTTCAGTCTAATATGCCTAATATGTAAAACACAAACACAAACACACACCATTTGACACAGCTGCATTCCAAACAAATTCCAACCTTGAATTCTCTTGCAATAAAAATCTCATGTGAAGGAAGACACATGGATTCCCAACAATTAACTCAAAGTGAAGGTGGGCTCCCTTGCTCCCTGTCTTCCTTGGTCCCCCCCCCCACCCGGCAATCTATTTGTTGCAGAAAAACTGTGAGGACATGATGATGAAAACAAGATTCTTAGCGTGCCCTTTCTTCCGTTTCCATGCATATAAGATCACACCCCCTCCTATGTGCATACACTTTCACACACTTACTTGTGCACGCATATTCCCCTAGCTCAGAAACATTTTTAACATATATGCCTACCACTGTGGCCTGGTATAGGCATCAATGCAACCCAGCAATGGCCCTGTCCCTGTCTGTGTAGTCTCTCTCGCTTTTTCTCTCACAAACCCCAAACCAGTTATTCCCAAGCATGCCGTCTCGTGAGTGATAACTTAGAGCTACCACACCTCAGAAAGGGGGTCTGAAACTCATCAAAGTTGCCCCAAGGAAGGACTCTGGATACCAGGCCACATGAGGAGAAGTTAGAAAGGGCTTGGATTTTGAGGGCTGGCAAAATGTGTACTCCAAGAACAACAAAATGAGCCCTGGCCAGAGGTATAGAGCCCTCTGCCTCCAGAGAGAAGAGACGAGAAGCACTGAAAAGAACTCCGTGCAAACTTCCGAGAGGTTTCTCACATGTTTTCATATGACAGCTTGCACTAGAAAGAATGGTACAAGTGTAGATTCTCTGCTGGAAAATTGAACGTGTACTGAAATAACGACAGGCCTTAAAGTTTCAAGGTTTACAGTTCAATATGTCAAGCAGAAGGAAAAGCCACAAGTTTACAATCAATTGAGATTTATATATCCACCAGTCTGATTTCAAGCAGGCTGACAGAATGGAATACGTGGAGTTACCCCAGTTTCTTAGGATTTACGGATAAGCGTTTCAAGGCCTGGAGAGCTTTAAAGGGGACTTCCTTGTGACCCGATATGCAAAGCCTTATTTTGAAGGAAATGTATATATATAAAAAAGATGTACTTTTGGTGATGGAGGAGGGAGAAATGTTTAAAGTTCCTTCTAGCAATTTCTGAAGCTACTTTCAAGAAGTTGCGGTATGTTAGAACCCCATTCCAAGTTTATAATAGACACAGTATGTAAGTTATTTATATACTCTTAGAAGCCTAAAGCAAAATAATAGTCAGTAGATATTATAAGGAGAAACAATGAGATAGAGAACAATTCTCTCATGTATATGTTAGGCATTTTGAGAGCTTTGTTGTGAAACAAAGCAGTATATTTTAATCATATAAGGCAAGGACGTAAGGAACACACCCCAGCTTAAGGCTATAAACAGTTTAGCATCTTCAAAAACAGAGAAGAAAGTTTATGTGTGTGTGTTGTGGTGGGGTGTGTGTGATCTCTCTCTCTCTCTCTCTCTCTCACACACACACACACACACACACACACACACACACACACACGCCCTATACTTGTGGTTGGGGTGAGGGGGGTGGTTTGAAATCAATCAGACGGCCTTTCAAAGGCACGCAGGTTCATAGCGCGGAGCAGGGGCGTAGCTATAATTGAACGATAGGGTTCAAAGAACACGGGCCGCCAGCTCCATCCCTCCCTATTTTCTTCATTGTCTCCCTGACTCTGGGGGGCCGCCCGAGAGAGGGATGAACACGGCCCCCTCTCCCCTAGCAACGCCCCTGGCGGGGGGGGGGGGGAAGAGAAACACACTGACTTCAGCGGAGGGGGGACAAATCTCCCCCCCACACACACCCAGACACACACCAGATCCTACAGGTCTGCGTTTTGCTCGCTAGTTCTCAGGAGCCAGCTTAGCAGCTCCTTCCCCTCCGATGCTGCTGCTGCTGCCGCTCTGAGAATGCGGGGGGGGGCAGAGGGGAGCCACTGTGCCCGCCCTCCCCCTGCCCTTCAAGCGGAGAGCAAGTGCCCACTGCCGCAGGGCCAGCTGCAGGGCCTGTCCAAACGCGAGGCCTGGTGTGAAACCCCCCCCCGTTACCCCACCCTAAGGAGGGGCCTGCAGGGGAGCAACTGCAAGAGAGAGCGCCGGACCTCCCCTCTTGCCTGTGGGCTTCTCAGGGGCTTCTGGTGGGCCACTGTGTGAAGCAGGGTGCTGGACTAGATGGGCCTTGACCCTGATCCAGAAAGGTGGTTCTTACATCCAGGACAGACGTAGGAAATGACTTCTTCCACACAATGTATAATGAACACACAGAACTCATTGCCACAGGACATGCCAAACACACACTGACTTTGAAGGCTTTAAAGGGGGTTTAGGCAAATGCATGGAAGAAGTCAGTGGCTATAAGCCAGAACAGCTAAATAGAACCTCGATGGTCAGACACGGTGTATCTGTGCATACCAGTTGCTGAGAAACAACAACAGGGGAGGGCTATTCACAGCCCCCTCTCCCTGCATGAGAGAGAGCCTTCATGGTCAGAGGTGATGTGCCTCTGCAGAGTAGACCACAGTGTGTGTGTGTGTGGCTGTGGCCTTCGAGCTCTGTCCATGGGGGCCTCTGCCTGGTCCAGCCACTGGTCTCTTCTGGTGGCCCCTTGGGGGTGCTGCTGTGGGGGAGGGGGGTGCCTACTTCCCCTGCTGACTGGTCCTCTCCCCCGTCCCTCCCAGACCTGTCGGAGGAATGCAAAAAGCTGGTGCCCCCAGAACTCCAGCAGTACTACATGGCCGTCAACATCAGCGACAAGCTGCAGTGCGTCTCCAACTGCAGCAAATGGCACCCGGACCCCTTCGAATGCCGTAACGGGACATGCCACATTGAGAAGGAGGGGCCCAAATGCTAGTGAGTAGCATGCGGTGGAGGCGGGGGGGGGGACCTGGGTCAGTGGCAGCGCGGACCTTTTGATCGAAACTCCCCATAACTTGGCCCCATAAGCTGCATTAGCAGAACGCATGTATATACCGTAATGTTTTGTTCGTTTTTAAATACCACGTAATGGGCAAAGATCTTTCATCCGCTTCCCCCCACAACAACCCTGCAAGGTAGATCACTGCTGATGTGATTAGGCCCCTGGGAAGTCGAGGGGGAGGGTCTGAGGGCCACCTAAAGCAATCCTTGCAGAACCGAGTCGGTCCCCAGCAGCACCCACCTCCCTGGCCCCAGGGAATGTCCTGGCTCCCTTGGGTGACGCTGGCGTTGCATGAGACGTGGTTTGTTTTTGTCCTCTTTCAGTGTCGTGACTGCGAGCCCTCCTACGGGAACATCGGTCTCCTCCTCTTCCCCTGGCACCAGCCCCACACTCACATCGGGCTCTCTGGAGACCAGCACACCCATCCCCTCCTCAAGCAGACATCCCACCTCGACTCAGCCACCAGCGAGCTCGACCCTTTCGTCTTCTCCTTCGGGGCCAAGGACCACCACTGGGATTCTTCCCCCCTCATCTCAGCCTCCTAGGCCTCCGGGCACTTCTGCCCCTCCCCGTCTTACAAGTACGGCAGGTACTATCTTTAATCCTTTCATTGGGAACACTGTTGTGGGCAGAGGCGTTGTGCTGCGTTTGTCCCCATGTTTCTTAACGTGTTTCCTGTTCTTTCCTGTGCTCTGGTTAAGCCCCCTCCACCACAGCGGCCCCCATCACTTGCCTTAATAACGGGACCCTCGTGGGCAATCGCTGCGACTGTCCGCCTCCGTTCTCTGGGCAGCGGTGTGAGAACGCGATGGATGAGGTCCCAGTGGGTAAGTCCTCCCCACGCTTAGCATCCGTACACTGCCTTACGTGCCTCACATCTCCCCAGGTATTGTAATCTGGCAACAGGCCAGAACATCCCCTGGGCTTTTAAAAGGTTGGTGCTGCACCCCTAGTGCATGACTGCTGTTGGCATCATGTAAGGAATGGTAACCCCCCCCCCGCCACACACACACCTGTCCCGAAACAGCACCCTTTGCTGCACCTTACAGAGATGCTGTTGTGGAGGTGTTCCTTTGCAGGGGGGCGAGGTGGGGCAAGCTCTTAAAACTGCCCTGACAATAGCAAGGCCTTTCACATGATCATCAGGGGTGGGTGGGTTCGAGTGTCCCTACCCTGATCCTCACAGGCCAGCCCCTGAGTCTCCGCTTGATGCTGCACGCATGAGTAACGCAGCTGGGACCTCAATTCCAGACTCCGTCAGAGCTGGGTCCTCTGACGATCGAAGGAGGTATCCCAGAACGCACTCTGCTCCCGATCGAAGGGCAGCCCTCTCTCAGCCCTCATGTCCCTGCACGGTCCAAGGCCGTGTCAGAACAGCTGCGGTTTCCATCCTCCCTGGGCAAAAAGCAAGGCTAGAAAGTGGGGCTGCCCAGGTCTGGACAGGCTGGGTCGGCAGGAGTGGCCCCGTGGGTTCTCACCGTCAGCAAGAGGGCGGCTTGCCTACCTCCCCCCCCCTTATTCTGGGTTGGGAGGGCGGGTTGAGCAGAGCAGCTGCGGCCCCCACCCGTGGCCGGGCTCCTCTGCCAGCCAGATGCCAGATGCTCAGTCCATGGAGCGGCCCTGAGGTGGCCTTTCTGTGCACCCACGGTTTTAAGAATGCCCGCCCCCCCACCCGCCCCTTATTTCCTCTCTGCTGAAGGAGTTCAGGGCAGCCTAGGTTTGTGTGACTTTGCAAACTGTTGTTTTGACTGTCGCCTGATTCTCCGTCCCTCCTCCGTCCAACCCCTCCAAATGTGGTCTAATAATAGCCTCCTTAAGACAAGGAGGCATCCTGCCCACCCCCCCTCAGAGAAGCATTGATAATATTGACCAGACCCTCTCTGATAATATGATTATCCGATGCGATAAGCCAAGAGAAGTGGTTGTTGGGCACACAGTCCAAAGCAGTTCCTCAGGAGTCGCAAACTGAAAATGATCCCATCTAAACCCATGAGTTTTGGGTGGTATAGAAATATTTTAAATAAATAAATAACAAAATACATGGAGAGGAGTTGCTGGTTCCAAGTTTAAACTGAAGGGGGAGGGGGTACATACTAGCCCCCTCACCATGCTAGACAACTCAGCTGGACGTGAAAAGAACTGCTCCTTGGCCGCCCACCCTGCCAGAGCCGAGGTCTTCAAATGCGCTGCGTGTTGTGCCCGATCAGACTCGGGCCGAGTCTTCCTCCACCTGCGCTCTAGTCGTCTTCTACCTCGCCGCTTCAGCTCCCAAAACTCATCCGAATACCACGGGGCTGTCTTTGAAGCCGGTCAGTTGGAGAGGACGCTTAGGAGCGGTTGTGTCTACTGCCCTAGTGAGGTCATTATTCTGTCTCTGCACCAGAGCATCGGCAGAATCACTAGCCGAGCCAACCCCGAACCCTTCCAAGGCTCCTTGGAATCCTATTGGATCCAATAACCTCCTCGGGCGGACCAACCTCATAGGTCCTTCACCCCTGTAGGGGGGGTCGTGGCAGTAAGTGCTACCTTAACCCGATGGTGATCTGTCCATGACAATGGGGAGATGGAGAGCAAGGGGTCCCAGGGCGGCCAGCGGGCTCCTCTTGGCTGCCTCAAGCCAGCCGCTGGACGCCTGTCGCTCCCCCTTCTGGGCTCACGGCTCCTCTGCTCTCTCCTGGCAGCGACTGTTGTGGCCACAATCAACGTCTTTGTGAACGTGGAAAATAAGCAATTCCAGAAAGGGATGGAGACCCCAGGCTCCGAGGCCTTTGGAAAATTTGTGAAGATCTTTGAGCAGCAGGTGAGAAAGGGGCCGACTGGGCCTGCATGGAGGGACACCCGCTCAAACTTGTGCTCACACCCCTACAGGCTATGGGGATATGGTATGTTAGAGGTTGTTGATTTTTACCCCCAATAGGTAAAACAGCAGAGCACTAAGGAATGAGCACACACTCCAGTTACAGAGTAGGTAGCTGAGGATGGTTTGGATATTGCAGCTGTTTATAGAGAGAACACATGGAGATCCTTGTAGAACTAAATACTAAATATTTATTGGTTAAATACACTTGGATAGGAAAGACCTATATCTAATCTAAAGGACTACATAGTGGATAGGTAAGGAGAGAGAGAGAGAGAGAGAGAGTGAGAGAGAGAGTGAGAGAGAGAGAGAGATGTTTCCATCTGCTCTCTAGGAGGAAAGGAAGGATTGTGACTCAGCACAGGAAGTGCTGCAGAGTCAGTCCAGGGGTCATAGAGTAGGGACCGATAGGGAGACCCTGACTCACTGTCTCTACTCCCAATGCCCCTAGTGGTCATTAGGACAGTTGGTGCAAAAGGTCGATGCACTGGAAGTTCATCTCCAACACCCCTTCTCATCACCTGTCGCACCTGGTCACGATTCCCATCTTCTCACGAAGCATCTGGAATCTGTCTTTGGATAATGGCTTGGTTAATCCATCTGTAGATGTCTTCCTCGATTTCTCCATGTAGGAAGGCAGTCTTTATATCCAAGTGTCCAACTTGCATCCCTTTGGCTGCTGCCACGCTGAGCAATGTTCTAATTGACATGTGTTTCACGACTGGTGCAAAAGTCTGATCATAGTCCTGACCATAGATTTGGGAGTATCCTTTGGCTACTAGTCTGGCTTTGTAGCGCTGTACATCCCTTTCTGCATCCTGCTTGACTTTGAAGACCCATTTGCATCCTACAGTCTTTCTTCCAGCGGGTAGTTCCACAAGTCTCCAAGTCTCATTTTTGTGCAAGGAATCAATTTCTTCCATTGCTGCCTTTCTCCACTTCTCAGTTTCATCAGCTGGCAACCTTTCTATATCTTGCCATGTAGTGGGTTCTTGCATCTCCTTTAGTCATGAGTGAGATTCTGTTAGGTGGAACCCCTTTGTTATGCCTCTGTGAGTGCCTCAGTTTGGGTTCAGGTTGTGCAGCCCCTTCTGAATCTGGCACTGATTTCTCAATTAGTTCTCTCATTTGGGAGTCAGTTTCAAAGTTTAGGCTTCAGTGGCCCAATTTTCTGTGCCATGAGAAATTACAATTTTTGTGTTGGCAACTACTTGCCACATTTGCTTGTGCAGTAGCACAGTCTACTTCAAAAAGTCCATCATCCCGCATGTGGGCAGTCATGATTAACTCATCACCTTTGGAGATGTAGCATGCTTCATTTTCAAAAATTGCTTTACACCCCTTCTTGAGTCCATGCCCAATTGAAATCAAGTTGACTTGCATCTCTGGCACGAAAAGGGCATCATTTATCTTAACCTCATAAGCTTCAGCAGCAGAGTCACAAAGTATCTTTGCTGTCCCCATGCCAGCCACGCTTAGCTTCCTTGAATCTGCTAGGGTCACAACTGATCTGTGGCTTTTATCGAGTTCAATTAATAGACTGGGATCACAAATTATGTTCTGGGATGGACCTGAGTGCAACCCTTCCTTGGCTCTTTTAAGGCAATGTAGCTTTTGGCATTACTACTTGCCCTTTCAGATAAGCCACCTTGTCTGTGCTTCTCCTCCCCTCTTTGTTTGTCACCATGACTCATCCCTGTGTTTACTTTATTGCCATGGTGACCAGGTCTGTGCCCTCTGAGTTTCCTGCTCTTGGAATTATATGCTGATGAGTCACTGAGGCTACTTCACTTGCTAATGCTGGAATTACTTTGCCTGCTGAAATGTGCCAGAGTGCCATCGCTTTCAAATTTCTCCTGCTGCACCCTTACATTAAAATTTCTCAGACTCGACACAACATGATCAACCTTCAGTTCACAATGAGACAGTTCAAGAGCGACAATTAGGGGTTCAAAACTTTTAGGCAGGGATTGTAGGATTGCCCCAATTAGAATAACATGATTCAATTCACAATGGTTACTCTTCAAAAGCCTGTTAATTTCTAAGATATTTGCTATGTGGGCTTCAAAGTCTCCCCCTTCCCGCATAGACTTTTATACAGGAGAAGAGCTGTGTTTGCAGAGACTTGACCACATTGCTTTTTCAGTCTATTCCACGCTTCTGAGGCTAAATCAGTATCCTGCACATAGATCAATAAATCATCGCTTATACTCAAAATTAAAAGGCCATACGCGTGTTGGCTTTTCTTGTCCCAGGAGGCTTGAGCAGCTTCATCTTGGGTTGGCCGTCCCTCCGTGAGCACTTCAAAGATTCCTTTTGTCATGAAGATCGCTTTCATCTTGAGGGCCCAGGTTTCGTAGTTATTGCCATCCAGTTTGAGAAAAGAAGGAGCCATTCCTGAGTAGGCTGTAGTCACAGGATCCATGCTGCAGTTTCTAACTAACTCAGCTGCACTTTCAAACATGAAAAATAAAATAAAACAAACTCTGCTTGTGCCTAGAAGCCTGTTGTTCCTGCTGGGCCCATAACCCTGTTAGAGGTTGTTGATTTTTACCCCCAATAGGTAAAACAGCAGAGCACTAAGGAATGAGCACACACTCCAGTTACAGAGTAGGTAGCTGAGGATGGTTTGGATATTGCAGCTGTTTATAGAGAGAACACATGGAGATCCTTGTAGAACTAAATACTAAATATTTATTGGTTAAAGGAGGGACCTATAGGAAGGACCTATAGGAAGGATAGGAAGGACCTATCTCTAATCTAAAGGACTACATAGTGGATAGGTAAGGAGAGAGAGAGAGATGTTTCCATCTGCTCTCTAGGAGGGAAGGAAGGATTGTGACTCAGCACAGGAAGTGCTGCAGAGTCCGTTCAGGGGTCCTAGAGTAGGGACAGATAGGGAGACCCCGACTCACTGTCTCTACTCCCAATGCCCCTCGTGGTCATTAGGACAGTTGGTGCGGAAGGTTGATGCACTGGAAGTTCATCTCCAACATGATAGAGGTGGGAAAGGGGCAGGAGGGGGCAGCTGCGCTGGGACTGAGATTCCAATTCGTTTGCACGAAGGGATTTGTCTCCCGTTCCAACCGGATCCTTCCTCCTTCCTTGGGTCTGCTCCAGACGTTTGGGCGCCAGCAGGGATTCTGACCCCCATCCCCGCCCCCCCCCGAGAGCCGCGTGCTCTGAGCTGCCGCTGCGGGGGAGCTGGCAATGCCCACCCAGCGCTCTGCGCATGTGAAGAGGCACCCTTGCTAGCTCCCCTCTAGCTGAGATTCTCTCTCCCTCCCTCCCTCCCTCCCCCTCTGCAGATGGGCTTCCTCTACAAGGACGTTCCTGGGTACAAGAGTGTCCGAGTGATCAAGCTCAGGTGAGCTGCTGAGCGAGGCCGGGGGCAGGACGCTGGGCGGGCGGTGGGCAGGAGGGCGTTGCCTGGGCCCATAACCCTCCCTGGCCATGGCCCCCTTGGCCCCCGGAGTGAGCCGGTCCTTTGGAGCCAGTCCTTTTCCATCCAGCCCTTTCCAGGCCCCGCTGAGAAGGTTTGCCATCATCTTTCAAGCCCCACATGAGTGGGCACCAAATATACCCAAAGGCCCACTTCCTATGGGGGAGGGGGGCAGCCTCCGGCTTAGATGGCTTTAAAGGGGCTCAGAGGGATTCAAGGAGGAGGCGGCTCTCAGTCCCACTGGCTGACCCTCTGTGTTCAGAGGCAGTCTACCGCCACAGCTTCCGAGGGGTCGGCCTTGATGGGCCCCCTTGGGCCTGATCCTGTGGCCAGGCTCTTTGCAGGCCCTGCTGCCACTGTGCTGCTGCCCGATCCTGGAGAGGCCCTTTGGCACAGCCTGCAGTCCCTCGAGGCACAGCAGATGGAGCGTGGAGAAAAGGGCCTCCTTGGTGGCGGCCCCTGGGCGGGGTGGGGCCCTTCCCCCTCTGTCCTTGCTGGTCTGTAGGTGGAAGGCCTTGAGCTGGGCTGTGGACCGACTTCTTTGGCCTCCTCTGGCGAAGGTTGGGTCCACGGCTCCTGTCTTCCATTCTAGTCCTGTTTTGACTTGATGGGGCTGCTCTGTGTCCAGAGTAGAACTCTCGCGTGGGGAGGGGATCCCATGGTCAAGAAACAAGTGGGAAGGGCTGTGCCCCTTTGGGCAGGCGTCACGCCGTTCCCCCGAGGCGAGGTCCCTTGCCACAGAAACCCCCCACCCAGCCCCGCACTCGGCTTGCAATGTGCATCAGGCTGGATGAGTGCAGGTCCTTCTCAGCGGCGGTGGCGGCAGCAGCTCACCTCTTCCCTGCCGCCTCCCCTCAGCAATGGCAGCGTGAACGTGGACCATGACGTCCTCCTCAACGTTACCTTCTCGACCTACAACGCGTCTTACGCATCATCTGTGCAGAACCTCACGCAGGTGCTGGAGCACAACCGGTGCTCCTCCAACAACACCCAAGGTGAGTCCCTCAGGCCCAGCTCAGGAAACCAGGAAACCAGCCGGGCAGCTTCTGAGTGCCAGAGCCCTGGGCTCCGTCAGGCGAGGTGGGGCGAGGCGGTCCCCGCAGGCAGCCGACTCTGGGGTGCCAATGTGGCAGCAAGATGCCCCTCTGCCCTCAGAGGGAGGGCGCACGCGGTGGGAGGAGCAACGTTTGGCCCCCTGCCTCCGGCTGTCCGGCTCGCTCGCCCCTGGCCTGGCCTTGGCACAGCCAAGCGAGGGCCAAGGAAAGGGATGGTGGCCAAGGAGGGAGGGGGCGTCCTCCCAAGACAGGGCTCGGGATGGCAGCTCTGCCGGGGCCTCTCGGGGGTGCTCCCCGGAAGTGTCTGCCGTGGGGTCGGATCAGATCCGTGCCCTGGTCGGAGCAGGGCCAGGGCCTGACCGTGGGATTGGGAGAGGTGGCCCACGGCCTTCCATCCCCACATGGGGGCGAAGGGCAGGACGCACCCCTTGATCCTCCCCCAGCCCACCCTGGGACCAGCAGCTTCTCCCACGTCCATCCAGAGAAGGGTGTGGGAAAGCTGGGTGTCAGGCTGCTGGCGGGAGGGGGCGGGGTGGGGCGGGGTGGGGCGGGGGGCAGGGCCAGTGGGGCGCTGCCTGTAGGGCTGCCCCCCAGCCCTCCTGCCAGCGTTGCGTCTTCCTGAACTGCCGGAGAGTGTCGTCAAGCTGATGTCCTCCTTGTTTCTCTCTCAGATCGCCTGTGCTTTAAGCACAGTTTGACTCGTGTGACCCGAACGTTCCTGAGCCCTGCAGGTGAGGAGTGGGGCAGCGGCCGTGGGGGGGGCGGTCTGTGTGGGGCAGAGGGCAGGTTCCCAAGGCCTGCAGTGGGGTGCAAGGAGAGACCTGCATCCCAGGCAGGGGGAAATGGGGCCATACCAATCAGCGCCCCTCCCGCTAGCAGTCAAGGGAGAAGCAGAGAGCGGCTTGGGGGGCAGCTTGGGGGGCGTCACAGGCCCCAGAGAAGGAGCTGGGAGCCATGGCGATGGGGTGGGCAGCGGCCAGGGCCAGCGCAGGAGGCTTCTGTGGGCCTGGTTTGGCCCGAGGGCAGCTCAGCTGAGGAGCAGGCTCTAAGGCTGAGCAGGGAGAAGGTCTGGCTCCTTCTGTTTTCTCTTGTTGAGCAAGGAAGGGAGTTTCCCTCCCTCTCCCATCACATCAGACCTCAAGGTCGGCTGGTCACATGCGCTGGCTGCAGATCAAAGACAGACAGAAGGAGATGACTTCTTAACACCAAGCATCATGAAAATATGGAACTCATTGCCACAGGACGTAGCGAGGGCCACTGGCTTTGAAGGCTTTAAAGGGGGGCTAGGGAAATTGATCGAAGAAGTCAGCAGCTATTAGCCAGAATGCCTAAATGGAACTTCCATGCTTGGACCCAGTGTACCTGTGAATACTAGCTGCTGGGAAGCAACAGCCGGGGGAGGGCTATCAGCCTCCCTCTCTGTGTGTGTCTCTGCACGGATGCCCTTGAAACAGGATCAGAGAAATTCGTAGGAGAGAAGGAGCGATTGACCAGTGCCCATTAGTCATCATGATAGCTAGATGGAGCCTCCATGGTCAGAGGTAGTGTACCTCTCCAGAGTGGACACTGAGTAGCAACCGTGGGAGGCTCCTCTGGCCTTCACGCCCTGTCCTGGGGGCATCTCCCTGCTCCGGCCACCGGGCTCTCCCTCCAGTGGCCCCTTGAGGGGGCTGTAGCGGGGTGTGTGTGTGTGTGTGTGTTGGGGGGCGGGCATTGCATGGACTCCTTTGCCGACCGGTCCTGCTCCCCCTAGACCTGACGAGGTCCTGCCAGGAGCTGCTGGCCCCAGACGTCTGCCAGTATTACGTGGGCCGCAACCTCAGCAACCAGCTCCAGTGTGTCTCCAGCTGCAGCCTGTGGCACCCGGACCCCTTCCTCTGCTCCAACGGAAAATGCTACCTCCAGCCTGGGGGCGCCCACTGCTAGTGAGCAGCATGTGGGGAGCGGGTGGGGGGTGGAGTGACCTGGGCCAGTGGCGGTGTGGGGCTCAGGGTTGGATCTCCCCATAGATTGGCCCCGTCAGCTGTGTTAGCAGAGAGCAGTTAAAGGCAACTTTTAAACTCTATTTTAAAGCCACGTAACGCGGAAAGACCTTGCACCCTCCCCCCCCCACCCCAGGCTGCTGCTGCTGCCGCCGCTGGGCCCATGGGGGGGGGGGTCCGAGGGCTGCCCGATACATCCCTGGCAGAAGGTGGCCGGGCCTCAGCAGCCCCGTGGACTAGATGGCCTCTGGGTGCCGGTCCCTTGCCCGACAGTGCCCCGTCCGTGGCCAGCAGGCCGGGCTCTCCCTCCGCACCAGCTCGTTGGTTTCATCCCGACCAGATTTCCTTCCGGGGCCAAACGGGCTGTGGGGCTTTGGAGAGGCCGAACTGGCCTGCAGCCTGATGCCTCCCAGCCGCTTCCTGCCTCCAGCCCTGCCCAGGAGCATGCAGGGAAGCCCGCCTTGCTCTTGCCTCCTAGCTGGGCTCCCCACAGCTCGGGTGACCCTCCTCAGCCCCCTCCCTGTTCACACAAGCAGCGAGATCTTGCCTCCAAGGCCTGGGAAGAACCCGGGGTCCTGGGGTCCATGGCTGCCCTGTGACCCCCCCCCTCTCGCCCCCCCCCAGCTGCAAGCAGTCAGACGCCTACTGGTTCACGGGGCGCCGGTGTGAACAAAGGATCAGCAAAGTCGGGGTGGCCGTCGGGGTGGCCTTAGGCCTGCTGGTCCTCCTGCTGGTGATTCTCCTCTTGGCCGTCCTTGTCTGCTGGAAGGCATGTTGTCAGAAGGAGAAAGGCGACAGGTAGGAGGCGGCGGCGGGGGGGGGGGTCTCCTCTGCCCAGGACTCCCTGCAGGGGGCTCGGCCCTCCAGGGCTTGCCTGCGGAACTCCCTGCCTGCCCTGGGGACTGGTGTGTGGCTCCCGGGTGGTCCCCACAGAACATGCTTCTGTCCTGGGGGGCATTTGGCCGGCCGCTGCTGGCGGGGGCTTCCCCGGCTCTCCTTGGGGGTTCCCACTTGGTGTTCTTCCGCTGCTCGGGTCTTCCCGGGTCCTTTGGATGGTGGCCTTTCCCCCGGGGGGTTCCGTTGGCCACCTCGGGCGGTTTGTGTGGGAGACAGGAAGGTGGGTGTCCCTGCTCTGGCTGAGCAGTCCAGGAACCGAGCAGGCAGTCAGGCTGGGGGGGGGCAGTGACCCCCAGGGCTCAAGGCCGGCCTCATCTGGAAGGAGGTCTCTGCTGCGGCCGTGCCCGCCCCGCCCCCCCCGGCCTGTGCCAGCTTCTGTGCACTGGAGCGGCCCCTGGAGGGATGTGGTGGGGGCTGCAGGGCAGGGCGGGGCGGGGGGGGCACCTCCTGGTGCAGCGGGGCCGGCTCGGAGCTGTTCTGCAGGGAGGCCCCTTTCTGAGCACAGGCGCAGGGTGTGCTGGGGGGGGGAGGGCGCTTCTCTTGCCCCCCCCGCCCCGCCCCACGATGGCCACATGCCAGGGTGGGGCTTTCCATTCTGGGAGCCCCAGGAGCAGCCCGGGAGCAGCCCTGGGCAGGAGTCACCGGCCGGCCTTTGGGGGGGCTCCTTCTCCCGCCAGGCCCTGGAGTCTTCCTCGCGACGAGGAGAAGCTGTACGAGAACGAAGCGGAGTGGGCAGCCGGGCCCCGAGGCGTCGCCCTCCCCAGTGCCCCAGGTTGGTGGTACCTCTCGCAAGGCGGGCGCACACAGCCGGGCGGGCGGGGGGGAGGCTCCCCACTGACAGGGACGCTGGAGGGGGGGGGCTGGTTGGGACAGGGCCTGCCCAGCTCCCGGCATGGAAAGGGAGGCAGGCTGGGCCCTCGCCCACTGCAGCGCCTGCCAGCCCGCCCCCCCCCCCCCGCGCGCCCAGTGGGATCTCTGCCGGTGCTCCGCATGCTGGTTTTCCCCCCTCCAGGGGCACGTGCAGAGCGGCCTTCGGGACAGGCACGGGAAAGGGACCGGCACCGGGAGAGACGCGTCCTGAGGGGCACCCCGGACTGGCCCAGGGAGAAGCCCCCCCCCCGGGGACGCCCACCGCATGTCCCGTCTGGGAAGCAGCTCTTGGGCCGGGCCGGGAGACAGGCGTGACCCTGGCGCGCTTCCGGCCTGGGCCCTGCTGCCTCTGGGGAGGGGGCCGGGGCCCAGGCTGCCTTTCCGGGGGCGGGGGGCGCATGTAAAAGCACCCACGCAAAGCCACACCCAGAGGTGCGGACACACCTCCAGCCTGCGGCAAACCCAGCCTGCTTGGCCGCTGCATCCTTGTGGCACGCGGGGTGGGGGTGGGGAGCAGCAAGCGGAGGGGCTCTGGGCAGCGGGAGCAGCGCCGCCTCCCCTCTTGGGTGCCGCCCTCCCCCCCCCCCCGCGGCTCATGAGGACCCAGCCCTGCCGGGAGCAGCCAACTGGGACCCGGGGCAGGCGCGGGGGGGGGGGGGGCGCGGGAGGAGGCCCCGGGGCTGCTCGTGCCAGAGGCCCGATGAGGCCCAGGGGCGCAGCAGGGGAGAGGGGGCTTGTGTCCACCCCTCTCCCGGGAGATCACGAAGAAAAGAGGGCGGGGTGGAGCTGGGGGCCCCGCCGGGTCTTGGAACCCCTCCGCTCAGGCCAGAGGAAGGGCAGCATCCGCCCGGCCGCAGGGCGCTTCCTTGGCTGGCTGGCTGCACCCCCCCCCCCCGCCCTGGGCCGGGCGCGGCAGCAGTGGCGGCTTCTCTGCTCTTGCGCCCCCCCCCCCGGCCTGCTGCTGCCTTTGGCCGAGCCCCGGGCCCCTCGCTCCAGCCACCGGCCGGCCCTCAGGGGCGCCCCTGGCCCAGCCGCCTCCTCTCCGCCCCCCCGCCCCCCACTGAGCCTCCTCCTCCTCCCCCCTCCGGGCAGAGCCTCTTGACGGCGGCAGCGGCAGCACTGAGGAGCCGGAGAGCTGGTCATCTTCGGAGCAGGGATCCTTCCGACCCCGCCTGGACAAAGTGGACACATCCCTGCCGGTACGGAGGGCGGGGGGGGTGGGCGTGCTGGGGGAGCGGGCAGGGATAGCCCCCCTTCCTCCTCCTGGGCGAGGTGCGCAGGCAGAGGGTAGCCTGAAGGATCCCCTACGAGGGCTGCAGCGCCTCCCCTGCGAGGGAGGGCAGATGCTTGCTTTGGGGGCTCCTTTCTTCAGAAAAAAGGCGGCCAAGCTGAGGAGGGGAGTGAGACCCTTGAGAGACCTTCGGCCTGAGGGTCGTCCCATGAAACTGACTGGTGGGAGCGTCAGGGTTAGGGTAGGCAACATCTTAGGGAACCCCCTGCCACTGGATGTGGTGATGGGCACTAGCTTCGCTGGCTTTAGGGAAAGATTCGCCTCATGGAGGACAGCTCTAGCAACAGTTATTAACCATCCTGACAAAATGGCCCCTCCAGCTTCAGAGGCAGTCTACCTCTGAATATCAGGTGCTGGGGAGAAGCAGCAGGGGAGGACTAACGCTCACCCTGCTTGCAGGCTTTGTGGGGGCACCTGGCTGGCCCCCGATGGACCAGATGGCCCTGCTTTGGTCTGCCTGGAGGGCTCTTCCGCCCGGGGCCCCCGCCACGGCCTTGGCTTACTTGTTGGGTTTCCTTTTCTCTCCCAGAGACGGATCGCTCGGCCCCAGCTGACCCACCAGTGACGAGGCATGGCACGGGCAACTGACCCGCCGGCCAGGAGCCCCCCCCCCCCGGTCTTCGGCTGTGGGTGCAAAATGCTGCGTCTAGCGGGGGGAGGGGGGGCAGGCCGTGTGCAGGAGAGGCGGAGGAGCGGAAGCCGCTGCGGGACCTGCTGCCCCCCTCCCGATGCCCGCGATGCCCTTCGGCTGAGCAGCCCCTGCCGGAGCCTGCAGAGATGAAGGCCTCTGGAGGCGCAGTGGGGCTCCCAGACTTCAGGCCCTCTGAGGCCTTGTGCCCCTCCCCGCCCCGCCCCACGGAGCGACAGCACCGCTGCTGACCAGGGACTTCTTCGTGGGGCTTCTGGGCACAAAAGGCCTCTTGGCGAGGGGCTGAGCAGTCTCTGCAGGTCAGGGCTGGTGGCTGGCGGCACCCCTTGGATTCTGGGGGGGGGCACTTCACGAGAGCCTCCACGGAGTGCTGCGTTGGGGGCCGATGATGTTGCCAATCCACTAACAGACTCTGATGGTCTCAGCGCTGTAATGCTGTTCATGGTGTGTGTGTGTGGGGGGGGGGAACAGGGCGTAGACTTCTCCGTTTCTTCGGGGGGGGGCGGGCAGGGCACATGGGAGGAGAGCTGGTCTTATGGTAGGCAGCAAGCATGAATTCTCCCCTTTGCTGAGCAGGATCCACCCTGGTTTGCACTTGAATGGGAGACTCCATTTGTGAGCACTGTAAGGTATTCCCCTTGGGGGACGGGGCCACTCTGGGGAGAGCCCCTGCCTGCTTGCCTGCAGAAGGTCCCAAGTTCCCTCCCTGGCAGCAGCATCTCCAAGATCGGGCCGGGAGAGACTCCTGCCTGCCACCTGGGAGAAGCCGCTGCCAGTCTGTGTAGACAATGCTGAGCGAGATGGACTGAGGGTCTGACTCCGTATAACGCAGCTTCCTTTGTTCCTGTGGCTAAACCCGGGACAGGCACAGGTGTATCCATCTATATGCTTTCATTATTTATATTTCTATAAATCACTCTTCACCAAAACTGATCACATTGGTTTAAAAATGGGATATATTTTTTCACTTTGTAAATTGAAGCTGGCAATCTACAATAAAAAACTCATGAACTCATTAGCTATAACGTATAGATTCATTTCCCAGATTTTCTCTGGGGATGACGGAGAGTGGAACTCTCACCATCACCAGAGGTATTAGCAGCAAAACCCTCAGCACATATTTTCTGCTTTTTTGTTAGAAATCTTTCCATAGTAGTAGTGGTGATGATCTGAATCTCAGTCAAAGGAAGCGGACTCTGTAGGGCTTACAGGCCTGCTCAACTTAGGCCCCCCAGCTGTTTTTGAACTACAACTCCCAGAAGCCCCAGCCACAGTGGCCAATAGCCAGGGGTTGTGGGAGCTGTAGGCCAACATCTGCAGGAGGGCCAAAGTCGAGCAGAGCAGAGTTATGTACATGAGAAAGGCAAAATGAAGATGAGAGCACTTCGTTCCCTCGGGGGCAGCAGAACCCTCTTACATCCCACCCTTGGGGGACCAGCTTCTTCCCCCCAACCTCACGAGTGATGTGTGTGTGTGTGTGTGTGTGTGTGTGTGTGATGTGTTGTGGAGATACACACTCTTGGATAACCATTGTATGCCAGCATCTGGGGCTTTTTAGTTTGGAAAAGAGGCGACTAAGTGGAGACATGATCAAGGTCTATAAAATCATGCATGGCGTGGAGGGTGGACAGAGAGGAATTTCTCTCCCTCTCCCATCACCCTAGAACCAGGGGCCATCCTGTGAAACTGAAGGTCCGGAGACGTGGGACCGACAGGAGGAAGCAATTTTTCACATAACGCATAATTAACCTATGGAATTCTCTGCCGGGGAAGTACCACTGTCTTCGATGGCTTTAAAGAGGTTTAGACAAATCCACAGAGGGCAGGTCTATCGATGGCTACTAGTCTGGTGGCTAGAGGCCACCTGGGTGCTCAACCACTAGGGTTAGGGTTAGGGTTAGGGTAACCCTAACCCTAACCCTAACCCTAACCCTCAAAATGTAAACTGCAGGGGGAAGCAGCCTTGTGGAAACGAACAACCCGAAAAAACAGCAACTTTTTTACACCGGAAACCCGATGTCTTAGCACTAAATCGCAGCAATTAAATTCGAAACAAGGGATCAGAAATGAAAAGGGAGGGGCTGGTAAAAAGGAAGTTGAAAGGGAGAGTCAGGAGGGTCAACTCACTCCAGAAAGCAGGGAACTTATTTAGAACCGCAGTACTAGGAGCACAGTGGGAATGTATACGACGAAGGAGGAAAGGTGCTACCAAGTCCAGGTACCACCATAGACCCGCTCCCGAAGCTTTTCAGGTTTAGCTAGATTGTCTTGAAAAACTCAAAATTAACAAATCACCAGGGCCAGATGAGTTCCTTCAGAACTCTTGTGTGGCTGCCATCTGGCCCTGGCAATTTGTTAATTTTGAGTTATATATATAACTTGTCTCTACAATCAGGCTCTGTACCTGAGAGGGTCAACAGGCATGTGGATAAAGGTGATCCGGTTGACATCGTATACTTGGGCTTCCAAAAAAGCTTCTGTTTGTTTGTTTGTTTGTTTGATTTTTATACCGCCCTTCCAAAATGGCTCAGGGTGGTTTACTAGATAGATAGATAGATAGATAGATAGATAGATAGATAGATAGATAGATAGACAGACACAAGGATACGACAGGAGAAAATGCTGGAACTTTCCCTAATTAGAGCCCATGTTGCCCATAAACTTCCCACTCTCACCCAGAATTTGGGATTTTGTATATGAACTTGCAATTCAAATTCTTAAACGGAGCAAAGAGTCTTCTGGAAGGATTATTTTTCTATTCTTCAGGAAGAGGGAGGTAGATTTGATATGATACACTCATTCATTCATAAAACCTGAGACAATGGAAGCCAAGGTCTAGTAGCAGCTCAATATCAAGTTACAAAACTAAATCCCACACAATCTGGAATTTGAGAAGAGGACTGAATATAATTGTGATTCAGCTTTCCTATGAAGGTGGTGTGGGGGGGGGATGTCAAAGAGAGGATGTGGATTCTTAGAGAATCTGAGTCATTATCACACTACCCCAGAACATGAGTAGTGACATGAGTCCAGCCCTGAATACTGACTGAGTCTGATCCCAAAGAGGAGGGACCACCACAGAACCCAGCCCCAGGCCCTCACACTGGGTCAGAGCCTGCGAAAGCCCTAGGGATGGAGCTCCACAGACAGCACTTGGAGCACGTACCCCTCCGAAGCGGTAACGTAAACATCTGATCCCCCGGAAGAGTCGCCTCTTTCCATACTTCCACCCCATCCCCAATATCTGCATGTCGGTGCTGGTTACAGGCAAGGCAAGCTCAGCTGGAGAGGAGGAGGAATGCCAGACTCCAGACCTTTAAGGCTGTCATTTTCCAAACATGGAGGCAGAGCTCAGCAGGCGTAGACTGAGCTCAGAGTTATTTAAGAGCTCAGTCGACCTCTGGCTGTTGCTGGATCAATGTGTCCTATGGATCTGCCCATGGTGCTGTATCATGACCAATGCCACCTTGGTCCATTACCTGCCAGACCTCGTGGGCTCTGTGGCACGAAATGGAACAGGTAGTACAGAAATGTGTGTCTGCATTTGCCTGTCTGTCAAGTTCATTGGAGGGGCCTCTGCTGCGCCATGTGCCAACACTGAGAGAGGCTCAGTTGCCATGCGTATGGAACAGGGCTTTCTTGGTGTTTGGCCCCAGGCTTTGGAATGCTCTCCTGATGGATCTCCAGTCCTTGGTTTCCCTTGCTGCCTTTAAGCTGCAATTAAATATCTTGCTGTTTACCCGGGTGTTTGACCCTTAAGGGGTGCTGGTTTCTTTGTTTTTTGTGCTTCTTTTGCTGCATTTTATTGCCTGTCTTTTGACCAAGTTCCCCACCAAAGGCTCTTGCGTAAACTTAGCAGTTATGGGATAAGGGGATAGGTTCATGTGTGGATCAATAACTGGTTGAAAGACAGGAAACAGACAGTAGGAAACTAAGTGTACAGTTTTCCCAATGGAGGTAGGTAGGAAGTGGGGTCCCCCAGGGATCGGTACTGGGACCAGTGCTCTTTAGCTTGTTCATAAATGATCTAGAAGTTGAGGTGAGCAGCGAAGTGGTCAAATTTTCAGATGACACCAAACTATTTAGGGTAGTGAAATGCACAACAGATTGTGAGGAGCTCCAAAAGGATCTCTCCAAACTGGGGGAGTGGGCAACAAAATGGCAAATGCGGTTCAGTGTTGGCAAGTGTAAAGTGATGCATATTGGGGCAAAACACCAACTTCACATATACTCTGATGAGGTCTGAGCTGTGGGTGACTGACCAGGAGAGGGATCTTGGGGTCTTGGTGGACAGCTCAGTGCGTGGCAGCTGTGAAAAAAGGCAAATTCCATGCTGGGGATCATTAGGAAGGGGATTGAAAATAAAAATGCTAATATTATAATTCCATTCTATGAAAATATGGTGCGGCCACATTTGGAGTACTGAGTACAGTTCTGATCACTGTATCTTAAGAAGGACCTTGTAGAACTGGAGAAATTGCAGAAAAGGGCAACCAAGATGACCAGGGGCCTGGAGCCAGAGGCGTATCTAGGGAAAATAGCGCCTAGGGCAAACACTGAAATTGCGCCCCCTGTCCAAGCATCTGACACCCATCTTTCAGATAACTTTACCATAATATCTGCTGAAAAATACAAGTCAGGCTTGTTAATCTTTTAATCTTTCAAAAACTATTTTAGCAGTGGACTTAGCCAGACCAAAAAATTCTGGAAAACTACAAATTTCAGTACGCTGGGGCTCATGAAATACCCAAATACTATGTGGAGGTGTACTTGGAAAACTAAACAGAAGTGCCTGTCTAATTCCCTACTATGCATTGTAGCATCACTATTTCATAAGTTTTAAAATTGGACTTTTCCCAGATACTCTGAAAATAATTAAAGGATATGCAGAGTAAACTGTCTCACTGCTTGGAATATATTCTAGTCTTTCAGAAAGACAGTTAAAATGACAGAAAGAGAGCAAGAAACTCCCAGTGGGCCTTACTATTAAGGATTTCACACTGATTCAAAGACAAATTCACCATTAATAGCAATATTAGCAAGACATCACATTTAACTCACTTATCACAAGAAGCAAAGTAAGAGCAAATGAATACAATCCTAGCTCATAAGCGTCAGCTCAGTATTCACAAGCCCTGATTCTCTGTACATAATGCCAATCTGAATATGTGTACAGTGTCTTATGTTATTATTTTTTATTTTATTTTTACCTGTAGCCCCTTTGGGGGGCTTCCTAAAGGCTAGAGTTGGTTTTTTTTTTTTTTTTTTGCAAAAGTTCCCCCTGACCCAGCTGGCCTCTAGGGCCTCACAGGTACCATTTGAGCATGTGCAGTGGCCATATTGAAAAATAATCTTTTTTTTTTTTTAAATGGCCACTGAAAACAAAATGGCCACCGTGCATGCTCAAATGGCCTCGACAAGGCCTGGCATGACCTAGGGCCTCACAGAGGCCATTTGAGCATGCACGGTGGCCATTTTGTTTTCGGCAGCCATTTTTAATTTTTTTTTTAATTTTACAAAATGGCACCCCCCTTCAAATGGCACCCGGGGCACGTGCCCTGCCTGCCCTACCCTAGATACGCCCCTGCCTGGAGCACCTTCCTTACAAGGCAGGGCTACAGCATTGGGGGCTTGTTTTGTTTTAGACTGCCAGCCCTTAGGGGGCAGGAGACACCTTCCTTTTCTTTTTTGTGTGTACTTGGAGAACTTCTTGGTCGGAAGCGACATATTGGTGCTGTGTTGAGCCGGCTGGGTGATGCTTGGCCCCCACGGCTGTGCGGACAAGGCGGCCCCCTCCCTTGAGCATCTGCAGGGGGGGCATGGGCAGGCCTGCTAGTGCTGCTGCTTTGGGCAGGGCGAGGATGGGCACACGAGCAGCACACTCGGGCTTCCTTGCTTGGGTGTGTGTGTGGGGGCAACAGCAGCAGTAGCAGCTGACCTCCCCGGGTGCCAGCATGGGGGTCCACCCTGGCCAGTGGCAGCAGGGAAGGTTCGTTGGCAGGGGGGCTCTTGGGGGCATCCTGCCCTGTCTGTCCCTTCGCCACCCACTGCCCTGACATGCCAGGCCCCGGGATGGCCCTCCTCAAGGCCTCTCATGGGGAAGAAGAGGAAGGCAAGAGGTGCCTGTCCTGGTTGCTCTCCAGGAATGTGGGTGTCCTAAACCCCAGACTGACAACTCTCCGACTGCGGCGTCCCATCCTAAACTGGGGGGCCACAACTTTTCTGGCAGAGCTCCTTTGCACATTCCATGAAAAGAAGAAATCCAATGCGCTCCCCCCCCCCCGGTATGCAGATGCAATAGTAGGAAACGCTACTAAACGCCACTAAAGACACGCATCCTGCTAGGCGGACGAGGCCAGGGCCACCCTCTCACAAATGCCTTTCAATGCCTGCGTCTCACGGACATCGCCACTGGGTGTTTCTATGCCACTGATGGTGCCCTGCTCCTTCCCCATGCCAGGGCACTGTCAGATCTCGTTTTAATGCTCACAACAGCCCTGTGAGGTAGTCCCGGTTGAGAGAAAGCTGACTGCCTCACAGTGGTGTGCTGACTCCATGGACACTGTATGTGTGGTATTTGTGGTTCAGGCTGCCTGGTTGTCTCTCGCCACCCCCCGACAAAGCTCCTCATCAAAGACTCTTGAGAAAACTTAGCAGTCATGGATACGGATGTGCCCAAACACGATTCAGCATCTGAATGGTGGGCACAATCCTTTCAAAACCGAGGGCTTACAAAGCCCCTTTAAAGAAGAGGAGGGGAGGTCCGTCCCTGCCTTCCTCTGCTTATCACCACTTCCATCAGGGCAGCAACCCCCCCCCCAGCTATGACCGCACACTAGTGGGGTGTCTCCCGGCTGTCCCTACATGATCCCTGCATGTGTGTGGAGAAGCTCTGGAGAAGCCAGTACTTTTTACTTCATTCGTGCATGATCTAGAAGTTGGGGTAAGCAGCAAAGTGGCCAGATTTGCAGATGACACTCAACTATTTAGGGTAGTGAAGTCCAAAAGTGACGATGAGGTGCTCCAAAAGGATCTCTCCAAACCAGGAGACAGGGCGACAAAATGGCAAATGTGATTCAGTTGTTGGCAAGTGCAAAGCGATGCACATGGGGGCAAGAAGCCCCACCTTCACATACACGCTGATGGGGTCTGAGCTGTCGGTGACTGACCAGGAGCCGTTCCAGACGGCAACTTGCACTTGCTGCGCTATGTACAATCTTGGTGAGCATTCATACGAGCAGGGTTTTCACACCAGCCTGCATACGGGAACAGCAAGGTGCCGTTCACACAGCAGTGTATGTGCGGGAGAAAATAGTAGCTGATTTCCCCCGTGTCAAGGACAGTTTGCTGGGTTGCTCTGTTTCCCCTTGAGGTGCCACGGGGAGGGGCCCCACGGATCCAATGAAGTTTCCTGTGAGTCACATGAGTCTGTTGCGCTGTGTTTTGGACTTCGGCTTTTGGCTTTTCTTTCATCTCTGCCTTTCAGCCTTTTAAACCAGTCTGGGGCGGGTGGGCAGGAATCCGGTTAGGGTTAGGGTGAGGGTTCTCACACAAAGCTGACAGCAGGGGGAGCAACGAGCCTTTATATGATCTATTCCCCTTAGAAGCATTGAATCTCCACAGGGATTTTGTGCAAATTCACCAAGAAGAAGAAAAAATAGGGGCGGGGGGGATTGGGAGGGGTGCACACCATCCTTTGCTACCTACTCAAAAGTGACCTTCTGCAACCCAACTGGCCAAAATGGGTCAGGAGGAGGGCAGGGAGAACATGCCTTGTGAACAGTCCCTGCTCGGAAAAACCTTAAGAAACCCTGGCCAAACTTGATAGAGCGTGGGAATATGAACGGCCCAAGTTCATAGTATTTCTTTTATTTCCTCTTTGAATACGATGGTGCAAAGTACAGAGATCTTACATCAGCCAAGGGCCGCCTGGGGGCAGGAGGAGGAGGAGGAGGAGGCGGAGATGCTCCCTAGACCGGCTTCAGAGGCTTCCCTGCCCCCCCAGACGCTGCTTGCCCCACCAGCACCAGCAGCAGCCCTGCAGAGAGCCGTGGCTGCCTGGTCCAAAGCACAGAGGGGCCCCTGGCAGCGGGGTGTCTGGTGGAGGGGGGCAGGGCTGTGACCCCCCATTTCACTTCAATGACTGGCTACGTAGAGCCCTCTGCCATTCTCCTGTGGCCTTGGGGCCTCTGCCCTCCTCAGCATGGTGATGGTGGTGGTGGCCGTGGTGGGGTCCTCCTCCGCTCTGACTTTGGGCCTGGGATGTGCATCGAGGCTGGCTCTGGCCCCTCTCACAGCTGGTCTGATGAAGCTGAAGCTGAGATCTGGTGCGCAGAGGACGAGGCGGAGAAGTGGGGCCCTGTTCGCAGCCGAGCTTATTCTGCCCACTCCCAGAACCCAGTTGCAACTGCATCTCCAGGCTTGGTGATTGCACTTTTGCTATGCTCAGGAGCTGCACTGCAAAGTGAGCTCCCAGTCTCTGTTATACATGGGAACAAGTCGCTTCGTGGGCAGTGGACTGGTCGCCCCTAGATTTGGCTGCAAGCCCCCCAGATTGGAAAGGGGATTAGGCCCACTCCCCTCTTTGTGTGAGGGGGCCTGGCTCAGCAGACTCCAGGACTAGCTGCTGCCAGTGTCTGGCATTCAAGGTCATGTCAGGCTTGGAATGAAATCTCAACTCCCCTCTTCCTCTGGCAAAGAGAGAGAAGAGCTGTTGTTCAGGAAGCACTCAGGCCAGGAAGAAAAGACAAGGACGGACTCCGTGACAAGAGGGATGAGTCACTTCGGAACTCTGGACAGAATTATTGGGAAGCCCTTCCCAGCACGGGAGATGCTCTCCACGCACCTGCACACACCAGCTGTCCTCACAACCAGCCCTGAATGCCACAGGCGCTTCACCCACATTCCTACCCAGGAAGGACTAAGACACAATGCATTCCCCAAAAAGGTTGCCTGGGCTCCCCTGTTCAGCAGAGCAGCACAAAAGCCAAGAGCCCTCCAGGCACATTGTGGGAGATAAGTACCCCTAACTCCATGACCCACCCAGGGCGCTCCCACTGCAAAACAGCTCCGTGTCCCCTTGTGCCGCCTCTCACTCGGGACCCCAGCGGGCTGCAACAAGAGCCTCCAGCAGAGCCCCTTGGTGTTCCCCTCTCCCGGACTCCTCTTGCCCGGCTCCTTCTTCAGGGCTGAGCCTACCCCTATCTCTTATTTCTGAAATCTGGCCCCTCTGTCTTAAAGGGCCTCTCTAGCCCGCCTGGGAATTTACACATGATTTAGAACTTTAAGCTAAATGTGTCTATTTACCATTGTCTATTTTTAGACAAATTTGCATTGCTTCTACTTTATTTCGTCTTGTCATTTTTGCTTTAAATAAACTCCTTTTTGCTTTAATTAACACCTCTCTCTCAAGCCAGTTTTCTCGAGTTCATCATACGCTTGCACACATTAAGGCTGATTGGAACTGTCTCCCCCTTTGTGCTAAATTCCCCGAACTAGGGGTGCAGGCCAATCACCCTCGAGGCAGTTTCATTAACAGCCCCCCGGGACCCCGATGATCTCCAATGAAGCCACAGGCTCCTGGGAAGGTAATGGCTCAGGAATCCGGGGTCACTGGCTCCCAACTCTGCCGGCCCCTGGGGTGAGTGCCCAAGAAAGGCCCAAAGGGGCTCTCTGGGTGGGTGGTGATTGGTGGCCCCCCCATCCATTCTGACTGCTGGGGGGTCTCTTTCCTTCTATGATAAAATAAAATAGAATAAAATAAAATGAGGGTGAAACAGAAACTTAACTGCAGAAGATCATGCTGAAGAAGCATTATGCAGACGTCTTCCTCTCTGGGGTGTCCAGATCTTGTGGGGTTTTCTGGAGCCCAACAGAAGCGATGTTAGGACACAATGTGGAGGGGGGTGGGGGGGGGGCAGCATTTCCCACACAGCCAGGTGCTGCTGCCCCCACTCTCCCATCCCGGCCAGAGCAGCGGGACTGACTTTCTGCCTGGAGACCTGCTGCTCTTCTCTTCGTAGAGAGGGGCTTCAGAGCTCTCCTTCGAGGTCCCCTGCAGACTAGTGGAGGGCTAGAACGAAAGGTTTGCTCAGCTCAGAGTGCTTGTGGGGGGCGGGGCAAGTGTCTTACCCGCCCCAGCAGCCCCCCTGGGGACACCCCTGTGCTCTCGCAGACCTTGGGCACATGGGACTATATTGCCTGGTCACTCCTCCAGGATTGCCCCTATCCTGCGGCAGCTTCACTGGTTACCAGTTTGCTTCCAGGCCCAATTCAAGGTGCTGGTCTTGACCCTTAAAGCCCTACATGGCTTGGGGCCGGGGCATCTGTCGGACTGCTTTCACCCGTATAAATCTGCCAGGGCTCTTTTGTTCATCATCTTGAGCCTGCTAGCAGCCGAGATGTGACTGAGATTTGGTTGGTGGGGACTAGAGACAGAGCCTTCTCGGTTGTGGCCCCTCGGCTCTGGAATACCCTCCCAGAAGAACTTCGCCTCACTTCCTCCTTTAGGGTTTGTTTTTTTAAAAGATCTCAAAATTGATCTCTTTAAAATCTTTTCAGATAAATTTATGGACTTTTAATTTTCATTCTATTTTTTAAAAAATTCAAGTGGGGAGCCACCACCAAGGAGGAAGCCACCTGTGACTGCTGCATCTCTGCCTCTGAATTGCCTTTGGGGGCACAGGAGGGAGCTGCCTCTTGAGCACATTCAGAGCTGGAGCTCCAAGGAACGGGGAGGCAGAGGTGGGTGGCTGGGAAGGCAGAAGCCACACAGGCAGCGCAGGGCCTGAACACCTAGCTGAGGTGCTGGTCTGGACTTGTGGTAGCAAGCATGACTTGTCCCCTTAGCTAAACAGGGTCCACCCTGGTTGCTTATGAATGGGAGACCTGATGTGTGAGCCCTATAAGATATTCCCCTCAGGGGATGGGGCCGATCTGGGAAGAGCTGAAGGTTCCCAGTCCCCTCCCTGGCAGCATCTCCAGGATAGGGCTGAGAGAAACTCCTGCCTGCAACCTTGGAGAAGCCGCTGCCAGTCTGGGTAGACAATACTGAGTAAGATGGACCAGTATATGGCCGCTTTCTATGTTCCTATGCTCAGGTCAGAGCCCTTTGAGCCACAAAATGGCCAGCAGTGGCCAGTGGCAAGCAAAGTGCTCTCAGAGTTTCCCCTTGGCAGCAAGGAAAGTGTCTTCCAGGAAAGTGTCAGCTGGTGTGTTCTGTGCACACCTGGGATGTTGCTTGTTTCCTTCTGCCTGATGAAGAGTTCTGTGAAGTCAGGAAGCCTGCACACGCCTATGCCCACCAGAGCAGGCGGCCACCGGAGGAGTTCCTCATTGCCTCACCTTTGCTCACAGCCCCGGTTAGGGAGGCAGAACGCAGCCCTTGCGGGGGGGGGGAGGAAGTTCCACTCGCAGCCTCACCTGGCGGCTTCCCCTTGGCAGAGAACTCGGGGACCCAGGGAGGGTGATTGCCCTCCTTGCCTCTAATTGTCCCGGCTGCCTACGCCCCGCCTGATGGCCCCTCCCTGGGTGACGCGGCGGAGAATCCCTGCCAGGGGCAAAGTTCTCTCTCGACTCCTGGCTGGCTGGCAAAGCAGCCTTTTCGCCCAGCCTGCCATCCGCCCCCCACCCACCCCGGCCGGGTCTGGGCGCTTCTCCCTCCACTTTGGCATCCGTGGCCGGGGAGGGTCACCGCAGCTGGCTCCGCATGGCCACCTTCCTGCTCCTCCTGCTCCTCTCCTCCTTGGGTGGCAGCACAGCAGGTAAGGCCGCGGTCAGCCTAGGGGGGCGGTCAGCCTAGGGGGGCTGAGCCCTGGGGCGGCTGCTGCTGCTGCTGCTGGGGGGGGGTCAGGACCTCAGGGAGGGGACTGGTGGCCTAGAGCAGCGGGACCCAGTGCTTCGAGGAGCGCTCTCCCCCACCCACCCGCCGAGTTATTGGGGGATCCTCGGAAGCTGCCTCCTACCAAGCCCAGCCCTTGCTCGGTCCAGCTGGAATGGTCAGCACTGTCTGGCAGCCGCTTCTCCACGGTGTCAGGCGGGGGGCTTGCCGGGCATCCCTCGGGAGACGCTGCTGCCAGGGCCAGGGAGTGAGCCCGGGTCCTTCTGCAGGCCACGCGGGGGCCCAGGGGCCACTGAGCTACGCAAGCCATTTTCCAGGCTAGGAAAGAAGAGGACGAAGCCGGGGACAGGAAGGAGGCTTAGGAAACCATGCTGTGTGGAGACAGTGGATGGAAAGACCCTTTCCTGCCTTTGCCGGGTTGGGGTGGGGGGCGCTCCATGAAGTGGGCTGGCAGGAGAGAGAGTCCTTCTTCATCCTGAACCCGTATCACTAACTTACGGAACTCCCTGGCACAAGATGTGGCGGCAGCCACTTGCTTAGACACATTGGTGAATGGGACGTCTGTCAAGGGCTACCAGCAGTAGCGGCTTGTCCTAATGAGCCAGGGGGGCTGATTAGGTGCCTCTGCTTCCTGGCAGCTCAGGTAGCTCCCCCCTTCCTGCATCCTGCCCCACCCGAGTGCCAGGCTGCCTGCAGACTGTCCATTCATCAGGTGGAGCAGCATGGCTAACTGCTACTGGCTGCGGTCATGATGCCTAAATGGATCCTCCATGTTCAGAGGCAGCCTACCACTGAAATACCTGTGGGTGTGGGACAACAGAGGGCGAGAGCTGGGCCCTTTGTGCCCTGCTTGTGAGCTGCCCAAAAGCAACTGGGTGGCCACAGTTAGGAGAGCACTGACACTGACCCAGCCGGGCTCTTCGCGGGGGCTGAGTGGCTCTGCGGGGGGGCAGGTCCCCGGAAGAGCGTGTCCCCATTCTGGGGGGGGGTCTGTGTGCCCATGAGCAGCTTTGGTCTGGGATTGCACCCCACACTGGAAGGCTGGTGCTGTCTCTTGCAGGGCTGGACTGCCTGAATGGGGGCACGTACGACGGGGTGAAGTGCATTTGCCCCCCGACCCACTATGGCCCTCGCTGTGAAGAAAGCCTCGAGATCGCCACCCCATTGCCCACAAGGGCCACCTCAGCCGCCACGGGAAGAACCACGTCAACTGCCTCCACCCCCACCATGGAGAGCCCCACAGCAACCTCCAGCAGGCCCTCCTCACCAACACCCACCAAGGCCTCCCCAGGTGAGCAGAAGCCGTCACCAGGATGGCAGCCAGAGGGACAGAGGGAGCTGCCTTCTACTGAGTCAGACCCTTGGTCCATCTAGCTCAGTACTGCCTGCTCAGACTGGCAGCAGCCCTTCAGGGTTCCAGGCAGGAGTCTCTCTCCCAGCCCTCCCCGGAGATGCTGCTGCCAGCAGATGCCCCCCCCGAGCTACACCCCCCCTCAGGGGAATAGCTTACAGTGCTCCCGCGTAGTCACCATCCAAATGCCCGCCGAGGCAGAGCCTGCTTAGCCGGGGGGCCAAGGTGTGCTGGCTACTGCAGGGCTGGCTCTCCTCCACCCTGGCCATGGCCGCCCACTGGGCCTTGGCCAAGGGGTGCCTGGCCTAGCCAGCCAGGGCATAGTTGAGGCCGGGCTCAGAAGGGCTCTGCAATGGGACCCCTCTAGGGCCAGGGTGCCTCTCTGGAGCATGGGAAGCCACCCTGGCGTGACGCATGGAAGAGTCTTTCCCGGGAGAAAATCTCCCGCTGCCCGTGTGGGAGTCTTTTCATGAGGAGCAGGCATTGCTTCAGCACATCCTGTGTGCAGTTCCTTGAGCCTGCAGGTGCAGGCTTCTGGACACACACTGGCCTCCACCCAGTGAGTAATGATACCCGCTTCCAGGTTCATCTCTACCGAATCGCTCGCTGCTTTTGCAGGCCTTTGCAGGCAGGAAGGGCTCTCTAACCCCACAGAGACCAGCAAACCAGGGGCCCTTTTCTAGCAATCATGCCCCCCAAGAAGCCTTCACAATTGCCCAGGGCTGCCTTCTGCAGGTGGGAGTGTGTGTGTGTGTGTGCTTGCTTGTTTGAAGGACCCATCCAAGCAGCATGCTACAGGCAGTGTTTCGGGGTGAGGGTGAGGCATGCTGCAAGGGTGCCCCTCCTCTGGAGGTGTGTGAAGGCCCCGGGGGGGGGGGGAGGGCAGCTCAGTCCCCCAATTCCTGAGCAAAGCCAGTGGGGCGAGAGAGCAGCCAAGCAAGAGGCCCGGAGACAGTTCCTGAGGACTGAAGACCGGCAAGGATGTCTTGCAAGAACAGGCGAGGGAAGCTGAGCTTCAGGCTGAAAGGGGAGAGAGGCCCCAAGAAACAGCCAGCAAACCCTGGGGGAACAGAGAGGGAGGAGTCCAGCCCTTTTGCCCCAGACCCTCCGCCCCGCTCCCCAGTGGCCACTGTGCGACATGGCAGCTGAGAGCGGGTGCTGCCGGCCAGGGTCCTGCTCCTCCTCCTCCTCCCGCCCAGAGGGGCCTTGGTGCTGAGCTGCCCGGCTCCTCCCTTACAGCTCCTCCCTCCCTCCCTCCCTCATCTGCCCCAGGCCCCTGCCTGAATGGCGGCCTTCTCAACGGGAGTCTGTGCCTTTGCCCGCCCGGGTTCTGGGGTCCGCTCTGTGCCTCCTTTGACCACAAGGGCTGCCAAAACGGAGGGATCTGGGCCGGGACCTCCTGCCGGTGCGCCCGTGACTTCTGGGGTCCCAAGTGTGAGTTTGTGGTGAACGTCATCGAGGTCAGCGCAGGTAAGCCGCCTTGCTGCTGCTGCCCCCAGGCCCCCGATGCTGCCTTTCAGAGCCCGGCTTCCCAGACGCACATCCAGGCTCCGGCCAGGCCTTGCCGGGGTTCTCAGGTCTGTGGGCGGAGCTTAGCTTTTGGTGCTGTTACAACTGAGCTCATCGCTAACAGGCTTGAGTTCAGCATGCGGACGGCCACCTCACTGCCTCTTGTTCCCGCTCCGCTGGGGGCCCCAGAGACTGCTTTGGAATCTGTAGGAGGACTTGGACATCGGGCTGTTTGACTACTGGGAACTTGGGGTGCTAAGCCCCCCGCCTCAGTCCCAGCCAGCCTGCACCTTGGCAGTCCTCTCCAGAGGACCCCGGAGTCCTGGCTCTCAGCCTCCCCAGGAGCCCACCCCCACCCCTCTCCCCACCCAGGCGCAAGGCAGGGGGCTTTCCTGACTCTCCGTCCAGTAGGCCCCCGTCTCCCCCCCCGCCAGGGCTGACTGTCCTGCCTGCTGGGGGGGGCACTAACCACTGGCCTGGCTGGTGTTGTTGACAGAGGCCGAGGCCTGGCTTGACCTGACCGTCCAGGTCACCAACCGCAACTTCACAGCGGAGCTGACTGAGCCTTCCTCTCAGGCTTCCAAGGACTTTGCACAGGTGTTCACACAACAGGTGAGGCCTGGAGAGAAGGCGAGGCTGATGCTCCTGCGCGAGGTGGGCCTGAATGTGCACCAGGGCTCAGCCCCCAGAATGGATGATGTCAGCAGAGATTCCAGGGCCCCTGTGCAAGTGCAGAGTGCATCTCTCTTCCCCCCCACACACACACACTAAGTGACTAAGCACGTCAGGGAGAGGGGGAGACCCATGACTGAGCCCGGGGGCTTCCTTCAGCTCTAGCAGTGATCCAGGAGGCCAGATGAGACCTCCTGTGGGAGGAGCGCGGCTGCTTTGAAGATGCTCCGGGAAGGGCTGTTCCGAGGGAGGCCAGCAGGGAGCCCTTTCCTCTCCTGCCTGTCCCGGAAGGGGCTAAATCCCGCCGCCCCCCCCCAATGGGAACGGCCATTGGCTCTGCAGGGGAAAGAAGAGAGGAGCAGGATCTGTCTCTGTCTCCCTGCCCCCCTGCCCCTGCCCCACAGAGCGAGCAGGTGTGAGGTGGTGGAGACGTGAGGACCCCAGGGGAAGTGGCATGGCAGGAAAAGCCGCCCCCTCTGGAGCCAAGCAGGAGCTGTGTGCCTCTCCTGGAGGGTGGACTCCCCAACGGCCCCCCCCCGGGCCCTGCTTGGGCCAGCAGAAGGCTCAGCCCAGCCTGAACTGGGTTGCCTTTGTGGGGGGGGGGCCTGCAGAGTTGAGTCCTGGCCGCCTCAGCACTCTGCGTCTGCCATCAAACCACAAGCGCCCCCCCCCACCCATGTTGCCCTCCTCCAGGTGCAGCTGGCCTACCAGAAGGTTCCTGGCTACCACAACCTGACGGTCCTGCAGCTGAGGTGAGTAGCAGAGAAGCCCCCCAGCCCTCTCCCACGGCCGTCTCTTGCAGTCTGCCTAGTCCAGCGCTTCTCAACGTTTTTGGAGTCATGGGCCGGTTCGTTATTCGTGCGCAGTTTCCCGGACCAGCAGTTAGTAAGGGGGCCGCCCCCCTCGCCCCCCCACCCCCAGGCTCCCCCCCCCCACAATTTTGGGCAGCTCCCCAGAGCTCATTTGCGGGCAGACCTCGCAAGGGAGCCCCTACTGGCTCGAAATTGGGGCGGGGGTGATTTTTATTAGTGATGCCTCACGGACCGGTACTCAGCACCTTGCAGTCCACCAGGACAGGTCCGCAGACCAGTGGTTGAGAAGCAGTGCTCTAGTCATCTTTTATGTTGTGTTGTTGTGTTGTTGTCCCAGTGGGCCTCCTGAAGCGTGTTGGGCAGGGAGGGGTGTGGTGGTCAGAGAGGGGAAGGGAGGGGGAGGAGGAGGAGAAGCAACGGAGTGGTTGCTGGACACCCCCCCCCTCATCAAATCGACACAAGATTGGGGTGTGTGTGTGTGTGAAGCAGCTCTAGAGGCCAGCTTGCCAATGCGGTGGGGGTGGGGGTGGGGGGGTCTCCTGCAGCCAGCCGGGAGGGCTCTCCGGGGGGTTTCCTGGCAAGCGCTTCTGCTTGGCGTGCCGTGGGCAGTTGCCCTCCTGGTGCCCCGCCAAGCCAGGCTGGGCTTCGAAGAGGGAGGGGGCCACGGGGGCCAGATGTGGAGTTAAGTAGTTGGACATCAGGGCTCCCTGGGGACATCCAGAGGGGAGGGGGCTTCAGTGGCCTCTCTGCTAGAGGCCCGCCCCCCGCCTCTTTCTTGATGGGCTTAATGCCTGGTCTGCTGGGGACCCTCCTTTGTCCTTCCGGGGGTGTCTTTGCCCTCTGACTGGGGCCATGAAGGCTGGGCTGGGCTGTGGGCACTACTCAGAGGAGCCCCCCCCACGCCAGGTGGGATGCTCAGAGGCCGTCCCAGCCAGTCTCCAGGCCAAGGGCGTCTGGCCTTGGCTCCAGACCTCCTCTCAGAAGGCAGCTTCTCCTTGGCCACCCCGGCCCTCTTCGCCTGCATCTCAGGCCCTCTTGGGGCCTGGCAGACTCCCGAGGGGATACGTGGCCTGAAAGGGGGGGGGTGATCTCAGCCCCGCCTCCGAACCTGCTGGCCGCTCACTCTGATCGCAAGCTAGCCAGGAGCTTTGGAGGTGACTGGCTGGTTCAAGTGGGGTTGCCTTGGGTCTCTCCACCCAGGACCCACAGAAGCAGGGGGGCCAGGAGAGGGCGGAGGGAGAGCAGCCCCCCCCACCCCCAGTGTCCTCCCTGCCGATGCTTTCTGGGTTTGTGCCTGCAGGCCGGGCAGCATCCTGGTTCATCACAGGGTCCGCATGCTGATCCCACTCAGCGCCAACGTGGAGGCAGCGTTTGGGGCCATCTCCGAGCAGCTGGTGGCAGCATTCCGTGGGGCAGCCCAGCAGCAGAGCTGCCCCACTGGTGCCAGTGAGTACCTGAGCTGCCGGTCTTGTGGGCCGTCTCAAGCCTGCGTCTCCAGAGGCTGTGGGACTACAACACCCATCCTCCTCCGCAGCCTTCTGCCACTGGGGCTGGGGAGAGGGGAACGGTCGTCGTGCCTCTGCCTCCAGCCCTTCCTGCCTGAACTCGCCTCCTCTCTCCGCAGCGCCTCTCTGCTTCAACGCCTCCTACGCGGAGAGGTCCAAGTGGGGCATCGCCACTGACGAGGCTGGTGAGTGGGCCTCATCAACCCTCACCCTCCGCCAGCCCACCCCCGCCGGCCGGCCGCTGCCCTGTGCTCCCCACGGCCGCCTCCCTGACCTTCTGCTTCTCCTCCTCCCCAGAAATCTGCCGGCAGAACGTCCCGGCCGGCTTCGGCCCCCACTTCTCCGGCCACGCCACCCAAGCCGGCTTCCAGTGCGTCACCCAGTGTGCCCAGGGCTACCAGGACTCCCTCGACTGCAAGCACGGGCAGTGCCAGGTGCCCAGATCGGGGCCCCGCTGCTCGTAAGTGCCCCCCTCCGTCCCCCCCCCCAGTGAAAGGAAACCCGCCAAGCAAGGGGGCGGGCGCAGGGGAGACCCTGGGCTGCTCTCCTCCGTCACTTCCTGCTCTGGGTGGCTCCGCCTCGTGGCTTGGCTTGCTGTCTGGAGTCACCCGCCTCTTGCACGAGGGGGGCTTTGCTGCCGCCACCGCTGCTAGCCAGTTGTGGCCCGTGGGCTGTGCGGCTGAAGCCTGGTGGGGTGTGGAGTTGAATGAGTGGCCCGGTTTGTGGGGGGCTCAACTAGATGGCCTTCTGGATTCCCCGTCTTTAAGAAGGGAGAGACCTTCCAGTTCAGGGGTCCCTGAATTCCCTGCCAATCTGTTTGACAGAAGAGCCCAAGGACAGCCCTGCTGCTGCTGCTGCTGGATCAGGCCCCAGGAAGCCCCTCCTCGAGTCCAGCATCCTGTTCCCCACCGTGGCCCACCAGATGCCCCTGAGAAGCTCACAGGCGGGGGGGAGGGGGCTGCTGGCCCTCTCTCCCCTGCAACTGGGATCCGGAGGCATCCATCCTGCCCCACCGGATGTCTCCCAGTCCTGCTGTTGTGGGAGAGGCGAGCCGCTTCTCTCTCCACTCGGCATGCCTCTGGCCTGGGGGTGCCCCATCCTTTCTAAGCCAGCAAGCCCCAAAGGCTACTCCCTGTCGGGGGGGGCAGCAGCCCTCGGGATCCTTGCACACCTGTTCTTCCTGGCCCTTTCCTGGGTCTGCAGTCTCCCCGGGGCTGGGCTCCTCTTTCATGAAGTGGGGGCCAGGACCAAGGGTGGGGTGCATGGGCAGGAGGAAGGCTCCCATCTCCCCCCCTGCTTCTCTGACAGCTGCCCCGAAACGGCCGTCTTCTGGTTTTGGGGGACTCGATGTGACGTCCGGATCAGCAAAGTGGGGCTTGGCATCGGGGGCCCCCTGGCCATTGCGGTTGCTGCTGCTGTTGCTCTTGCCGTGGTAAGAACTGCAGGGAGACCCCTGGAGTGGGTGGGTGGGGGCTCCTTGGCCTCCACAGCCCCTGGGGGGGCCCTAAACCCTCTTTAGTCTGTCCCGGGTGGTGTGACTGTCTGGCCGAGCAGGATGATGCTTAATTTGTGTGGGGGGGGTTGGTCTCCTAAACCCTAATTTGCGGGGGGGGGGTTGGTCTCCCATGGCCTTAGGTCCAGGCTCCAAAATTACCTAGGTGCACCTCTGGATGCATCTGTGAATGTGCCCCCCCCCGCTGTTACCTTCAGAGGAGGGAAATGCCCTCGCCAGGAGGTGGGAAATCCTTTGCCAACTGCCCTTCCTGGGGCTTACACTTGTGCCCCCATGTGGTGAAAGTGGCTCAAATCCTAGATGGGGGGGAGGGAGTGGGTGGGACGTAGCCACCGCAGGAAATGATGTCAGCCTGGCTGGTCCTTGAGGGGACCCTGAATCTCTCTGCCACTACAGCCCGATCCAGACATTACGTGGTACAGGTGAGTTCAGGAGTCTGCAGATGCTTGGACGTGTCTTGCTGGGAATGAGCACCCAAAGTGAACCCCCTGGGCATGGGGCCCTCACAGGCCAGGCACTGATAGGAAGTGTGCTGCTGTACATGCAGTGAACAACAGCGCCTGAGGGCCACTGTACATGTTGTCGTTGTGCGTGTGTTGAGAAGAAGAGCACGTGGACACACATGGCTTGCCAGAGAGGCCTTCTCCAACAGGAGCCGGGAGAGGGAGATCTGGACAGTTGCAAGGGGCAGCTGGGGGGGGCATTCCAAGTGGGGGGAGGCCTACCCTGAGTCCCCCCCGCCCAAGCTCTGGAAGCCTTTCTCACCCCTCTTCTGCCTCCTCCCAGGTGCAGGTCCGGAAATGACCCGGCTGCTCTCGCTTCTCCAGAGGACTCTCCTGCAAGACCAGCAGCTGCCGAGTGGGGGCCGGGAGGTGGGGGGTGGGGGTGGAAAGGAGGCGTCTGGCATGGGGGGGGGAGAAGACCCCTTTCCGTGGCCAGTCCAGGGGGGAGGGGGTCACCTCTCCCTCTGTGTGCTCTGTGTGTGTGTGTGTGGTGTGTCGAGGCCTGCTCTATCAGATGCAGGGAGCGCGCTCCTCCATTGGCAGACAGTGATAAACGTCTGGGGTTAGGGAAGGGGGATTTATTTTTAAAATGGGGTGAAGCAATGGGGGGGGCAGCCAGAGACCCTTTTAGCGTACACCTTAAAGAGTATATGTACAATGGCAGGAACAGAATAAAAAGGGTGTCTCTGAGTCTGTGCAGAGCGGCCTTATTATTGGCACAACAAGCGTCTTCAGAAATGAGCTGCTGAACAAGGCCTGGCAGTTTGAGCTGGGGGGCAGGGGGGGTGCTGCTGCTGCTGCGCTGAAGGCTGAGCCCGGAGACTTCTGGGACAGGCTGCGGGCTGGATCTGTCCATCATGCCCTGACTCCTCCCTCCCCTCCCCTCCCCGGCAGAGACAGCCGTGTATTCCCTACTCAGAGCAGAACTGGAAGGGGGGGGCAGGCTCTGAGGGCTGGCCCAGCTCCCAGTCCAGACCAGCTCCCAGTCCAGGGCATGCCGCCAGCAGAGTGCGCTGCTCTGGTCTCTGCTTGAAGCCCTCCAGAGAGGGGGTGCCCCGCCCTGCAGCTGTCCTGGCCTCCCTTGGCAAACCACCCCTCTGGAGGTTGCTTCCATGGGGAGAGGGGCCCCAGGACCATCCTCAGGCCCCCGGAGTGCTCTGGAGGCAATGGCCTGCCCGGCCTCCAGACCAGAGGAAGAGCAGATGACCCTCGGCCTGTGGAGCGGGGTGGGGGGGCGGTTTGTCCTTTCAGTGGGGATGGGATGCGATGTAACAAATTGGTCTTTGGGTGGCTTACAATACACAGCATTAAAGCATCCAGTAAAAACACACAACGCATGAAATCACACCACAAAACACAATACAAAACTATTTTAAAACCTTTTTGAAAGTCAGTTTTAAAAATCAAGATTGAAAAACCAAAATCTAAAAGGCTGGAGTGAACAAAAAGGTCTTCACCTGCTGTCTAAAAGAACAAAGTGCTGAAGCCAGGCGAAGCTCTTGCTGGGGAGGCAGTTCTATAAATGGGTCTAACCAACCATGGAAAAGGCCCTGTCCCTGGTGGCCGCCTGCCTCACCTCATTCGGTGAGGCACCTGGAAAAGGGCCTCCGAAGAAGATCTTTAAGGCCGGATGGGCGCTGTCTCTGGTAGCCCGGTCCCAAGCCATTGAAGGCTTCAAGGTTGGAACCAGCATTTAGTTGGAATTGGGCCCGGAAGCGGACGGGGAGACGGTGCAGCTGAGGAAGCCCTGCCGTGGTCTGCTCCCAAGGTCCAGTCCCAGCAAATAATTTGGCCGCCCTGTTGTGTACCAGCTGCCGTTTCCGGACCGTTTCCCAAGGCAGCGACGGGTTACCAGAGCCTGAGCAACGAAGGCCAAGCCATCTCTGTCCAGGGAAGGTGGCAGTAGGCGTATCAGCCATAGGAGCCGAGAAAAGGAGCTCCTCCGAGCCGCAGAGGCCTCTTGAGCCTCCAGTGACAGTGCTGGGTGGATGAACAACCCCCAACTGTGAACCTGGCCCTTCCGGGGGAGATGTGCCACCCCGTCCGGAACAGGCTGAACATCATTCATCCGGGCAGAGGAACCACCAGCCACTGCCTTTACCAAGTAGCCCACAGGCAAGCCGGGGTGGGTGGGGCAGCAGCACACGCCACCAGTAGGGCTTCCTCTTTCCCCCAGTTGCGGCTGTCCTGAGGATGGGGGGAGGAGGCGAATGGGGTTGCTCTTCCCTACCCTGCCCTCTCTTCCCTCTGGGCCTGTTAAAATGGCCAGCCTGCCCGCCTGGATGCGGGGGGGGGGGCAGAAGTGCCCTGGGTGAGCTCTCAGAGGGGGCCAGGATGGAGGTGCCTGGACTTGGGGGGCCACCCAACTGCTGCCGGCTTCCAGGGGGGGTCCCAGGTGGAAGTGTGCTGTGGAAGCCAGGAAGGGACGGGAGCCCCTGCCCTCTTGGGCTGGGGTGCAGCAGCACCTCAGTCTGCACGAAGACCCTCTGGGGCCGAGGGGGCAGACACCACACCAGCAATGGGCCCCAAGGAAGGCCCAAGAGGTGGAGGACCTCTCGGTGCTGAGCAGAGCCTTGAGGGAAGCTTCCTCAGGCAAGCTTGCCAGTGTTAGTGGGGTTTGGTCTCCCCCACACACCGCCCCCAGAGCGTTGGGGGGGGAGGCACTGGAGGCCCTATATGATGATGCTGACATGAAGGGATTTCACTTTTATGACAGCAAGGGTTGCACAAAGAGAGGGAGATTCAGCACTGGCAGAAGTGGCAAACAATAAAGATGATGGCAAACATCACAGTGGCAGCAGCAAAGACAAAAACCAGCAATTCAGGAGCAAGACTTCCTGATGTGCCTCACTCACTCACACATCCATACTTACTCTAATTGGCCAGACTCCAGGAATCAGTCGCTGCTTGAGCTTGGTCAGGGCAGAGCAGTGTGTGTGTGTGGTTCCAGCTGGAGGCTTCTCCACTTTTGCTCTCCCAAAGGGCCTCCTTGATAGTCACACGTCCAAGGAGGCGGCATCTTCCTGGCATAATCTTCTCCTGATTGCCCCACTTCTGGAGGTCGGGGAGAAAAGACCCACTTACTCAGCATGCTGGAAGGTCCTCCAAGGTCAGGCTGTGGCTGCCTGCCCTCTCAGGAGTCTCTTAGGACACGTGTCTTTCCAGGAGACGAGTCCCACTTGCTTCTTTGGGGTGCAGCCCTGCGTTGCTCTGCCTGCCTCTGTCTTCAGCCAGAAACCGGCTCTTTCCCTGACTAGGTCCTCCTTACTCTTTACACACACACAGAGTTGATCATCAGCAAAAGTAAGCAGCAGGGGTGTGTGAGCATGTGCAAAGTGTCTGCTGCTCAGTAAAGGTTCTTCTCTAAGGCGGAGAGAACTGAAGTCAAATTCTTGTGGTGGGAGGAGGGATGCCTTGTAAGGCACAGGGCAGGGGTGTATAGCAGGGCCAGGGGAGACAGTTGTCTGGGGGCCCACTGACTTGGGGGCCCCCCCAGAGGCAAGTCACATGACTGACTCCCCCAGCCACGCACCCGCCGGGGCTTCCATCAGTTGCATTCATCCTCCGAAGTTGATGTGAGTGTTAAGACCAGGAGCTACCAGAATTACATGACTTGCATCGTCCACAATTTGCAAAACCTTTAGGCTGATGTTCTATTGTGGCACATAGGGGAGATTGGCGTTCCCCTGGGTTTGGGAGGAGTTCACTCACGGATGAAGCAGGGGCATCATGCCAGCAAAGTGAACAGCCTCACAATGCGGGCACGGAGTCCAGGGCGCTTTCCAGATTAGCCGCTCAACAGCAGGAAAATGCTTCCGTTCAGGCAAATCGCTTTCAAAACGTAAGTAGCAAAGTGCCCAGCAGGGGGAGCCATCTCACAAAAACGAACAACTGGAAAAAACAGCAACCTTTTTAGGCGGGATTGGCTACACCATGTCCTGGAACTATATGGCAGTGATTGCATTCAAAACAAGGCACTGGGAATCTGGACGGCACCCGGCTGTCCGCGTAGGGAGTGTGGTGTAACGACGCAGGAAGTGTGGAAGCCCCCTTCCGAGATATGTCCTGACCCCGCGGCAGGAAAGCGGCCAGGTGGCTTGGCTTCTCTAACTGGGAGAACAGGTGAGCCAGCCGGGGCGGGCCTTCTCTGTGGCCGCCCTGATACTCTGGCCTGCACTCTCTGCGGAAACAGAAGCCTCCCCGTCGCCTACAACTTTTTAAAAGCCTCTCAAGGCCCATTTCTCCACCCCAGCTTTTTCACTAGACTTGTGGTTTCAAACTGATTTGAGGCTCTAATTTCTGTTTTAATTTGTTTTGTGTTGCTGGGCCATAGACTAAAGTTTGAGGTGGCGCACAAAGGTAAGAAATAAATGGCTGTGGAACTGAAGGACCACCGTGCAGACGATATAAATCCAGAGGCAGAGCAGTTGCCAGTGAGGCCGCAGGGGAAGAAGAGGGCCGAGCGGGGAATCTCCACAGCCCCCAGAAACGGGGCGTCCTGCAGGAGTGCACAGGCCCACGGACAGGAGAGCCCCCTCGGCCACACGACAAGGGCAAGGGCAAGCAGCCTGCCTGGGGCTCGGGCACTGGGGGCCGGAGGCGCTCTCACTCCTGGACCTCCGGGCAGAAGTCCAGGGCTGCCTCCACACACCCCCGGGGCCCCGCAAACTCTCTGTAGTCTGTCCTGGGAGGTGTGGCTGCTGCGCTGGGCGGCTGGGCGGGACCTCTGCTTTAGAGGGGGGGGGGAGCAGGGCAAGAAATGGGCCAGGTGGGGATATGTTCCGTTCCGAGTTGAAATGTTTCGGCTGAGGCATATTTGCACCAATGGACCTGTTCTATATCCTTACTTGCGTTCTTGTGAGGTCAGTTGCTGTTTGTGCCCTCAGGAACCCACCTGTTGGAAATGCTGCCCGTGTCTGTGTGTGTGTGTGTAGGGGGCCTCCAAAGGCCTTTAGGTCCGGGCTCCACTATTACCGAGGTGGGTGCCCCTCTGGCGCTGGGGGGACATCCTCACTCGGGCCTGGGGCCGGCTCTCCAGGCTGAGCAGCAGCAAGAAGAGGACTCAGCGCCAGGACTCAGCTGGGCACGGTGAGGAGTTTCCTCCGTGGACTTCTGGGCCACCCTAACCCGGGAGCAGCACAGCGCCAACAAGCAAAACACGTTGAGACAGGTGGAAGCCACAGAGAGTGCCTCTGAGCATGGCGAGAAAGTACACGGAGGGGGGGCCCTTTTCGACTTTGTGATGTACAGAGAAGAAACCACTTTAACTGTCTCCGTTGTGAGGCCACATACGGCGCCCACCCAGCAGTCTTCCCAGGAGGGCGGTGCTGAGACCCAAGGCGGGCAGGGCCCAGGCGGCTTGGGGTCTTCTTCGTCTTGCCTGGCCCCAGCGGCCCTGGCGGCTGGCCTTCCTTCCCCGGAGGGGAGCGACGACGGCGAACGGGCATCGGAGCAACCCAACTCAACCCATCCAAACCTTCAGGCAGCAAACCAGAGCGCCTCCTCCGCAGAGAACAAACCGAAGCCGCCCCCCTGCCCTGCCCGCCCCGTTGTGGGTCATGCTCCGGCTCGCAGCTCTGCCCATTTGCTCTGGCTTGCGGCTCTGCCCATTGGAAGACTTCGGGCCGCGGGGCGCGCCTCTTCCGCCCAAGGTGGAGAGCCGAGCCGCTCTTGCGCCGCCGCCACAGCCGCGCCAGCGGGGGAGGGGCATCGCTTCCGGGGGGCTCATTTTGACTGAGGCGGACCCCCCCCCCGGCGATCCCTTGGAGGAAGTCCTCCTCTCTCTCTCTCTCATCAGAGCGGCGGGGGCGATTTCATTCGCTCCTGCTCTGTCCCGCGTGCAGACACCAGCCCGCCCCCTTTGCAAATGTCGACGCCCCGCCCCCCCAAGGCAACTTCAACGGGATTCAAACAAAGCCAAGCTGAAGCGGACCCTCTTACGTCCGTCCCGTCGGGGGGGCTTAATGATTTGCTCTCTCCGGCTTAGCCTGCAGGGGGCGACCTCTCCCCGCCCCGCCCCCGCCGAGCTCTGGGGGCCGACTCGTCCTCCTTTCCCCTTCGGCAAGCCTGTAACCCAGAGGGGGGTCGCTAGCCTGGGCTGGCCGCCCTCCTTCTCCCCGCCAGGAGGGCCGCTGCATCCCCCCCCCCCCCAGTGCCGGTGCTTCGGAGGCTTCGTTCACCCCCCCCCCCGCGCACTTCAGCAGCAGCAGCCCGCTGGCGTTCCCCTCTCCCTCCTCGCCTGCTGGGCCAGGGCTTGGCGGCGCCCCGAGTCTCTGGGCGAGTGCGGCGGGCGCGGCTTCCCCGGGAGCGCAGGTGGCCGAGCTGCATTCCCAGGGAGGGTGGCAGGCAGGCCCCGATCCCGAGCCTAACCTGGCAAGGGGCGGCGGCTCGGCTCGGCTCGAGGCAGCTGCTGCTCATGCTAATGACGCAGGTGCAGTCCGAGGGTCGGGGCTGCTGGCCGCCAGGTGCTGTCGCCGGGACCGCGGTTGCCTGGGGTGCTGCTCCCCCTCACAACAACGACCCCCCCCCCCAGTGCGGAGGGGCCACAGCAGGTTGAGATTCCTGTGTGATCCATACATGATCAGTATGGCGTGATAGTTAACCACAGAGGGAAAGTGGCAAAGAGGCGTCAGAAGCAACCGATGAATCCGCTTGAAGACTCACGGGAGCACAGACCCTTCTTTGAAGCAAGTTCCTCTTAAACCCATTGGCTTCAAACTGGTTTCAAAAACCCCAGCTATGGGTTTCAGAGGAGCTTTCTCCAAAGGGGCCATGGTCTTGCTTTAATGATGTGTTACAGGGAAACAAACCAGTGTGTGCATTTCTTTTTATCATTATAAGCAAATAGGACACCCAGGAGTTCTTGTCCCAGTTAAATTTCACTCCCCAAATACTCCTTTCCGGAAGTTCTGAGCAACAAGGAGCTGGTGGGTTTACAAGCGGGGAGGGGCTCCCCCAAGGCCGGCTGCCCGAGCGGGGCGCGGGGAGGAAGGGGCTGAAACGCAGCAGCAGACGCGCCCCGCCCAGTGGCCAGGCCGGGCAAGCGAGCCCACCGCCCAGCCGCCCCGTGCCCGGCTGCGGCTGGCCTCCCCTGACCCTGCCTGCTCCCCGCAGCTGCTGCTGCTGCTGCTGCTGCTGGGGCCTCCCCCGGCCAGGCCGCCTCCTCGCCAGCGCAGGGCGCCCTTCGGAAACCGCCGCCCCTGCCCTGCCCTGCCCTGCCCCGGCCGCTTTCAGTTTCGTTTCTGCCCCAAGCCGAGGAGGCAGCCAGGCGCCGCCGTAGCCAGAGGAGGCCCTTCTTCGCCGGCGCAACCAGGTAAAGCCCCCGCCGTGCCCTTCTCTGCGCCCGCGGGGAGAGCTGCGGCTCCCTCGGCGGCACAACCGTCCCTGGCGGCAGGCGGCGGCTCTCAGCCTGGCGCGGTAGGCCGCCAGCAAACTCCCGCCGGGACCCGCCTCTCACCGCACTGGCTGGCGGCGGCGGCGGCGGCAGCTCGGGGGGGCCCAGGACAGGACCCAGCCGCTGAACCTCCGTGGAGGCGCCACCAACAACCCACACGCAGGCGGCGGGCCACCCTCCGCTCCGCCTCCCTTTGGCACCTGAGCCCGAGAGGCCCCCCGCCGAGGGAGGTGGGCTGGCCGCGAGCCGGAGGCTCCCTTCACCCAGACCGGGCTAGCGGGGCGGGGGGGCGGCTTTGGTCAGCAGCGCTGCCTCTGGGGCGCTGCTGCTACTACTCCGGGGGCCGTGGTGGCAGGCGGCGCCCTCCTCGGAAGGAGTGCGGCGGGCGGGCGGGCGGGCAGCGGAGGAAGCGGCCTCCCCCGGAGGCAGCCAGAGGCTCCATCCTGCTCAGGGCTGCTGCACAACGCAAGTGCCCTGCTGGGCCGAAACCAGCCCCCGCTTGGCTGCGGGCGCCCAGGCCAAACCGGCTTGAGCACGTGGTGCCGCTCAAATTAACAAACCGACCAGTTGCTTGCGGCTCTCGCCCGCCGTCAATGGGCCCAGAATTGTAACCAAGGAGAGTGGCCAGAGAATTGCTCCTGGCCCTGCTCCGTCAGTGCCCCCCTCGCCCCGCCCCGCGCATGGCATGCCAGCCCCAAGCAAAGGCCGCGGCCTCTCCTCTCCCTGCATGGTCCTTGCTTGATCCGGCTGCAATGCTGGGCATGCTCAGAGGGGAGGAAGCCTGGCCGGGCACACCATGGAGCAAGCATGTCAGGCAGTTCCCAGCTCCTGTGTTGCTGCTGCAGGATCCCCGGGGCCAGGAAAAGAGTCCCTGCCGGCCGAATGTGGCCCCCGGCCTTACGCTGTGCAGGCCTGATCTAGCTCAACATTGTCTCTACGCAGACTGGCAGCGGCTTCTCCAAGGGTGCAGGCTGGAGCCTCTCTCAGCCCTAGCAGAGCTGCTGCCCGGGAGGGGCCTGGGAACCTTCCACATGCAAGCCCTCGGGTGCTCTCCCTTGGGTGGCCCCATCCCCCAAGGGGAGTATCTTCCAGGGCTCACACACAGGGTCTCCCATCCAAATGCAAACCAGGGCAAACCCTGCTTAGCAAAGGGGACCATTCATGCTTGCTGCCACAAGACGGCCAGCTTCTCTCCTCCTCCCTTGGGCACCCTTGGCTGGTGCTTCCACAGTGCCCCTTCCAAGGAGGCAGCCCCAGCAGGGCGCTTGCTGTGGGGCTGCCCTTGAAGCGCATATTCAGAAACGAGTGCACACTGCATCATCGGCTGTGTTGCTGTCGGGGCCTCTGGGGCTGATCATGTCTCACCCTCCCCCCCAGGTGGGTGGGGCTGTGCAGGGCAGTTTGCCAGGAGCGACTCGCACGGAAAGAGAAGTCGAGGCAAGCAGGAGCCACCCACAGAAGGGGCGCTGCTGCTGCTGCTGAAGCCAGCCACGGCACGTGGACACTTCTCCACGGGCCTCGATCCGCCACCCAGCAGACCCAGTCACGCCCCCTTCCCCAGAAAGCCCTCCCCACCGTTTTGTGAGCCACCCAGGGCAGGCCCGCTCCACTTCGGCCCTCTTGCCGATGTTGGCCTACCGCTCCCATAATCCCTGGCCACTGTTTAGCAGCAGGGGGTCATGGGAGTTGTAGTCCAGAGGCAGCTGGGGGCCCCAAGCTGAGCAGGCCTGGCCAGGCAGTCTATCAATGGAATACGTGGAACCAGTAAGCCAGGGCAGCCCCCCGCTCTGCTGCCCTGCAGCCCCAAGACTCGGGGTGTCTCCCTTCTCCATCCAGGCCCTGGAAGGGATGGGGGCTCGGCCCTCAGGGGCTCCTGCCTTTCCTCAGGGGGTTCCACAAGGGCCGGAGGGAAGCCCAGCCTTGGTTTTTTGAAAAGCCCCAATGTGGCCGCCCACTACACACTCTCCGGGAATCTCGCTGCCCGCTCCCTCCCTCCCTTGGCTTCAGCCCACTTGAGCTGAGCGGCTCAGGAGAGCTGGTCTTGTGGCAGGGAGGCCGGATGGCCCCCCTTGCTAAGCAGAGTCCCCCTTGGTTTGCATTTGGATGGGTGGCTCCAGGTGAGCGCTGCAAGGCAGTCCCCGGAGGGCCAGGAGGTGCCAGGTTCGGCCCTCCCTGCCTTACGCTGAGCCAGGCCCTTGGTGCCTCTCGCTCAGGGGTGCCCACCCTGACTGGCAGCAGTGGCTCGCCAGGGCTTCAGGCTCAGGGCTTTTCCCTGGCCGGGCCTGGGACCTTCTGCCTCTCAGATACAGCCATGCTGCCCCCCCCCCGCCGCCCCCCGCTCCAGGATCTGGACTCCTGCCTGAAACCTGGGAGAGCTGCTCCAGTCTGTGCCGGCAGTTCTGAGCTAGATGAACCGAGGCTCTGGCTCCTCGGCAGAGGGCAGCGTCCCGTGTCCCCATATGGCCGCTCTGCCGTCCCTCTGGCCTGGGCCCACACTCCCTCCGTGGCAGCTCTCCTCCCAGCCCTGCCCCCCCCCTCACGGAGGAGGGAGCACGACACCGCTGGCCGGCTGACCGGCCGGAGGAGCTCCTCCTCAGCGGAAGGGCCCCGACCCGCAGGCCTTGCCCTCCCGCCACCGCCGCCCGACGTGGGGGCAGCAGCAGCAGCAGCGGGGAGCTCCTGGCCGGCCGGCCGCTGGGCCTCGTCTCACCCCTCCGGGCCTCCTCTTGCTCCCTGCAGGCAGCTCCAGTCCTCTCCTCCCACAATGGCCGCCCCCGGTGGCCCCTCCCTCTCGGAGGCCCTCACCAGCAGCTTCCTGACTTGCACCATCTGCCTGGAGCGCTTCTGCCAGCCCAAGATCCTGCCCTGCCTGCACACCTACTGCTGCGCCTGCCTGGAGAGGCTGGAGGCCGGCCGCCAGGCGCTGCAGTGCCCCGAGTGCCGCCAGCGGGTCCCGCTCCCGGCCGGCGTGGGCAGCCTGCAGACCAACTTCTTCATCAACGGCCTCCTGGACCTGCTGGCCCGCCCCGCCGCCGCCCCGGCCGCCCCGCCCACCTGCAGCCTCTGCCCGCTCCTCGGCCGGGGGGCCGGCCAGCCCGCCGCGTCCCGGTGCTTGGACTGCGCCGACGACATGTGCCGGGCCTGCGCCCGCGGGCACCGCTGCTCCCGGCTGACCCACGCCCACTGCATCGTCGCCATGGAGGGCTACCTCTCCGGCCAGCACGACGAGGAGCTCCGCAAGCGGCAGGCCTCGCGCTGCAGGGAGCACCCGGGCGAGGAGCTGCGCTTCTTCTGCAGGCCCTGCGCCGCCGCCCTCTGCCGCGAGTGCCGCCTGGGCCCCCACCTGGAGCACCCCTGCCTCCCTCTGGCTCAGGCGGCCCAGGAGCGCCGGCCGCTCATCGCGGGCCTCCTGGCGGGCGTGGAGGAGAAGGTGAGGCTCATCGCCCGGAGCAGGGCCGGCCTGGAGGAGCGGCTGCAGCGGCTGGAGGGGCAGGAGGCCTCCATCCGGGAGGCGGTGGAGCGGGCGGGCGCGGCGGCCCTGCAGCAGCTGCTGGCCCACCAGGAGGAGGTGCTGGGCCAGCTCTCGGCCTGCGTGGCGGAGCGGAGGAAGGCCTGCGGGGCGCTGCGGGCCGAGCTGGAGCTCCAGGAGCAGGTGGCCTCCAGCACCGTGGCCTTTGCCCAGAAGGTGCTGGGCCTGGGCCGGGAGGCGGAGGTCGTCTCCCTGGAGCAGATGATCTCCGAGAGGCTGAGGCAGCTGCGGGATTTCTCTTGGGAGCCGCTCTCCTTCCGGCTGCCCCGGCTGGAGCTTCTGCAGAGCAGCTGCGGCAGCCTCTTCCGCCTGGAGTGCGACCAGGAGGAGGAGGAGGAGGAGGAGGAGGAGGAGGAAGCCACCAAAGGGACCAAGAAGAAGAAGAAGAAGAGGAAGCCACAGCCACAGCAGCCGCAGCAGCCGCCCTCCCCGAGAGAAGCTGGGGAGACCCCTGGGCAGGGGGCCCTGCTGGGTGAGGGGGGTCCTGGCCCTGCAGAAGCCCCCACAGCCCCTGCCAGGGAACCAGAAGCCCCCCGGCTCACCCCCAGGCCTCTCTTCTGGTGCAGCTTCTGGGTGAAGATCCCCAGTGACAAGAAACGGCCCCAGGTCACCGGCATCTGCCCCTTTGGCTCCGCTGAGCTCCTGGTGGCTGATGCCATGAACCGGAAACTCAAGCGCTTCTCGCTGCAGGGAGAGTTCAAGGGCACCATCCCGGTGCCGGACAACGTGGCCCCCTTCAGCGTGGCTGCCGTGGGCAGCAAGGTGGCCTTCACGGCCGGGTCTCGGCTCTACCTCTTGAACGGGGAGGGGGGGCTGGTGTGGCAAAAGGCCCTCCAGCTGGGGCAGGCCAGCCACGCAGTGACCGCCCTGGAGGGTGGCCACGTGGTGGTGAGCGTGGCTGGGCGCTTGGAGGTCTACGACTTGGAGGGGCGGCTGGTGCAGAAAGTGGTGCCCGAAGGCGGCAGCCAGGAGCGGTGCCTGGTCTTCTTGGCCCGCTGGAAGGGGGGGCTGGTGGGTTCCGACTGGTACCGGCACAGCCTGGTCATGCTGCAGCGGAGCGGGCAGCTGGTGGCCGAGTTGCGCCCGGAGCAGCTGAGCGGGTGCCAGCCGGGCGCCGTCTGTGCCGATGCCGCAGGGACCGTCTACGTGGTGCTGCGGGAGGTTAACAAGGTGGCCGCCTTCTCCAAGGATGGGGAGCAGCTGGGGCTCTTCCTCACCGCTGAGGACAACATTGACCGGCCCCGGGTGGCCACCGTGACTCGGGAGGGGCGCTTTGCGGTGGCCCTCAGCAACGGGACTGTCCACATCTTCAAGATCAGGTATCAGGGCAAGTGACTCTGTCTGGGGAAGGCTGTGTAGGCTGTCTCTGTGTGTGTGAGAGAGAGAGATCCCAAGCAGCCGCCCCTGAGTGTAGTCGTGCCAGTGTGTCTGGGAGGAGCATAACAATGCCTCACAGCGGGGGGGGGGGGGTCTGAAGGCCGCACATGGTCAGTGGGGGCAAACGGGATTCTTTGTGGGCATCAGGCCCATGCAGTGGACTGGGGTGACAGCAGACTCTGGCCCCGCAAGGGCTGGCTGGCCCCATAACCACACCCAGGCCTCCAGCTCTTGGGCCCATTCAAGGCAAGTCAGCTGGAGACTTTGCAAGGGGGCCTGAACCTCGCCCCCCCCCCGGCCAAGGGACGAGACTGGGGGGGGGGAAGGCTGTGACTTGGGCCCAGCCCCCTCCCTGCTCCAACAGAGAACAGGCCCTAGGAAAGAACTCTGAGGGGTCTCTGAGGGCCAAGGTCGGCAGGGTGCGGGGAGAGAACCGGACCCTCAGGGAGGAGAAGGCCCCGAGCAGTGGGTGGCTGCTGGCCCAGCCTTCCTTCGCGCAGCTTCAGGCTGACTCCGCTGTGCCAAAATGCCGATGCGGCCCTTGAACGGCCGGCCACATGCTCGGGGGGTGGGACGGGATGGTTTTCTTTTAAGAAACGTCAACAATCTTCATGGCTAGACTGAGGAGCTCAAGGTGTCCTGTTCTTCCGACCCGCACGGTCCTCGTGTCCATACTCCTCCCTGTCCAGGCTGGGAGGGTGGTTGGAGACGGGCCCCTCCCGGGCCTGGGAAATGGGCCTCTGAGTTGCCCCCAAGGCTTGCTCCCCCCTTGGTGGCTCTTGCCCTCTGCTCCCCACCTGCCCTCTGCCCGCACCAGCTGGCTTCATCGCTGGCCTTGCCCATTTTGTCCAGGGGGAACTCCCGCCTCTTCCAGCCCATGCCAGGCCTGGTGCAGTGGCTAGAGTGCTGGACTAGGACCGGGGAGACCCAGGTTCAAATCCCCCTTCAGCCATGAGACTTGCTGGGTGTCTCTGGGCCAGTCTCTTCTCTCTCAGCCTAACCTACTTCTCAGGGTTGTTGTGAGGAGAAACTTAAGTATGTAGTACACTGCTCTGGGCTCCTTGGAGGCAGAGCAGGATATAAAATGTAAAATAAATTTTAAAAAGCTGCTCCCCTTCCTATGATCCGTGCCTTTGTTACCTGGCACCTTGCAAGGTCCCCGTGCACCTCCTGGGCTCCTGGCCGGGCCCTCTCTGTGGCTGCCGCCTTCAGGGCTCTGGCCGAGGCTCCCTGTCACAGTAAGAGCCTCTCCACCTCTGCTTGCTTTTAGAAGGACCCTCCAGACGCAGCCGTTTTCTCAGGCTTTTAATTTTGAAATTAATTTCAAACTGTTCAATTTGTTTTTATCCTGTGGAACTGATTGAGCTTTTTAATCTGTGGAATTGTTACCATTGTTTTTACTCTGTGTTATATTTGTTCTTTCCAATTCCGTTCACTGCTCAGGGATACACATATCAGGCTGTACGTAGATATGGCAGGTCAGCCAAGATATGGGGGGGGCTCTCCTTCCGCTCCTCCTGCTCCCCAGCCCCAGAGTCGCCTCCTCCTGGTGCCCTGGCCTTCCACACCCTGGCCCTGGGGCTGGCTGCCACCCCTGGACTCGGAGCTCTCCATGGGGCTAGCTCCGCTGGGCAGTGACTTGGGCCTCCCTGCCTGCCTCCTCCCCGGGCCCTGCAGGCCATGGGGTCTCTGTGGCGGGGGCTGGTCCCCACATGCAGCTACAGGGATCATCCTGGTGGCCAAGTGGCGTGTGCGGGGCCTGAGAACCCGCCCTGTACTGGCTATGGTTGGCCCACCACCTACCCTCCTCGTCAGGAGCATCCTAAGGAGCTTCAGGGGCTGCCAAAAGAGGCACAGCTGCGTTTGCTCCTGTTGTGAACTACACCTGGTTTCGCACTCTGTACATGCTCAGAGGGAAAGAGGCAAAGTCACATCATACACAAACTGAATTGGTTCTTGGAGATGGTGACCATGTAGGATCTGGGCGCGCAAACAGAGACAGAGAGAGACACACTCAGAAAGTTCAATGGGCTTTATTGTAAAAAAGTTGTTCATCAGGACAAATAAAAACATGTTTCCGATTCAAGGTGTAGTGTAATGTGCCTAACTAACATGTGTGTGCAATTAAATCTTCCTAGAGCCTAATACAATTCAGATACAGACAGAAAAAAAGGGGGAGGGAGGGAGGGAGGCTAAGGGCTGGTATGGTTTGGGGGATCGGAAATTAGTAGGGGGAGAGGTGAAGGGGGGGCAGGAGAAGGGGAAGGGATGAGGGGACCCAAGGCTTGCAATGGAGCAGCATATGACCAGGATCAGAGAGACTTGAGAGCGGTGGATCTCTTCAGCTGAGACAAGAGGCTTCTTGGCGGGAGACAGGAACGTTTTGCAGCTGCTCAGATCACAGCTGAAAGCACCATGGCTGGGGAGTCTTGGCTTCTCACTGCGCAGTAGAAGTCACAGACAGGTAGCGTAAATGCCCGTAGGCACAAGACTGCTCACTCTCTGTCTAATCGCCTCATTCTTATAGTGTATTTCCCTTTGATCTGTTCAGAGATCTATTCAAATCTCATCTTTTCCTGGGTTCCCCAGAAGGGGTGACAAAGCTGTTACTTTCTGGACAATGTCTTTTAATTATTCAGGATATTGGCCAGTTCAGAGAAATCTGAATCCCATCTTCTGCAAACTGTGCACTTGGAAGGGAGCGGGAGGGGGAGCAAGTGTCAGTAGAAAGACTAAATCTACAGGTGTTCTCCTAGGGTGGGATTTCTATAGACCGCAACTGAAAGATCCCCTGTAGGCATAGCGTGGCCATCATTGACAATGATTAGCATAGATTTCTTGCACAGACATTATCTGATAGTGAGTTACATTTTAGCATATTGATTAGCACAGGCCCGGCCCTTTGTGTTTTCTTAAGTATCCCGTTCACAATGCAATGCTGGAATGCGCCTCTCCCTTTGCAGAGCGGGCAGTTCACCCAGAGTTCAGGTGTGATTTCATTTCTTGATATAAAATGAAATCAGACCCAGGCCTGTATTTCACATACTTCTGAGTTGGTACCTCTGGTTCTGATATATGGACCGTCCACAACACTCCCACCCTGTGTGCTGCCTGCAGGCTGGCCATTTGTCAGGTAGAGCTGTGCAATTAACTGTGCTGCTCTTCCTGATTAATGCCAGCCTGTAGGTAGCATTGCTCCCATTAACGCTGCGGTGGGGTGGGGTGAGATGGGGGCAAAGAGCTCCAGGAAAGAGAAGCCGCTGAGCATCCTTTGGTGCCCCCCCCCACCCATTAGGAGGAGTCAGTCGCTCCCGACTAGGATTAAACTACCGTCAGGATCTGCAAACCGTCTGATGGATCTGATTGTATCTGCCTGCCAAGGAGCCGCGTGCCTGATGGGGGCGGCCTCTGTCATCTTGGAGCGAGAGCATCATTTCCACAGACGTGCCCTTCACCAGTCCCCTAATCCAGTGCAATGGACACTTTGCACCCCACCTCCTCCTCTGTGGGGACGGCCACTGGAAAACTCCTGGAACTGGGGGCAGGGGTCAGCTGTCAACCTGAGCCCTCGAGCCTACCTCTGATTGGTGGAAGGGGCTGATGGCCCTCCAGGTGCTCTGCCCACTGAACGCTTTCCCAGGTCTGTGTTGCCTTGGCTGAGATGTCAGCTATTCTCCCTCTACTTGCTGGGCCATTCTTCATCTTCCCCTAGATGTGCCAGTGCTTTGCTTTTGAGACTGTAGGACGTGTTAGGAGCTAGAGATGAGGCTTTGCTTTCTTCCCCTAATGCCTACCTGCTCCCCGACCCCACCTTGGTTCCTGGAGAGTAATAAAGCAAACTTTCAGAGATCACAATCTCGCCTCGTGCGTGTGTTGCTCAGGGGCTCGGGAGTTGTGGCTCCCCACAGAGCTGACCTCTTGCTTGAACTACATTTAAAAGGGGAAGGTAACAGAAGGGGGGACGGAACCCGGTTCCTGCTCTGCGGAGACAGCGGGGATCCTGCAAAGGCTGGTTCAGACCAGACTGGAAGCAGAGAGCGGTAGCAGTGACTAGCAGACACCGTGCTGGGATGACTCAAATCTGACGGTGGATTTGAATCTCGTAAATTCAGCCTCAGCCGCATTGCGAAAGGGCCTGAAAGGTAGATCAGGGTGTGAAAGACAGTGGGCAGGTGAGCAAAGCTGTGGGGAGGGGGGCTGGGTGGGGGATGCTACGTGACTGCAGGGGAGGGATCCTGGCCATTCCTTCCCTTGGCAAAGGGAAAGCAGAACTGACCTCTGCTGGGGTCATTCCATATTGTGGCCACCAGGGGGCGAAGCCAAGCCTGCTCTCATTTGGGCCACGATTCCATGTCAGGCTTTGCAAAAGATGTGTGACCCACTTCCTTGGAAGTAGGAGAAGAAGATGTACCTTCTGGGCAGAAAAAGAGGAAGCATCTGACTGATGTGCACATCGGAGCAGCTTGCAAGAAAGCAGACGCTGGGGGGTGGGGCGGAGAACGGGTTCGGGCAAGCATCAGCCAAGGGCCGTTCTGGAGAAGCAGGCCTTCAGGCTCAGGGGGCAGACCCATATGACTGGGGCATGGAACTCCCAATGGGCCTGTTTTACACAGTGGCCTACCAGATGCCCCAGAGAGCCCACAAGCAAGAGGCAAGGGCATGCCCTCTCTCCTGCTGTTGCTCCCCTGGGACTGGTATTTAGTGGCATCCTGCCTCTGAGGCTGGAGATGGCCCACAGCCACCAGACTAGTAGCCATGGATAGACTTGTCCTCCATGAAGTTGTCCAAGCCCCTTATAAAGCCAAACAAGCTGGTGGCCTTGACCACATCTCATGGCAAATAATTCCATAGATTAATTATGGGCTGTGTGAAAAAGTACCTCCTTTTGTCAGTCCTAAATTGTCTGACCTTCAGTTTCATGGGATGACCTTGATTCTAGTGTTGTGAGAGAGTGAGAAAAGGTTCTTTGCCCATTCTCTCTACTCCATACATAATTCTATACAACTCTATCGTGTCTCCCTCTTTTCCAAACTAAAGAGCCCCAGATGCTGTAGCCTTGACTCGTAAGGAAGGTGCTCCAGGCCGCTGATCATCTTGGCTGCCCTCTTCTGCACCTTTTCCAGTTCTACAATGTCCTTCTTAAGATACGGTGACCAGAACTGCATGCACTATTCCAAATGTGACCATACCATAGATTTCTATAAGGGCATTAAAATATTAGTAGTTCTGTTTTCAATCCCCTTCCTAATGATCCCTAGCGTGGAATTGGCCTTTTTAACAGCTGCCCTTGACATTGAGTCGACACTTTCAAGGAGCTGCCCACCACGACCCCAAGATCCCTCTCCGGGTCAGTCACCAACAGCTCATTCCCCATCAGCATGTCTGTGAAGCTGAAGTTTTTTGCCCCAATATGCATCATTTTGCATTTGCTTAATAATGCTCAGGCTCATCCAATGCAGATTAGAGCCCTACAAGGAAAGGGAAATGCCAGATATTCAAGCTGTTTTCAGAAAAGGCCAAGAAACAGGAGACATCATTGCTGATGCACGATGGATAATTGAGAAAGCCAAAGAATACCAGAAAGAAGTCAATATGCACTTTATGGACTACAGAAAAGCCTTTGATTGTGTCGACCATGTCAAGTTGTAGAATATCTTTAGGAAAATGGGCATCCCAGAACATCTCATTGTTCTCATGAGAAACCTACACACAGGGCAGGAAGCCGCAGTCCAGACGGAACATGGTGAAACAGACTGGTTCCAGATCAGCAAAGGAGTAAGACAAGGCTGTATATTTGCTCTGTATTTATTCAACTTATATGTTGAACTGAGAGAAGCTGGATTGGAAGAAGATGAGTGTGGCTTTAAAGTTGGAGGAAGAAACATCAATAACCTGTGCTACTCTGATGACACCACTCTGTCCCCTTATCTCATGATTCAAGCACCTTGGGTGGGGAACTTTACCAAAAGGTTTTTGGAAGTCCAAGTATACCTTCGTCCACACAGGCCTGTTGACCCTCTCAGAGAACTCCAAAAGGTTAATGAGGCAAGACTGGCCCTTGCAGGAGCCAGGCTGGTTCTCCTTCAGCGGGGCTTGTTCTTCTGCATGTTTAAGAATTTTGTCCTTAAGTGTGCTTTCCATCCATTTGCTCGGCACCGAAGTTAAGCTAGCCTGTAATCTTCCAGATCCCCTCAGATCCCATTGAAACTTTGAGGCCCATTTTGGCCTTTACTCCCCTTCCAGGTATTCTAGCAAAATTGCTGTGCTTCCTGGAGAGGGGAGGAAATGTGGGCCAGGCCCGCTGGATGCCAAGGGCGGCTGCTGGGTTGCAGAATCAGGCCAATGGCTTTATCCAGGAACTCTCCAACTTGCCTGATGGTGTGGCCTGCCTCTGTCACGCAGCAGCAGCAGCAACAGCAGCCGCCGCTGCCCTGGGCCTGTGAGACAGGAGCACCTGCCTAAAGATTGGGGATGTGTGCCACGGGGGGGGGGGCAGCCCTTCCATGAGGTGAGGCAGCCTCCACCGGCTGCAGGTTCTTGGGGCACCAGCAGGGCCGCCAGACGCCCTCCTGCTGCAAAAGAGGAAGGGTGAGGGGCACAAGGGGTGCGGGGTGGCGGCCTCTGGCGCCCGGGCTCAGGCACCCGGAGGTCTCCAGCCAGCACTGCCGCAGGGCACCGCCTGACTCAGCAGGCCAGCTACAGAGCGGCTTCCTCCTGCCTGCTGGACTGCGCTGGGCCATCCGGCTCAGGACGGATCCCCTCCAGCGTCTCCAGCAGGGCTCTCCCCCATCCCTGCCTGGAGGTGCTGCCGCCCGGGATTGATGGGGGGGGCTTCTGTGGGCCCAATGGGGGCTCTCCCTCCCCGAGCGACGGCCCCTCCCCAACTGACAGGCCCTCTGGACGTTTGCGGTAATCTCTGGAAGGGTTGGCTGCTTTTCGGTAACGCCATTTGTCTTTAAAAGCATGGAGGTGCCCTTTCTTAAAGACAAGTCTGCAGAGGAGAAGGGCGATCACAGCAGCCAGGAGGAAACAGAGGCTCCCTGGACAGATCTGAAATGCCAGATCTATGCCCTGCATAAGAGCAGGGAGGCCACTTTGCACACCCCTGGAAGTCCCCTCCTCCACACAATGCAGAGTTCTTGTGGCGTTTGCTGCCCCAGGATGTGGTGGCGGCTAAGAGGGCTTTGAAAGGGGATGAGACACAATAGTGACGGGGAAGGAGGAGGTCTGTTAATTAATGGCTAAATGGAGCCTCCATGCTCAGAAGCAGTCCACCACAGAGTATCAGCTGTGGGAAGCTACCATGCGGGCAGGGGTGGCTCCTGCCTTCCTGCCCTGCTTGGCTTGTGGGCTTCCCAGAGGAAAAACAAGATGCGGAACAACACGGACCCGCCTTGGTCTGATCAGCAGCTGGCCTGAGTTCTTCTTCAGGGCTGAACTGGAACTCGGGCCTCGGGAACCTCTCCAGCAGGTCTCCCCTCGGCTATCTCCATGACACAGGAGGGTGCAGCCGCCAGTTATGCAACCAGGCTGCGTAATGGCATTCTTGCATGCCGAAGGCGGATTACCAGACTAATGGCAGGAGGCAAGATTCCCGGGGAACGTGGCCTGGGAAGAAGGCGCCCTCCCATTGCACCTGTGACCGTTCAAGGGGAGGGCCTGGGGCTGGCGGCCCTGCCCTCAGGGGCTGGTGAAGGCCACCCGATTTGGTGCCAGGGCCCTGGCTGGAGGAGGCACTCAGTGCAGCCGCCGCGCTGGAGCGGTGTGGCTCGGGCAGGGCTTCGCCTGGAGGCCTTCTGGGAAGCGCCCCCCTGACTCCCGGGGTGATGCCAATGACCCCCCGCAGGGGCCTTGCACAGCACAGCTCCCATTCATTGGCACAGGAGAACACCCTGATGGATTGGGTGCGGCGGGGGGGGGGCACAATTTGGACAGTCTGCCTCCTGGCCTGAAGGAGGGTCTGCGGGTGGGGCCGTCTAGCCAAAGCCACAACCGCCTCCCCCCGCCCCGCATTCCGCCCCCCCCCGTACCATCCTTGGGAAAGCCAAGAGGCTGAGGGGTTAGGAGTCAGTCGGGGGAAGGGCTGGGGTGAGCCGAAGCCTAAACCTCGCCGGATTCACACCAGGCTGGCGCGAGAGGGGCCGGGAGCGCCCCGAGAAAGGCAAGCGAGCTCCAAAGGGCTTTTAGAAGCCACGGAGTCGGTGGGCTGAACAAGGGCCCCCCGCCCCCCCGCCCCAAGACCCAGAAGGCCGCCTGGAAAGGCCTGCTGCTGCGGCTGCGGCTGCGTGGAGCTGCCTTGTGAGGGCCGGGGGCGGTGTTGGAGGAGGGGCTGCTAGCCGGGGCAGGGAGGAGCGCTCTCGGGGGGGGGGCGCCTCCTCTCTCCCCCCCCCCGCGGTGCTAAGCAAGGACCACCTTGCCGGTCTATAGCGGGAGGGGGCGTGTCCCTTCCAGGCCCCTCCCCTCCTCAGCCACCCGGGAGCCCATGTGTGCAGGATGGGCTGGCCCGCCCGCCGGCCCGAGCCCCTCCCTGGCGGCGGCATGTTTGGACTCATCCACATCTGGCTGGAGGGGGCGTGACTCAGCCGCCTGTGAGCCCGCGGGAACGGGAGCTGCTGAGGAGCGCCTGCCCCCCCCCCCACGCAGAGTCACATTGAGTTCCTCGTGCTCAGCTGCTCCCGCCGGGTGGCAAATTTTGCCAGAAAATGCCCCCCAAGGCCATGAAGTAGGGGGACCAGACCTCCTGCTGCGCGATGGGTGGGGGGCATCTGGGGAAGAACTCCGCCCAGCCCCTGTACGTGCTGCTGCGGGGCCCGGACACAGAGCAGGCGGGGGGGGGGCTGCTGCACGTGCCTGCGCTCCCCAGATCTCTCACCCCCCGGAAGCAGCCCGCCTTCGGCGCTTTCTCCCCCTCGACGGGGTTTGCAGCAGTCTGGGACGCCGCCGCCGCCCGGCCCAGCTGAGAGTCCAGCCTCACCCCCCACCCCCCGCTGTCTTCAGCCCCAACAGGCTGAGGCCCGGCCAGGAGGAAGTCAAGCCCTGCAGAGAGACAGTCTCGGCAGATGCAGACGCGGGGGCGGGGGGGGGCTGTGGGGATTGGTCTGCGGGGGGGGGCGGGTTGCGAGGGGCAGGCGCTCCCAGCTGAGGCAGAAGCCGGGGGTAGTTGGTGGGAGGTCTGGCCCCTGAGTCAGTGGGGGGGGGGTATGGAGGAGGCGGTGGCGGCGGCAGCCCCCCCCCCCAACTGGAAGAGAGTGGCCAGGAGCCCTTCCACCCTCAGCGCCTGAGGGAGACCCCCGGCGACTGGCTGCAGTCCTGAAGCGAGGAAGCCGCCTTCTCCCCAGTGAGCCCTTCAGGTTGCAGGAGGAGGGCAGCCCTGTCGGGGGGCCCAGGTGCTCCAGCGGCTGGCCCCTCCCCTGCGATTAGGCCCACCACCCCCAACTGGTATGTAGGGGTCACCTGCTTTCAGAGGCTGCAGTTGGCTCTCCTGGCTAGAAGCCATCTACAGGCGTCTCCCCCTTTGCAGGGATTTGTCTAGTTTCCTAATAAAAGCATCTTAAGCCAGTGGCCATCACAACACCTTGTGGCAGAGAGTTCCATATGTCAATGAAGCAGGGTGTGAAGAAGCCCATCCGTTTCACTGGGTGACTCAGCTCTAGTGTGTTCTGGCAGGAGGAGGAAAACCTTCTCTCTCTCCACCTCCTCCAGTGTTGTAAACCTCTGTCAGGTTCCCCGCCGCTGGAGCCAATGATGTGGGGTGCAGGGGCCTGTCTTGCCGGGGCAGCCTGAGGAGCCCCCTTGCTCCCGAGGGCAAGGCTCACTTCCCAGCCTGTCGGGCGTCTCTCTGGCCCGCCCTGTGCACCAGCAGCCGCTCATCCGAACAAGCTCCAGGAAGGAGAGGGAGCTGTGCACCCCTTGACACGCACGCACACCCCGGTTTGTCACAGCCAGCCTCTCCCGCTGTCTGCTGACCTCAGTCCCTCTGGCCACTCTTGGCCACTCAGCCGCCGCCCTGCTTGGAAAGCCCCTGCCGGCCAATTCTCTCCTTGGACCTCCCCCCCCCCTCGAGCACTGCCCAGCGCCTGCCTGCGGGGCCCAAGAGTCCCTCAGGAAACATCTGGGGGGGGGGGAGGAAACGAGGCCTTGTTGGAGAAGCAGCCGGAGAAAGGCAGGAAAACAGGAAGGCCGGCTGAGTGTGCCTTGGCCAGACGGGACACCAGGCAGCCAGTGCGACGGGGGTGGGTGGGGGTGCGGCTGGAGCCGGTCACAGTGATTCATGCCGGGGGGGGGGTTCTGGCCGGGCTGGCAGTGAGCCAGGGCTGCCCCATCGGAGACGGCCATTTGGCCACAGCTGTGAGCCCGGTGGGCTTCAGGGAAGAGACTTCGCCTGAGCTTCTGGGGCCACTGCTGCCCCTGGAGTTGGGCCCTGGGCCCAGCTGGCTCTCTCGGGGCTGCTCTCCAGGGTCTGCTGAGCTCTGGCAGCAGCCCCCACAGAGGGAGACGCCTTCTCCTCGGCCGGCCCAGTGGGCCAGCAAGTGGCCGCTTGGACCCATCCCGAGCCTGAGGTTTCTGAGGCAGGACCTGGGGATGTCCCAAGCAAGCCTGCCCACCCAGGAGATGTGGGGCCAGACCTGGTCCCAGGGCTGAGCCCAGCAGCGACAACCCAAACCTGGCCTGGAATTAAGGCTTTCCTGCCCAGTTTCCGGCCCCCAGCCGAGCTAGTCGGCACCAGAGAGGGAGACCCCCCGTGGAGCGAGACAGCCTCTAGGTCGGAGGTCCGGCTCCAGTCGCCGCCAACTCCTCCTTTGGTGGTCACACAGAGACAGGCCTTCTCGGCTGCTGCCCCAAGATGGTGGAACGCGCTCCCTGCTGAGATACGGTCCTCCCCATCTCTGGAATTTTTTAAAAAAACATTTGAACACCCATTTTTTAACCCAAGCTTTCTCAGGTAGTTGTTTTTTTAAAAATAAATACTGTTTGTTTAATTTTATGGTTTTTAAATTATTGTATTGTTTTAACTTTTATATGTGTTGTTATATGTTGAACTGTAGCCAGTGTGATGTAGTGGTTAGAGTGCTGGACTAGGGCCGGGGAGACCCGAGTTCAAATCACTCTTCAGCCATGAGACTAGCTGGGTGACTCTGGGCCAGTCACTTCTCTCTCAGCCTCACCTACTTCACAGGGTTGTTGTGAAAGAGAAACTCAAGTATGCAGTACACCGCTCTGGGCTCCCTGGAGGAAGAGCCGGATATAAATGTAAAAATATTAATAATAAAACTTTTATATGTGTTTTAATTGTTGTTAGCTGCCTAGAGACCTATGTTTGGGCGGGGTATAAGCTTGATAAAAATGACTAAATCACTAAATAACTGTCCAGAAGAAGCCCCTCCTGCTCCAGGTGCCAGAAAGCAGCAGCCGCAGCAGATGGCAGGCCACACAGGCATGTTGGTGGGCTTCCTGTGGGGGCCATTGCTGGAGCCCAGAGGCTGGCCTGGAGGAACTCACCTTGGCCCTGATCCAGCCCAAGCCCTTCAGGCAAAGGCACCACCGCTCAGTAAGGGGGAGCCCCTTTCCCTCTGGGGCTGAGCTGGCCATGGCTGCTCCTGAAGAGCCGCCTGGGAGTGGCACTGGGGCATTGACCCCCCTCCGGTGGCCAGAGGGTCCCAGCACCCCACCATTTCCCTTGGCCCTTGTGGCAGGGGCCTGTGTGTATCTGTTTTCATTGCCAGAGCTCCACCTCAGGTCAGGGGGATTCAGAGAGAAGAGCAGGGGGCCTCTGAGCATCCCCAGAGTGCCTTTCCCGGCTGACACATGCCTGGGGTTAGGAGACACAGCCTCCGAGGGCATAATGGAGCCCGGGAGGGTTCCGGGGCCGGGGAGAGTTCCTCCAGCACCTCCCAGGGCAGGCAAGGCTGCTGCTTCTGGGACCCAGAAGGGGCGGCTGGAGCGCCCCTCAGAGGCCTGCTCGGTCACCCGCGTCTGGCCGGGCTTCCTCGGGTGATGCGGTGCTGAGTCGAATCGCCCCGGAGCAAAGGAGATAAGAGGCGTGCGGCTGGCGGGGGTGGCTGTGTGAGTGTGACTCAAGGGCGGCTCATCCGTGGGGCCAGCACGGGAGGGGGGCCGGGCCGGCTGGGCCTGGAGGCCTTGGGGGTGACGGGGGGGGGCAGGCAGGGGCCTTTCTCCGAGAGGGGCTTTTTCGCGCTCCTCCGATTAAGCGGCGGCGGCGGCAGGCCCGCTGGCTGGGGGAGCCCCAAGGAGCCGGGCGGGCGGCCCTTTGGCTCAGGTGGCGACGAGGTGCCGCCTCCGCCTCCGCCTCCTCCCCCCGCCGCTGCCGGCCGAGTCTTGCGTGCCCTGCTGCTGCCGCCGCCGCCGCCGCCTCCCTTCCCGTCTCCTCCAGCCGATCAATATTTGCCCACCGGCGGGCCGCCCGCTGCCCTGGGGATGCCCTGGGGATGCCCGGTCTTAAGCAAACACAGCCGGGAGGAGTTGCCCAGCCCAGCCCAGAGCTGCAGGCACCGCGGCGGCTTCAGGGATCTCCCCCGACCCTGCGCAGCCAGCTGGGCTTCTCTCCTTGGAGGCGCCGCCCTGAAGCAACCTCCAGGAGGGGGGGGTCACGCTGGGGAGCATCGGCGGGCGGGGGGCATCGGGAGCGCCGGGCCTGGCCACTGAGCAGGCTGGCGGGGGGGATGGGGGCGGGTGCCGGGGCTCAGCTGAGCAAGCGGGGGCTGAGGGACCTCCTTTCCCTTAAAAGTATTTCCAGTGCCAAGAGGCTTGTTGCTGGACTAGGGCTGGGAGACCCGAGTTCCAATCCCCCTTCAGCCATGAAACACACACTGAGTGACTCTGGGCCAGTCACTTCTCTCTCAGCCCAACCTACTCCACAGGGTTGTTGTGAAGAGGAACTGAACTATGTACACCTTTCTTCCTTGGAGGAAGAGCAGGATAGTAATGTAAAGAAAAGGGGGGGGGGGTACAGATAGCGGTTGTTTAGATTGTTTGCGGCATCTTTGCCAGTGAAAATAAAGCTTGATTATTTCTATTCCCCCCCCTCCTTTTTGTTCAGATAACAGTTTTTGTGCCTGTGACGCACTGGGCCCTTTTCAGCTCGACCTGGCTGAGGGCCTGGCAGGCGCCTGTTCTGATGGCAAACCAGGCAGTTGGATTCCTGGGCCGCTTCTCGATTCCATTAATGGGGGGGGGGGGTAACCATGCAGCTTGACCTGATGAACGGCCAGCCTGCAGGCAGCGCAGCTCTGGGGCGGGGTGGGAGAGAGTGGGAGAGAGGAGCAGCCCGGCCGGCCTGCTTTGGTGCCCTCCCCAAACTCTCCTGCTGGAAGCAGCAGCGGTGTGTGGGGTGTGTGTGTGTGTGTGTGTGTGTAAGGGCTGCCTGCATCTATCTCCTGGCCGAGTGGCTCCCGGAGGCGTCTGCTGGGCCTGAAGTGCTCTGGGCTGATCCAGCAGGGCTGCTGCTCTTCTGTTCTCAGAGGGCCTCCTTGTTCCCAGGGTCTGGCCACTGCTCCGTTCAGCCCTGGGGTGGGCCCAGGATGGAAGCTGTGAGGAGGACCCCCCCCCCGGGGCCAGGAAGACCCCCCCCACAAGGCGCCAATTTGCCGGCTGTGCTTCATCAAGAGAGAAAGTTGGGCGGAGAGGGCAGCCTGCAAACTCTGAGGAGGAGATCAGGGAGAGGAAGGTGCAGGGAAGGGGCTGTTCAGCGCCACAGCACAGAGGTGCTCTTAGCCCGGGGCTTCGGGGCCAAGGTCCAGGGCCTCCATGCTTCCTGGGGGGGCCCCAATCTCCTTTGATCTGTCCTGGGTGCTGTGCTGTGTGACCTAGAGGATCTAGGGGTTAGAAATCATGCTTAACTTGCAGTGGGGGGGGGGGAGCGGGGCTCCAAGGGCCTTTCGGCCCAGGCTCCCAAATTACCCAGGTGCCCTTCTGTGTATAAAGGCAAGAGGAGTCCGGGGAGCCGGGGGTGGGCCCAGGCGGGCGGAGGCAGCTCTGCCGGTCAGCTGTTGCACTGTGAGCAGCAGCGGCTCTTCTGGCCCTCTCTGTGACCTCCTGACTGCAGCCAGAGCCTTTTGTGCAGCTCCCATCCCAGGGAAAAGGCAGCCTCCCCACAGGGCTGGTTGCTTAGCAGCTGCTGCTGCTGCTGCTGCTTCAGTGGGTGGAAGGGAAAGTGATGGCCCTGCTGGAGAATCCCGCGGTGTGCCCACTCACCCGCCATTCCTCTCTGCTTAGTGGGGAGGCCAGTGCTGCTGCCTGGGCTCCAGCCCTTGGTGGCTTGGAGGCTTCCCAGCCCGGCTGCTGGGGCTGACCAGCCAGCTTGGAATGTCCTTGCCTGCCGGCCACTGGCCTCCTCCCAGCAGAACGGCCCTGCTCTCTTGATGGGGACACTGGGAGGGCCGGTGAGTCAAGGCAGAGCCCTTGCGGCCCTGGGGTGGGGGCGGAGGGTCCTCCTGGCCAGCCCAGGAGCTGAGTGGGTGGACCAGAGAAGCCAGGCGGGTGGGATAGTTGTAGGGTGAGTGTCCCTCGCAGGGCAAGGGAGAAGCAGCAGTGGGCTATTTGGGGCCTGTGACGTGGGGACGGGAGGAGCCAAGGCTGGGAGAGCCGCCTGGGGGGGTCAGCATTCCATGAGGCCCAGACCGGAGGAGGAGGAGGCAGGGGAAGAGGAGGCGGCACACCCCTGGGGCCTGTTGTCACGACACACACATGCACACCAGACAGCCCCCTCCCTCCCTCCCTCCCTGCATCTTTCCTGGGGCCGGGAATCGGTCTTTGGAGCTTGGCAGAGTGCCTGGGGTGTGAAGTTGGGGTGGCATGGAGACCCTGGAGGGCCATCGGATGGCACGTAGGCTTGCTGGGGCATAACGGGAGCCCAGCCGGGACTCTGCTTGCAAACCCTTTCCACTGCCAAGTGTTGGCCCTACAAAGCGGGTGGGGGCAGCGGGGAGGCTCATGTCTGCTGACCCTAAGATCAGCAGCATAGGTTATACTCTAGACACGTGCAGAGGGCCATCCCAACGATGGAGCCACAACAGATTGTGGCAGGACTTGTGTGTGTGTGTGTGTGTGTGCGCACACACATATCCCTTTCATGCACACAAGCAGACAATATCACACATTACATTCAACACTCACACAATGAGTTTACAGTGTACCCAGATCTGGACACAGGCCCAGCGACTCACACATTGTGTTGAACACAGGTACAGAACGACAGTCCCCATCTGCATCCTGCATTTCAGGGAATCTGCACCCGGCTTCACTGTTACAATGAATACTGGTACAGTCATTCACACAAAAACATGTATGAGTGTACAGACATCTGCATGCACATGCAGCGTAATAGACTGAACAACACACACACACACACACTCTCTCTCTCTCATGGTTTACCAGCAGGAGTGGGAGGGTGGCTCCCCGTTTCCTGCCCTCCCTCTGAACTTCCTGTTGAGCGCTGGGGTTGCCCCATGATCCAGCCGGTCCTTGACCGACAACAAGAAACCCCCAAGGCGGGGGTGAGAGATTCCCGTCTGCCCAGGAACCAGCCGCTGTGGTCATCAGCAGGGCACAGAGTTCACTCGTGTCCTCCCCAGCGGAAAGTCCATCTCAGCACGGGCCTGATGCTGCACTGCTGTTCTCCTCCGTCATGGATGCCGAAATCTGCTGAGTCAAAGCCCCAAACTGCAAAGAGGGCAAAAGGCTTCTGGTGCATTTGCACGGGGGCTTCTTTGGAACTAATTGCCTTCATTTCGGGATCCCGATCTCAGCAGCCGCCGGCTGGACCAGGAAGGAGGTGAAGGGAGCAAGGCCCCCCCCCCTCCTCCTCCTCCTCGCTGGAACTCTGTCTGTCAGGACAGACCCTGCGCTGGAGTCTCTGCCAGCCGGCCTGGCAAGCCGTGCTTCTTCGGGCCCATACACACGTCTGGTCTGGGGGGGGGGGATGAGCTGCTGCACAGTGATACCGCCCCCCCCGCCCCCCGGAAACTGCAGAGCAAAAGGGCCTTGTGAAACATAGGAAGCTGCCATTTACTGAGTCTGGCTCTTGGTCCATCTAGCTCAGGAGGAGCCTCTGCACTGACTGGCAGCAGCTCTCCCAGGTTCTGGGCAGGAGTCTCCTTTCCCAGCCCTGCCTGGAGAAGCTGCTGCCAGCCAGGGCCTGGACCGGGAGCTCCTGCAGGCCAAGCAGAGGCCCCCCTGCCCCAGAGCTGCGTTCCCACCCCCTTGTGAAGGAGCCAAAGGCCAAAGTGCTCTCAGAGGACACCACCACCACCACCACCTATGTATATCCCGCTTTTCAACAAAAGATTCCCAAGTGGTTTACACAGAGAAACAACAAAGGCGCCCCTGAACCAGGATCTGCTCAGACCCTCCGCCTCCTTGTCCGAGGGGAGCAGCGGCTCAGCTGCTTCCCACCATGATCCACACGGCCGTCTGATGTCCTTATAGGCAGATCCAAGGAGGACAAGCCTCTCGAGGGCTCCTATAGGCCCAGGGGAGCGACAGCCGGAGAGAGGGCCTGCCCCCTCCCCACTTCCCTGTGGCCTTTCCAAGGTGGGGGGGCCCCTCAGCCGGTGCGCAGGAGCATGCGCTGAGCCCTTCTTCCCGGGTGCGAGGAGGAGACCACTTCCAGACCGGAGGGGAGAGTCAGTCCTCCTTGTGCTGTCTGCTCTGCAAGGTGGAAGAGGAGCAAGGAGACCCTCGTGCCCATTTCAGGGAAGGCCAAGTGCAGACTGGTCACAGGGCTGGAGGGGGGAGGCTCCCCACCACCCCACACTCTCTGAGAGGCTGGCAATCAGGGCCGGCTCTTACCAGTAAGCAGAAGATGCGCCGCATCGGGGCGCAGTCTGAAGGAGGGCGTTGAGCTGATGATACCTCCTTAAAAAAAAATTAAATTCCAGCCACCGCTCGGCTGAGGAGATGGCTGCGAGGGTGTGTGTGTGTCCTACCGCCTACACCTCTCCACCAGCGGCGGAAGCCACTGAACAAGAGCAACGCTGTGGCCTGCTGTTTGGCCCGGCGTCGCTTCCCAGTTGCAAGGCACCGCTGTGCAGTGAAGTCTATTAAGTATCTCACAGTTAGGAAGCGACACCAGGCCAAGCAGCAGGCCACAGCATTGCTCTGATATCTTCTGCCGCTGCCGGGGGGCAGGGGTGTAGAAGGACACACACGCACCCCCACAGCCATCTCCTCGGCCATGCGGCGGCTTGAATTGGCGGGAGGCAGTGAGAAGAAAATGGCACCAGACACAGTGATGACGAAGGAGGTGGCTGGCGGCCCCACAAGGGAGCCCTGCAGCGGGCGGGCAAAAATCGCAGGGAGGAAGGAGCCCGGTGGGGAGAGAAAGTGCTGCGGTGGGGGGGGGGGACTGCCTGTGACAGGAGGAGGACGGGGACCTCTGGAACGCTCTCTTTTTCTCGCCAAGACTGCTCCATTATCTTAAATAACCAGGGCTTAAGCTGTGTAGGGCTTTATAGATTATAACCAGCACCTTGTATTTTGCCCAGAAGCGTATTGGTAGCCAAATAGCTCTTTTTAAGTATAGGAGTAATATAATTATAATTATATTATATACATATTATGTACATAATTAAGTAAAATTTTGAATACACACTAATTGTATTTATTTTGATTTTTCATTTTTTACTATAGCTGGGGTGGGGGGCGCTCAACAGAATGTTGCATCAGGGCGCCAGATCCCCCAGAGCCGGCCCTGCTGGCAATCCTCGACTAACCCCCACCACGGGGAAGGGAATGCCCTCCCCAAGGCAAGTGATGGCTAGTGGTGCTGGCTGTGCGTGTGTGTGTGTGTGGGGGGGAAGAGTCCCAAGGGTTGCCTCTTCTTCTCCCCGCCACGGGTGCGCCTCTCTCTTACGCTGGGCTCAGGCCCCCTAACCAGCCAGGTGGTGGGGCTCCGCGGGGGCCTGTGGGGGGGTGCCCTCTCACTGGCCGGCCTTGCTCCTCCGGCCGCCTCCCTCCAGGCTCTGCTGCCGCCCAGAGCCAACCTGCTGCGAGGCCTCTGGCGGGTGCCCGGAGACCCGACGGCAGCGATCCTTGGCAGGCTCCGCCGCAGCCCTTCAAGCGGTCAAGAGTCCCCGGCGACGGCTGGCCGGTCCTGGGAGTCGGCAAGCGCCGAGGCCGCGCACAGCTGCTCCTGGGGGGGGGGCAGCAGCAGCAGCAGCAGGCGTGGTGGGGGCGCCGCGGAGGGAGAGCAGCAGGTCCCCGGAGGAGGAGCCTCCCACTGCCGCTGATTCAGGAGGGGGCCGGGCTGCTGCGTGCAGGGACGGTGGTTTACTCAGCCCGGGCCGCGGCGGGCAGGGGGAGGCCCGGCCCGGCCCCGGCGGCGGGCAGCGAGTGACTTCATCGCGGCTTCCTGGCCGGCGGGCGGGGGCGGCGCGCATAAAAGGAGGCGAGCGCCCGGCTAGCCCGGCAGAACCCGCAGCCTCCGCACGCAACAGGTAAGCCCGAGCGCCGCCCTGCTCCCGGGCCGGCACTGGCGCTTGTCTCGGCGGCGGCCCTGCTGGCAGCCACGCACTTCGGGACCCCGCGACACGCGTCTGCCGCCAACCGCCTCTCCTCCTTCTTGGGCGCGGTGCGGCTCTTGGGTGGGCGGCGGCGGATGAAGCTGCCCAACCCAGCGCGCGCCCCGCCCCCGGTCGGCCCCAGCAGCACGCAGGGCACGCGGTGCCTCCTCGCCGGCCGCCCAGCCTGCCCTGCCGCTCGCGGCCCTCTCGCGCTGGCGATGGCTGGCGCCGGGGTCCTCATCGAACCCGGATCCGGAGGCGAGCCGACCCTCGCCCGCCCGCCCGCCCGCCCGCCGCCCCCCTCCAGGCCTCCGCGGCCCACGGGAGGAGTTTCCAGCGGCCGCTCTTTCGAGGTCCACCGCCACCAAAACCAAAAGGCCAAAAAGCAGGGAGGGGAGGCGTCTCCAAGCTGCCTCAGAAGCCGCCGCCGCCGCCGCGGCAGCCGTTTGCAGAATCCAGGGGCGGCCGCTGCAGCCGAGCTCGACCTCCTGACTGAGCGGAGCCGCCCTCGGGGGACGGGGTCGTCACGTCTAACTCCGCGTCTGGCTGCAGCAGCAGCGGCGGGCCGGCGGGTCCGCCTTCCTTCCGCCGCCCCTTCGATCTCCTCCCAGGCCCCGGTCCTCTGGGCGCTTGGCTGGACGTCTGAGGTGGTCTCCTCTCCTTCCTTCCTCCTCCTCCAGGATGCAGCTTCTCCTCGCCGCCGCCGCCGTGGCCTGCGTGGCCCTTTCTCAGGCCGCCCCCGCGGGGTCCCCTCCCGCCCCTGGCGTGGCCCGCGTGGCCAGGCTCTCCACCGACTTCGGCGTGAAGGTGTTCCAGGAGGTGGTGAAGGCCTCCAAGGACCGGAACGTGGCCTTCTCGCCTTACGGCGTCGCTTCGGTCTTGGCGATGCTGCAGATGACGGCCGCGGGAGAGACGCGGCGCCAGATCCAAGAAGCCATGGCCTTTGACGTGAACGGTGAGGACCGCGGGGGCGCGCGGCGGGGGGCGGGGCTTCTGGGCGGAGGCACCCCCCCCCCCCACACGGCTGCTGCCCAGGCAATGGCCCTTCCGCGCTCTCAGGCTCAGCATCCCTCCCAGGCTTGGAAGTGAATTTGGGAGCCGCCGCCGCCGGTGGAGCTCCTGGGCACCCTGCAGCCGCAGCAGCAGCAGCAGCATCCCCGCGTCAGGCTTGCAGTCATGGTGGGAAAGTGGCCGCCCTGCTTGTGATGGGGCGGGGGAGAGTCTGGCTCTGGCCTGAGACTCCGGGGATTCTTGGTGCCAGAGCCACGGAGGCCTGCCTGCGTCGAGATGGCCTGAAACAGAAGGAAATCCCTACTATTTGTAAACTCTGCAGAACGTGAAAACTGGCCCACTTCCCTGCGAGCGAGGCCTCTCCTCCTGTGGCCTGGGAAACCTGTGTGAGCAGGTTGGGGAAGGGACCCTTCTCTGCCCGAGTCCCTGCTGCTGCCAGTCCGTGCTGGTGACAGACAGAGCCATGATGAAGAGACCTCACGGGGTGCTCACTGTTCCCTCCTCCGCCCTCCCTGTGTGCTCGGAGGATGAACCGGCGCCCTCCTCAAGGGTGCTGGGCGGTGGGGGAGGGGTTGTCCCTGGCACCCGCGCCCTGCGCTCTCCTTGGAAGGCGTGCCTCCCCACTGCGCGCCCTTCAGAGCCCGTCTGCCCCTGGGTTCCAGTCCACGGCGCCGGTGACCCTTTCCTGCCTTCCTCCTTGCAGAATGGGGCGTTCCCCGAGCCCTGCGGCGGCTGCAGAAGGCGCTGACGGACCCGAGGAACGAGGACGTGGTGGACACCGCAGATGCCATCTTTGTCCAGCGGGACCTGGAGCTGGCCCCAGGCTTCATGCCGAGGTTCCACCGGCTGTTCCACCAGATGGTCAAGCAGGTGAACTTCACGGAGAGCGAGCGGGCTCGCCGCATCATCAACGACTGGGTGCAGCAGCACACGAAAGGTGAGAGCAGCGCCTGGCAGCCTGGGAGGAGGCAGGGGAGCCTTGTCAGTTGCAGCAGGGGGGGTTGGGGGGGGCGGGGTTGGGATGCCCTAGTGGGCGAGAGCGTGGGACTGTGGGAGCCTGGACTAGGAAAGGGATGGGGAGATGGAGTCAGTAGGATCTAATTGGCGGAACTCCCTGCCACATAAGAACAGCCCTGCTGGATCAGGCCCACGGCCCATCTAGTCCAGCATCCTGTTTCACACAGTGGCCCACCAGATGCCACCACTGTGTGGTGATGTTTGTGGGCTAAGGGAGCTTTATAAACACAGGTTTATGGACATCCAAGAGGAGGAGAGGTCTGTTAATGCCTACTAGTGCTGACCGATAGATGGAACCTCCATGTTCAGAGGCAGTATGCTGCTGAGCGCTCTGTGCTGGGAGGCAGCAAAGGACAGCTCCTGCTTGAGTACCTGGCTGGCCCCCATGGGAAGCAGCTGGCCCAGAGGGAGCCACATGGGCCCAATCCAGCAGAAAGGCCCTTCTGGATAGGCCTTCTTTGGGGCAGATCTGGTGGACTTAGAGGGAGGGTTCCTGGGTCCGCTTGGCAGAAGAACGGCCCACAGAAACCTCAGGGCAGGGAGGGGCTGGAGCCCAGGCTCAAGGGTGAAGGATGGGGGGAGGCCCTGTGGGTGCCCGAGAGGGCAGGGGGGCACCAGGACTCCTGGGTCCTCTCCAGATTGTCACGGTGGCGGCTCCATTCCAGGCATGATCCAGGACTTTTTGCGGGAGGGGGCCTTGGACCAGATGACCCGCCTGGTGCTGGTGAACGCCATCCACTTCCAGGGCCGCTGGAGCCTGCCCTTCCCCGAGAAAGCCACTCGCCAGCGCCTCTTCCACAAGCTGGGGGGCAACACCGTCTCGGTCCCCATGATGGAGCAGTATGCCAAGTTCAACTATGGTGAGCAGCGGCCCCAGGCTGCCCTGTCGCGGGCGGCAGCCCCCTTGAGAGCATGTGCAGAGGGCCTGTCTCTCGCGGCCGAGTAACCTGCTGGTCAGGGAGGGGCCCAAAGCTTTGGGGTGGGGGGAGTGGCTGGGTGTGCCGGCAGCTGTGAAGCAAAGCGGGGGGGGCGAGCTGACTGGAGGGGCACGTGCAGGGGCGGGCCGAAGCCAGAGTGGGTGAGCCGGACTGTCCTCTTTCTCTGCCCCCCTCCCCAGGTGAATTCTCCACCCCGGAGCAAGTGGAGTACGATGTCATTGAGCTGCCCTACCAGGGGGAGGCGCTCAGCATGTTTGTGGCAGCTCCCTTTGAGAGGGAGGCCCCCCTCGCCACCCTCAGCGCCCTCCTCAGCGCCCAGCTGGTGGCAGACTGGAAGAGCAACATGACGGGGGCCGCGCGGCTCCTGGTGCTGCCCAGGTAGGTCCCTCGGCTTGGAAGCCCAGCAGGGGTCGGTGGGGGTGGGGTGGGGTGGGGTGGGGTGGGGTGGGGTGGGGTGGGGGGAGGGGAGGGGAGGGGAGGGGCCCGGCAGGGCCAGCCGGGGGGCTTCACCGAGGCCCTCCGAGGAAGCCCCCTCTGAGCTCCCTCTCCCCCCCCCCAGATTCTCCCTGGAGAGCGAAGCTGACCTGCGCCTGCCTCTGGAGACCCTGGGCATGAAGGACATGTTTGATTCCAGCGTGGCCGACTTCAGCAGCCTCTGCGGTCAGTCCTTCCTCCTCCTCCTCCTCCTCCTCCTCCTCCTCCTCCTCTTGCCTCCCGAGTCCATGCCCCCTTCTCTGCCGCCTCCCAGGGGCCCCCGGCCAGCCTCTTTTCCTCCCGCGTCTTGGGGGAAAGGGGCGGCAGCATCGGCCTCTCCTTCCCGCATTGCCCTCTAGCTGACACCTGCTGCCCTGTGCCCGCTTCTGCACTGTAAGCCTCTCGGGGCAGGGAGCATTCCTTTGGTGCTTTGCTGTGCCGTGCCGTGCATAGGGACGGGCCTCTCTGGATCGCTCCGGATCCCTGGCCTTTGCCGAGTGCTTCTTCTTGCGTGTGGCAAGCTCTTCCCTTGTGCGGTCTTCGAGCAGGAGTGCTCAGCCTGTGCTCCTCCAGACGTGCCTCTTGCCTGCAGGGCGAATGGATCTTGTCCTCCCCATATTGCAGCTGAGGCTGGGAGGGAGCGGCTTGCCGGAGTGCCGAGGGTGCCGGGTGTGCCCTGCTGCAAGAGATCCCGTTGGTTCAGCTTGCCCCCTCCCTCCCATCTGGCCGTGGGGGGAGCCCCGTCTGCAGCCACTCCTCCTCCAGCTCGGCCCGCCAGCAGCCCCCACCCCTCCCCGCCCTGGTTGCCCCTCTGACCTCCCCCTTCCCCACTCACAGCCTGCTTGCCCTCTTTCCAGACCGCGAGTCGCTCTTCGTGGCGCAGGCACTGCAGAAGGTGAAGATTGACGTCCATGAAAGCGGGACAGAGGCCTCCTCTGCCACAGGTGGGTGCCGCAGTGGGAGGGGCTGTGGTGGAGGGGGCTCCGCCCCACCCTGTTGTGGCTCCTCCTAGCACGCTGGTCCCCAGGGTCCCCCCCAGCCACTGTTGACAGGCTGCTGCGCTGGATGCAGGGGGAGAGGAACTGGCCAGCCCCCCCCCCCAGTCCAAGAGGGCAAGAAAAGGGTCCGCCAGCAGATGATGGGGAGATGCCGAGTGGTGTCTCTAGCCAAGGATTTAGCTTCACGGCCTGTCGCAAGGCCTCCGCCAGGGGGCCCTTCTGAGCATCTTGACGGAAGCGCCCCTCAAGCGCAAGGCCCCATTCAGTGCTGTATTACAGCAGCGCACACCAGCCAGCATATCTGGGGCGGGGGAGGCACCCAAGAGAGAGACCTGTCGGGACTGGGGAGGAGCCCGGCTTCCACGGGCACCTGGCAGGCTGGAGCTGGGCCCCCGGGAGTTTGGTTTCTGATGCGGACTCCCGCTACGCCTCTGACCCGGGGATCCTGCTCTGAGGGCGCAATGGGCAAGCGCCCCCCTGGGGTTCCCTGCCCCCTGCAAACACACTCTGGCTCCTCACCGTCTGCTGGAAGGAAAAGGGCGCTCTCAGCCTGCGTCAGTGTGGGTGGGAGGAGCGGGCATGGTGTCCTCCAGCATGTCTGGGGCGGGGGGGGCTGCTGCTGCCCACTTTGCGACACCTGCTGCAGCCCTGGAAAACGGCCCTTGCTCCTTCCCTTCAGCTGCGGTCATCTACTCCCGGATGGCTCCTTTGGAGATCGTGATGGACAGGCCCTTCCTCTTCGTGCTGAGGCACAATCCCACCGGTAAGAGCCACTTGGGCCCAGGAGGGGCCTCTCTGCTTGCCTTGCTGATGTCCTTCGTCACTCCCCCCCCCCCCGCCACTGCTGTACAAGATGTCCAGGCCACATCCCTGCCACTTCGGGGGCAGTGGTCTATCTTGTGTGACCCACTTGCACCCTAGAGCCCATTCCACCCACATCTGCAGAGTAGGGATGTGCACAGGCCGAGGTCCACGTACAGGTTCGGTGCCACTGAGTAGGGCAGCGAGTGGTGAGTGGGATCTTTCAGGAGGAGGAGATCAGGTCCTCCCTTGCTCTCCGCTGCCCCACGCAGCTTCCTGCTGGGATGGCGCTTGTCCCAAGGACCCACACATGGCTCTGGCACCCACATGGTGGGCGCACATGTGTGGACGCCATTTGCACACCCCGCTTTCTTCCCACATCATCACCCCGTAATAGTGTTTGGGGGCTTTGCGGTCCCTGGCATGCACGTGCGCCCCCTTGTGGTTGGCTCTGGGGTGGCCGGTCCTTCGGAGCCCTTCATGAGAAGCAAACATCTTTGCACGCAACAGAAGGCAAAAGACCAGCTGCTGGTCTCTCTGTTTAATGGATCTCCCCAACCTGCTTCAGCGAAACCAGAGGCTGCACAGCAAACTGGTCTGGATCTAAACACCCCCTGGGGAAATGTTTCCCTGCGACGCCTTGGGGACTCCTCTTAACGCGTGAGGCCGGTCCCAGCAGCTGTCCCGAAGAACAGAGGACCAGCCCTGCGGGATCAGGCCCAAGGAGGCCCATCTAGTCCCGCCTCCTGCCTCACACAGTGGCCCCCCACCAGAGGCCTCGGGGAAGCCCACAAGCCAGAGGTGGGGGCCTGCCCCCCCCCGCTGCTCTGGCACCCCTGCAGTCTGCCTTGTCTCTCGCCACCTCCTCTGCAGCAGCCTCGGCCCCTCTTTGTCCAGGGCCGCTGCGGCTTCTCTGTATGCTTCCCTCCTTCCGGAGAGGAACGATTTTTGCCACTTCTCTTGCCCTTCATCGGGGCGTAGCTAGGGAGGCCCATGTTGACCCCTCGCCTTGGCTGCCCCTTGGAGTGAGGGAGAGAATGAAGGAAATGGGGAGGGAGAGGCTGGCACGGGGGGGGGGGGGGCAGCGAATTTGAACCCGGCCTCTGCTCAAGGGTAGCGACACCCGTCTCCTTCATCACAACAGTCCTGTGAGGCTGGATGTCTTGAGGCTCCTGGTGCTCAAGTCCAGTGCACTCATCTCCTCCCTTCTGCTCCCTCTTGCAGGCACCCTCCTCTTCATGGGGCAGGTCATGGAGCCCTGAGTGCCTCCCCCACCGCACCCCGCTCCGAAGACCGGCCTCTCTCTGGGGCGGGAGGAAGCCCTTCGGCCTGCGGCTGCCCTTCTGTCCTCCAGGGAGGCCTGGCCGGCCAGCCGCTCCTGGGAGAGGGCCGCCACCCACCTCTTCACCCGCCGGGGAGCTCCTGGCCCGCGAGAGCTTTCCTCCTCGGGCTTCCTTGGCCTGGGCAGGAGCTGGCCGCTGCTCTGCCTCCCGCAGGAGTGGTCTGGCCTGGGCCAGAAGTCCCCACCGGCAGCTGGAAGGGGCTCGAGGTGCAGGCCGACAGGGTCTTCGGTCTCTTCACGGACAGAAGGCCCTTCAAGGACCACTGGAGGCAGCAGGCAGCAGATGACGGCGGGGTGGGCTGGCAGCAGAGTTTTCTGAGGCCGGAGCCCCGGATGCTTTTCCCTGCCTCATGCTGGGCTGGGACTCTGCACAGTCAGGACTAGTGCCTTAAATGTATGCTTATCTGAGCAGGTGATGTGTGTATGTCGGGAGGAACAGGCCCTTCCCCTTTGGGTGGCAATGTATGTCTGTGTCTTGTGAGCAAAGGGTGGTACCAGTCCCTTGGAGGGGGGTCTCCCCAGCTTCTGGTTCCCCACTGGAGAGGGACAGACGGAGGACGACCAGCACTCGGCATCCTTCTGCCCTCTCAAGGCAAAACCCAGCAAAGGGCAGTCAGCATCGCCCTGGCCTCTTCCGGCACTTCATCAGATGCGCTGAGGTGGGGAAGAGGAGGCTGGAAGGCCAGCAGCAGGGAGAGGGTGCCCCCTCCCCGAAGACCTCTGGGGCCTGTGAATGCACACTCGCCAAAGCGCAGGAGCAGATGCGAAGGAGCCAGAGAGGACCACGGCGCCACCAGGAGGCGAACGCCCTCCTGGCCTCCCAAGGCAACATTTCGGGTCTCTGCAATCTGTGGTGATGTCGAAGCATCGCGGCATGTGCCAGCAGCCCAGTGGCTTCAGTCGTGCTGGCCCTCGGGACATTCTTGGCCGCCCCAGCCACTGAAAGGAGGCAGGAGCTGTGCCAGAGGCCAGCAGACTTCACCCTAACCGTTCCGGAGGCCCCGTCTTCAGCAAGGTCTTAGGCAGCTGGGCTGCTCTCGGAAGGGGGGTTGCAGCCCCCTTCCTGCCGCGCACGGACATTTTGGGAATGACTCCGAAAGGGTCCCCGGAGTTCCTGCCCTTTTGGCAGAGCCATGTCCAGTTGACTCTCGACTGGCGCTGGAACGGCTGACTTGTGCAAATGGGTGCTGGCTGTGGCTCTTTCCCCGCAGAGGGCCCAAGGGGTTTGCTGGGAGGTGGGGGCTCTGCTCACGGCCGTCCCACCAGGTAAAGGCTGTGCCCTTGATGGAGATCCAGGAAAATGCTCCTGCTGCAAAACTGGCCCTGACCCTTTGGCACCCACCGTGGGGCGGTGGTGGGGAGGTGGGGCGGGCCCCGGAGTTGCTGTTGGAGTACAACGCTCATCATGCCCAGCCACAGTACGTCGCAGCTGGGCATGATGGGGATTGTAGTCTTATGGCAGCTGGAGAGTCTCCGGTGGGCCAGCTCTCCGTCTGTCTCCTGTTCCTAGGAAGGGAGGGCTGGGCACTTGCTGTGCCCATTGCTGGGAAATCTCCCCCAACCCGGATGCAGGAAGCTCCGTGTCAGATGAGCCTGAAACTGGCTGGCCATTGGGGGGCCATTTTTGTGGCCAATCTGTCCTTGGTGAGAGCAGCTCCAGTGCCAGAGGCCTGACTTGAGGCCCCGGGGCCAGGCGCAGCTGAGCCAGGCTCAGGCCCACCCCCCCCTCCCTGCCCTTGCCGGAGATCATCTTCTAGAGCCATTTCCGGGTGTGTCCCTCCCTGGGAGGGGAAGAGGGTGGACAACTCCCAAGCCGGCCCTGGCGCCCAGGAGGTAGAAGGAGAGCTCGCTCTGCTCAGATGGGGAGCGTCTTCTTTCAGAAGCTGTACAGGAACTTGACGTGTGTGTATATAGAAATATAGCTATATATGGGGGTGGGGAGAGAGGATATTTATCCTTTGTATTCTACTTTTGATATGGAATTAAAAACACCAGCACTACGAAGCAGCCTTGAAGGTGTTTCATTCCGCCCACTGTTGCTCTCAGCCCCCAACACACACACACACACACACACACACACTGCAACCAGCAGGGCTGGATTTCCCAAAGGAGAGGCGCTGGGGCTCAATTCCATCCCCCCACCCACCCACCCTCTGCTACCCAGATCCTGATTTATACGACCGAATCGAGATCACGGGGTGGCCTGGGGGGGCTGATCTCCAGTCATCGCCAGTGCCCCAGAGTTCTGCCCAGTGATGCCCCCTCAGTACAGGAGGGGGGCAGGCCCCATCCTCACCATGCCAGCACCAGTAGGGCCTGCTTCCTGACTGCTGGGTGAGACAAGGTCGGGGCGGGGGGGGGGCGGCAATCCGACATCCTGCTCTCCCACCGTGGCCACCCAGATGCCCCCAAGGGAAACGCCCTGGTGGGCACAAAGACAGAAGCCCTGCCCTGCTGCTACCGCCCCCGGAGGTAGACTGTTCCTGCACACTGAGGTTCCAAATAGCCACCAAGTCTATCACCCGTTGAGACATCTTTCCTCCTCCACGGATTTGTCTCTTCCCACTCTAAAGCTCGCGCCGCCTTGTGGCAGGGAGTTCCGCAGAACCCTATGGAGAAGGCCTCGTCCCCTTCCCCGCACAACTTCTCGGGTGACGTCACGGGGCGGGGATTCCGCCGCCACCCGCGCCTTTCTCGTCGCCAGGGCAACCCCGCCCGCCAGTTCCTTGCTTCGCCCCGCCCACCCGTCCTCTGGGCAACCGCCTTGCTTCCTCCCCGTTGCCATAGCGACGGCCTCGACCCACGGCTCTCTCCTCCTCGTTGCCACGGGGAGTGGGCGCCCGCCTCCACCCCGCGCCCAGTTCCGGATGGGCTCGGCGCATGCGCGGCCACGGGAGGCGGGGCCCAGCCAGGCGGCACCTGGGCAGGTTCGGGCAGAAGGCGGAAGAGCGAGCAGCGAGCGAGGGGCCCGGAGGGACGGACGGGGGCCCGCGAGGGACACGCCGCCACCATGGTGAGCCCAGGCCCCGCCCCAGGGGGAGCGCCCCCCCCCCGCCGGGCAACCACATGGCAGAGCCGCTTCCGGTCCTGGGCCCTGGGGTGTCGCTTCCGGGCCTGCCCCGCCGCCCCCGGGCCCCTGAGCATGTGCAGAGGAGCAGGCAGCTGCCCTCCCCGGAAGGGTGCCGGGAGCGGGGGCTGGCGCCCGCCCGGGACCCTCCGGAGCAGGGGCGGAGATGGGGGGCGCAGTCGCCCCTTGCCCAGAAGCTCGCGCCGGAGGCTGCTCCGCTGAGCCCCCCCCACCCTCTCCCTGTGAGGGGGGGCTTTGCTCCCGCGGGGGGGGCTGGCTGGGGAGGGGGCTCGCCTCCTGCCCCCGGCTGCTGCTCTTGCCGCCGCCTCCGCCCTGCCGGGATGCTCGCAACTTCCTGGCAAACTGGTCTGCCCAGAAGCGTCGCGGGGGGTGCGGGGGGGGGTGGAGGCGCGCCCCCGGGCCTGCCGCCTAGGGTGGGGGGAGCCTGCTTGGGGGTGCCTGGCGGCTCAGCCGCTTCCACATTGTGTGGGGCGGCGGGGGGGGGGGAGGAGAGAAGCGGCAGAATTGGCTGGCAAGGCCAGGAGCTCTTGGCGTGTGGAAAGCAGCCCCCGCGACTGGGGTGTGTGTGTGTGTGAATGCCGGTGCTCCTGCCGCCTGTGTGGGACCAGGAGGGTGTCCTCGCTGGGCAGGCCCTGGTCCAAGTTCCTAAGCTCCGCTAGAATATTGCTCTTCAGTGGGAAAAGGGCTTTGGGTGGACTTAGCAAGAAGAACAGGGAGAGCCCCCAAAGAGATGCCAGCAGCCGGGGAGAAGAGAGCCCCCACCTCAGGAGGCCCCTCCTGGCTCAGCGGGCAGTGGGCGGGGGTGGTGCAAAGCCCTCTTTCCGAGACCCCTTAGCCCTGCCTGGCCATCAGGGCTTCCCTGTGCCTTGGCAGGGCTCATCTGTCCAGGCTCCGGGGTGACTCTTCTTCTTCCTTGGGGGGATTGTTCAGCTTGGCTCCCTGCCCCCCCCCACCCCACACACACACTGGTGGTGGTGGGGAGCTGGTGCCAGGACTCCTCCAGCAGAAGAGCCAGGCTTCCTAGATGAGATGCAACCAAGTTATTTGGGAATGGAAGCAAGCGGGCCAAGGACGTGGGAGGCCTTGTGAGCCACAGTTGGTGGCCTACCGAAGTGGGACTGGGACTGATTTGGGGAAGGGGCGCTTTGTGGGTGAGGCCCAGGCTGAGAACCGGCAGGGCAAGAGGAGGGGACCCAGGAGTCCGGGGCCTCTAAGGAAGGGGCCAGCAGGCAGATCTCGGCCTCCCCAGCGCCTCTCCCAGGCTCTGACCTGGCGTGCTTTGGCACAGAGGAAGCTGCCTCCTACCCGGTCAGACCCTTGGCCCATCTAGCTGAGTCTTCTAGACACTGACAGGCAGCGGCTCCTCCCAAGGTTTCAGGCAGAAGTCCCTCCCGGCCCTGCCGGGGGGTGAGCCTGGGGCCTCCTGCATGCACAGCAGATGCTCTGCCCTTGAGCGAGGGCCGCCTGCTGCTGCTGCTGCAGCTGGGAGGAAGGGCCCTGCTTGCCAAGCGGGGCCTTGCCTTGGCTCCCCTGGGAACCTGCTGCTGCTGCCACGATGGCCTTGCTGCCCCCCCAGATGCGGTTCATGCTCCTGTTCAGCCGGCAAGGGAAACTGCGCCTCCAGAAATGGTACCTGGCCACCTCGGACAAGGACAAGAAGAAGATGGTGCGGGAGCTCATGCAGGTGGTGCTGGCCCGCAAGCCCAAGATGTGCAGCTTCCTGGAGTGGCGCGACCTGAAAGTGGTCTACAAAAGGTGACTCCCTCCCTCCCTCCCTCGGATGCCTCTGAGTCCCAGTGGCAGGGGAGTCACAGCAGCCGGAGGGAGGGAGGGAGGGCCTGCCCTCCCCTCTTGCCTGTGGGCTTCCAGAGGCATCTGGTGGGCCACTGTGTGGAACAGGCGGCTGGACTAGACGGGCTCCCTTGGGCCATTTCCCACAGTCCTCTTCTCTCCTGTCCGCTGCTCCCTGCCGCAGAGTCCTCTCCTGGTGTGGTTTAGGGATGGGCACAGAACTGGTTTGGAGGCCCTTTATGGACCTCTGGGCCGGTTTGACATTCCGGCGGTTCGGCCTGTTTGAAGGGCTGGGGAGATAACTTTAAGGGCTGGGGAGGGTGCTCTCCCCCACCGCGCTGTCCTAAAAACCAGCCCTGCGGGGCGACAGCGTCTGGTTCTGGGCCCCTCCCTGGTGTGGTTGGGAGCCTCCCCTCGTGGCCTTCTCTCCTCAGCCAGTTCGGGAGGTCGGGCATGGAGGCGTGTTGAAGGAGGCAGGTGCCGCCCTACCGGCTGAGTGCCTCCCTCTCTGCCGGGGGCCACGGCCGGAGAGTGCCCAGGCTGCCCGGGGGGGGGGGCGGTCAGGCAGGTGACGGAGGAGCCCTGAGCCTGCCCCTTCTCCCCTGCCCAGGTACGCCAGCCTGTACTTCTGCTGCGCCATCGAGGGCCAGGACAACGAGCTCATCACCCTGGAGCTGATCCATCGATACGTGGAGCTGCTGGACAAGTACTTTGGCAGCGTGAGTGTGAGCCCAAGAGCAGCAGCCTCAGCAGCAGCTGGGAGAGGAGGGGCGTGTGCAGAGACGCCTCCCACCTTGGCGCGAAGAGCTTGCCTGGCGGTGGGGGGGGGGGGGGGGCTTCCCTCTGGCTGCAGGCTCCGACCTCTCTGGGGTTGGGGAAGAAAGTCCGACTTCGCTGAGCAACTCCAGTGACCCCGCTGGGGAGTGGAGGACGGGGCTTCTCACCTGGGCACCTGTAGGCAGCGGGGTCCGGGGTCTGCAGGGTCCCGCTGGGCCGGGCTGGGCCGGGCTGCTCTTTGTGAAGGCTTCATGGGGCAGGTTTGTGGCTCTCAGCCTGCTGGCGGGGAGGAAAGGCAAAAGCCAGAGCTGATCCCATTGGCATTAATGCTGACGCCTTCATCTCTGCCCCTGCCCCGATCTGCTAAGCTGGAGCTTAGCACAGGCCCGCTTGCACTGACACGCCCCTCATCGCTGCCCCCTGCCAGCATGAAATCCCGCTCAGGGTGGCTGCTAATTGGACTTAACGAGGCCTTGGCAGCTGCCCCAGCTTACAGCTCCTAATGCCCGCAGCTCTTTGTTTCTCCTCCTCCTCTCCCCTACTGCCCCCCCCACCCCGCGACCTTGTCCCTTGAAGCTTGATACCCGGCCTTTTCATGAGGCAGGCAGGCAGCCTGCTCAAGGGGTGTGCAGAGGAGGAAATCTCAGTCCTGTGGTTCCTGGGAGAGACGCGCCTGGAGGGCAGCAGGAGTGAAGAGGCCTTCTTCTCTCCACAGTCCCTCCTCTTGGAATTGTGTCTCCCAGGTGGGCAGGATTGGAAATCCCGGGCATAGGCTGGGCCGGGGCTGCTGCTGCAGCGTCCCGGCTTGACAGCGGGGGCCTCCTGTGTGGTCTCCCCAGGTGTGTGAGCTGGACATCATCTTCAACTTCGAGAAGGCCTACTTCATCCTGGACGAGTTCCTGATGGGGGGGGAGGTGCAGGACACCTCCAAGAAGAGCGTCCTGAAGGCCATCGAGCAGGCCGACCTCTTGCAGGAGGTAGAGGTGGGGCCCTGCATGGGGGTCCTGCATGCCCCCTGGGTCAGGGTGTTCCGCACCAGTGGGGCCCCTCCAGGGTGTTCTGCCGCCTGGAGGCCCCGCCCGGCCACCAGCCCCTGGGGGGCTGCTGCTGCTGCTGGCGGAAGCATGGCTGGGCTCTGGTGCATCCCATGAGTCAGCTGCTGCAGGGCTGTCTTGGCTGAGCCTGGCTCTCTGCGGCTGGCTGGCTGGCACGGGCCACTCAGCCTCTGGCAGCGGCAGCAGGAATGCTGTGTCAGGGGTGGGGGGAGCAGCAGGAAGGTGCCTCTGCCCCCCTGGCCCCTCCCTCCACAGTGGGGTGGGGTGGGGTGGGGGGCGCTGCCATGCTTAGGCCAGGGTGGGGCTGCGAGGGGGGAAGCTAGACTCTGCTCACTTGGGGCTTCTTGCTCTTGTCATGGCAAAGGGTCAGCAGACCTGAGCAGCAGCCTTGGGGGGCCCAGACTGCCCCCTCCTGAACCTGCCTCTGCTTTCTCTCCCTGCGGCAGGAGGACGAGTCGCCCCGAAGCGTGCTGGAGGAGATGGGGCTGGCATAGCTGGCTGGCTGCTGGAGCACCACGGACCGTCTCCCCCCACTGCCCCTTGCCCCCTCCCTCTGCTGCCCTGTGGGGTAAGCGGCTGTGGGGGCCGCACAGACTCTGCTGTGAGGGACCCGTGAACTGGACTGTGATTGCTGAACCCTGCAGCCTCTGCAGGGAGGGGGGCCTGGGGCCGGCTGGGGGGCTGGGGAGCCCCTCCCCCCTCCCAGCCCTGGTCCCGGGTGGTGGGGCCAGGGCTTTGCTCTTCTCTCTGCCTTTTGCCCCCCGCCCTGGGTCGGCCCTGCCTCGCCCACCACGCCAGATCACTCCATGCCCATCTATTCACACCAGCAATGTGGCTCTTCTGCCCCCCCCCCACTCAGGCGGGCAGCATACAACAGACCCCGGGGGCAGGCTGCCTTTTCTTCTCGCTGGGTGCAGTGCTCTGCTGGAGGCCAGCCCCCAAGCCAGGCCGAGCCTAGGCACACCGTGTGGGGAGTGGGGCCGCTGTGGCTCCCCCCCTCCAGGAAGCTGCCCTTTGAACGTGGGGGAGCAGGGGTGCGCGCGCAGGGGTGCCTGAGTTCTGCTGTGTCCCTCTCCAGACCCAGGAATGGGTGTGTCTTCCCTGTTTCGGAATAAAGCCTGTGCGGAAGGAAGCCCCTGGCCTGGCCGTGGTGGTTCTTGCAGGGGGCGCCCCCTCTGCTGCCCCAGGGGCGGCTGGACTGTCCTGCGCAGCAGCCCAGGCGGCGGAAGAGGAGCCTGCTGGGACGCTCCAGTGGGGCACCCGCCCGCTGCGGGGCGCAGAGAGGGCCGGCCCTGGAAACGGCGGGGGGCGGCTGCAGCATCGAAGAAGGGGGCGGGCGGGTTTCCGGCGGAGCCGCTCCCAGGGCGGCGGAGAAGCCTGTGGGGGGCGGGGGGCGCTGTCTCCCCGCGCGTGCCCTGGGAGCTGCGGCGGCCTTCACGAAGGGGAGGGCTTGGCCCCGCTTGCGTAGGCCTCGGGGCGGAGCGGTGGGCCCGCAGCAGCTTCCCTGGGCGGCGGCGGCGGCGGCAGCGCGAGCCCGCCCTGTCTGCCGTGCGTGCGCGCGCGCCCCTCCGGCCTCCGCATGGTGCGCGAGAGCGCCTTGGCTCGGTCCTGGGGCGGGGTGGGGGAGGCGCGCCTCTTCTCTGCCTGGTGGCGCTGGAGCCGAACCCTCCGAAGCCTGCAGGGGCGGCCCGGAGCTCCCGAGGGGCCTTCGCCGACCAGGGCGGGCGACGCTGGGGAGAGGAGGAGGAGGAGCAGCCGCCGGAGACCGAGCCGCGCAGAGGCAGAGTCTCTCCTCGAGCTCTTCCTGGCGGCGGGTGGAGCAACGGGAGGCAGCCAGCCCGGGCTGGAGGCGCTGCTGCTGCTGCTGCTGCTGCTGCGGGAAGCCCTGGAAGGCTGAAGCGCCGCGCCCCGAGCAGTTGGGGTGGGGGGCTGCTGCGGCGGCGGCGGCGGCGGCGGCGGCGGCGGCTGCTGCTCTGGGCTTTGCCGGCCCGCCAGACCATCTCCTCTGCCAGGCCGTGAGAAGCTCCGCCGCTCCGGCCCCTCTCGCGGAGGGGCTGCTCCTGGGCTGGGGGTGCGGCAGGGCCCCTGGCCACGCGCCTGCCTGCCTGCCTGCCTGCCTGCCTGCCTCTTCCACGAAACAGGCCCGGCTCGCATGCAGATTGGTGTGTGTCCCCCACTGCCCATCTTGAGTGGCCTGTAAAGGATCCTGGCCCTTCCTCTAACAGCCCAGGCCCAGAGGCGGAAGGTAGGCGCCCCGCTTCTCCCTTCTGTGGGGATGCCTGGGCTGCTGGTGTTTTGGCTCAGTGGAGAAAGGAAGCCTTCTGCACATGCTCAGAGACAGGGTTTAATTAAATAAGCGCAGTCCGGGCTCCGCCCTGGCAGTGGCTGGGGAGGGGGGAGCAAAGTCTCCCCAGTTCTGACGGAGGGAGCAGTGACTGGCCTGGCCCGTGGCCCACCAGATCTGTAAATAATGAGAGTAACTCATAATAAAATAGGTGCTTTTATTTCTTAGCAAAACTAGTAATTCCACGTGCTTATTTACAACAGGCCAAACGTGTTTTATTTCAAGTACAACAACATGGATCAGGACATTGAAACAACTCTTTTTTTTTCCTTTTTTTTTACAAGACTGGACATCACAAAGCGAAGAAACTCGCCACACTCTGGGACTGATGCCGGAGGGGGAAAACTTCTGGACACGTGCACACTGCTGCCTTCAGGACCCCCCCCCCCCGCTGCGTCCGCCCTCCAAATATCCATCCAGGCGGATCCCTGGGATGCAGCTTGGGATGGTTGTGAACTTGCACAAGTAGGTGCAGAAGAGCATGCTCAAAGACACCCCCCCCCACCAGACTCGCGTGTTTCTGGGTGTGGGATGCTAGCGGAGAGCCTCCTCAGCCTTGGAATGCCGACGAGCAGAGAGGCCGTGAGGAGTGGGCTGAATAAGGCAGTTTGGTGTGGGGTCTCCCTCCTCCTCCTCCTCCTCCTCCTCCTCCTCTTCAGCATCAAGAAGGTTGGACATGGGACGACTCTCTAGTGCCTGCGCGTGTGTGACAGAGAGAAAAGGAGAGCGGCTTCTGGGGGGGAGGCCCGTCTGCCTCTTGGCTGGAGCTGCGCGGGGAGGCCTCCCGGGTGACCTCTCTCCCACTTGAGCGCAAGAGAGTGTCCGACTCGGCAGAGCTCTTCAGCCGGGCCTGACTGGAGGGCGCCGGGCCTGCGGGGGGCAGGGTGTGTGTGGAGGGGGCGGGGGCGGAGCTGGCCCTTCCTTCCAAAGGGGGGCTCTTGCAGGGGGGCGTTTGCAAGGAAATTCCGGGCGGGGTGTCCGCTGCATGTCTGTCAAGACCCTTCCCCTCGGGGAAACTTCAGTGGTAAAGAACCGACCCCGCTGGGCAGTTCTGTAGAGAGTCTTGGTTTGCCGCTGGGGTTTGGCCTCGGTGGGAGAGGGCTTCTTCTGGGTTCCGCCCTGGACTGCGTCTGTAACTAAACTGGCCCTTCGCTCTTGGGCGCCCTGAGACCCTGGCGCGGGCTTGCTCATCGGAGCACCTACTTGAGGTGTGTCCGGTGAGCTTCTGCACTGCTTTAGCCCCGACCCCACCCCCAGGGCTGGGCTTTCTGTTTCCCCTTCGGAGCGTACCCACAGAAGTTATTTCTGTCCCCAGCAACCTGCAGCCCTCAGCCGGCGCCACCAGCCAAGAAGGCTTGTCTTGGGAAGAGACCGGGGCCTCCTCTCCGCTTGGAACAATGACCCGGGGCTGCTCCGCTCGTGGGGCGGGGGCTCAGGTCCCCTGGCTCCCAAGGGGGTCCCCGTGATTTAGGCTCTCGCACTGCCAGACCTTGAAGGGGCGGGGGGAAGTCCTCTTGACCTGGGGCAGGCATGGGCAGCAGCAGCCGCAAGCACCCCTGGTGGGGGTGGGGGTGGGGCATGGCTTTCAGCACCAACCGGCGCCCCTGGTTCCCACCGCCAGTTTCGTGATGTAGCCGCACTTCCTCCCGGAAGCCCCCGCCCCGTTCTTCCCCGGGACCGTTCCCTGGGGCTGTGGAACTGAAGGGAGGATCGGGGTCCGGCTCTTCACCCAGTGCCTCGAAGGGCTTCGTACACAGTCTAGGGACGGGGGTCCTCGCTGGAGGCTCCCCTTGGGATGGAAAGCAAGCTCCGACTGGGCCGCCGCCGCCGCTGCTTTGAATGCGGGGTTCTAGCTAAGCTGCCGGCAGAGCTGCTGGGCGGGGGAGAAGAAGGGTGTTCTCTGTGCGTGCGTGTGCTTCGGAGATCCCGTGGATGTGTGGTCTGCGGGGAGGGGGGGCGGGCGGGTTCTTCCTGGTGGTGAGAAGGAAACCAAGCAAATCGGCTGCCGGGAAGGAGGTGGTTGCCTCCGGACGTCCTCCATGGGGACCTTTCGCTGGCTGGCTGGCTGGCTGGCTGGTTGGCGCGGGAGGGACTTTGTTCTCCTGACTCATGCAAGAACCTGGATTTATGTCGGAAACACTGTGGATGGCCAAGTTTCTTGGGGGGGGGAGGGAGGGAGCGAGGGAGAGGGAGACCACATCACGCCTTCTCACTGGAAAGCGTTGGGGTGCTTCAGCAGGACCCTCTCGATGTAGTTCTCCAGCTCCTCGTCGTGGAGGTCGCGGGCCTGGCTGTCGCCGTCGTACTCGTCCCGGGGCACCATGGGGCCAGGAAGGAAGTGGGAGCGGTGGGCGGCCGGAGGCTGGAAAGTCCTGGGGCTGATGTCGTTGGAGAGCTTGCTGCTGGGCATGGCGCGGTGCCACTTGGGGGTGGGATACTCGTCCCCTCGCAGGACTTCGTTCCAGGCTGCCTCGTCCTCCTCGGGGAGATAGCGGTAGGGCGGGCGGGCACGAGGGGAGTAGGCCTTCGGGGCGGGCCTGGCGTCTTGGCGGCGGGTCGCGTAGGGAGGAGGGGCCTTCTTGGGCTGGTCCCGCGGCGCGGGGGCCAACATCTTGTTCTTGCCGGGCGGCGCCGCGGGGCCGCTGCTGCTGCTGCTGCTGCTGCTCTTCTTCTTCTCCACGTCGTTAATGATGTCGATGACGTCGTCGGCCGGCAGGTGGAGTTTGCTGGAGAGCTCGATGAGGCGATCGATCGTGTTGGGGTCGATGTCCTCCTCTTCCTCCTCTTCCTCCTCCTCCTCCTCCTCCTCCTCCTCCTCCTCCGGCGCTTCGTTGGACCGCTTGTCCTCGGCCACGTTGCCCTCCTCGTCCTCAAAGAGCAGGGAGCTCCCTTGGCCCCCGCTCCTCCTCGCCGCCGCCGCCGCCGCCGCCTCCTCCTCCTCGGACTCCTCCCGGGCGCTGGCGGCCTGGCGCGCCCCCTGCCCGTCCTCCTCCTCCTCCTCCTCCTCCCCCCCGTCCTTCAGCAGGTACTGCAGGAGCAAGTCGGAGGCCATGTCGGCCAGGCGCTCCTCCTCGGCGGCCGCCCGGCGCGCCTCCTCCGCCTGCCTCCGGCTCTCGGCCAGCTCCTCGTAGCGCCTCTGCAGGAGCTGGTGCTCCAGGTGCTGCTGCTGCCTCAGCTTCCGGGCCCCCGCCCAGGCCTCGCTGGGGGGCGCTTTGCGCTTGGAGGGGGCCCGCCGCTGCTCCTGCTCTTCCAGCCCCTTCAGCACCTCCTTGCGGGCCTCCCTGTCCCCGGAGGGCACCGCCCGGCGCTCCTGAGGGGGCTCCTCCCTCTTGGCGGCTGGGCGGTAGCGCTGCAGCGCCTCCAGCATGGCCTGCAGGCTCTCCCCTTCCTGCAGCTGGTGCCGCTCCTGGCCGGCCGCCGCCGCCGCCTGCCCGCCCTGGTCTTGGGGCTCGTCTCCCTCCTGGGTGGTTCCCCAGCCCGGGCCCCTCTCTGGCGCCACTTCGGAGCTCTCGGTCTCGCTCCGGACCCTCTCCTCGTTGGCGCTGGGTTCGCGGTCCTTGCGGCCCTCGTGGGGCTGCTCGGGCTCCAGCTGCAGGGCTTGCAGGAGGACCGCTGCCAAGGCTTTGGGGTCCACGTCTTGGAAGAGCTCGCCGGGGGGCTCCTTCTGGCCTGCAGCTCCTGGGCCGCCCTCGGGCAGCGAGTCGGCCTGGATCTCAGGGGCCGCTGGTCCGTGGGGTGCTGGGGGAAAAGCTTCTCCCGGGCGGGCTTCCTCCCCCAGAAAGAGAGGGGCAGCTGCAGCGCGGAGGCGGCCCTGGCTCAGCAGGCAAAGGGAGAGGAGCCACGCAGCTCCGCGCAGGTCCCAGGACAACAGCATCTTGCCACGGAGGGGGGCTGCTGCAGGGAGACACAGAACAAAAGAGCGATCGCAGCTTGCCGGAGGCGACGGAGACCCTCCCAATCAATAGGGCCCTGCGAGAGGGGAACGCATTCCAGGGGGCACCTGCTGGATCACCGGCACCCTCTGAGGAGCTGCCGTCTGCCCCCGCCTGCGCAAGCGCTCCTGCTCAGCCTCTGGATCTGTGCAGCACCCGCTCATCCCTCGCTCAGATGAGGCCGGAGAGCGCAGGGGGAGTCCGGGGGCTGCTGGGTCGGCCGTCTTGCCCAGCGGCAACCTCCTCCTCCTCCCCGCAGTGCCCCCCCCCACGCTCGCCCCATGAGAAGCCCCCCAGCAGGGCAGCCAGTAGGAGCCCTCTCCCATGGCTGCCCCACCCCGATGTTCAGGGGCATCATCCTGACTTGGAACATGGAGGTTCGCTTTAGCCGTTAGGACAAATCGCCGGTGATGGACTCCTCCTCCTTCACCCAGGGCTCTAGGCTCGGTTCCTCCTGAGCGTATGTTGGACTCTGACTCTCTCTCTCTCCCTCTCTCATATCCCCTGAGAGACCTGCTGGCGGTTTTCGGAAGCAAGTTTCATGGGGCTCGCAACCGAGAAAGGGCGCGTCCTCTAGTTTCTTACGGGCTCCCTGACATTTCCACTGCTTGCGCGACTGCCTTTCTCGCTCTCTGGCCTCTGTAGGGCTGCTGGTGGCCAGCGCGGGCGTCAGCGCGGCTCCTTCTGCCTTCCGGGCACAGGCAGCGGGAGGCGCCAGCACTGCCTCCGCACCCCACGGGCTCAGCGCGTTGGACTTGGGACGGGAAGGCAGACACGGGGGGCAGCATCCCACCCTGGGTGAAGACACACACACACACGCACCCCCCCGGCCCCGGCCCCAGCCACACATCTCCTCTCGCGCCACAGAGGCACCGGATTCAATGGGACAGCCGCTGGGAGAGGCTTGGCGGGCGCCGCCCCTCGCACTGGCTCCTGCCCACCCGCTGCTTGGCTTCCACTCACGCCCCCCTCCCCGCTGCTGCATTTCTGCCTTCTCCGCTGGGCAGCGAGTGTGTATGAGTCCCCCGCCCCCTTTCTCACAACCCTCCACCCCTGTGATGCCTGCCCCACGGCTTCTCGGTGGGTGGGAGGGCTGTGCTGGGGTGAGCAGGGGGTCTTTCTGGTCTGCATCTGGGGGAGGGAGGAGGAGACCTTCCTAGTGGGCTGAGGGTCTCTTTATAGCCCTTCATGGGGGTCCTGCTCTCTAGGGAAGTGGCCCCAACACAAAGCGGGCAGACCCCATTTAATTCCGAGCCAGGACGGGGGTCTCTTTCCTGAAGACCTGGCCAGTGCCAGACTCCTTCATAGGGGACAGCTGGGATTTCTCTTCTCCTCCCGCCTACCCTTATGTTTGGAACAAAGAAACACCTGCCTCCTCGCCGGCCCAAGAGCTCTTACGGAGGATGGGGCCGGAGCGCAGTCCTAGAGCCCCTGCTCTGCGCGCCGAAGGTCCCAGGTTCAAGCCCCGGCGGCAGCATCTCCCGGTAGGGCTGCGGAAGAAGACTCCTGCCCGAAACTTGGGAGAGCCACTGCCAGTCAGTGTAGGCGGCAATACTGAGCTAGATAGATCAAGGGTCTGACTCGGTAGGAGGCAGCGTCGGACGTTCCTCCCCCAGGCAGTTGTCTCCCGGCAGTGACTCACGGGCATAACTGGTTCTTGCTTCCAAGACAGCAAGAGGGAGAGGGACCTGCGCGCGCTCCCCCTGCC